>NC_053112.1:9827569-10146735 GCF_010015445.1 Perca fluviatilis
TTTGTATTGAGCGTCTCCGTCCCAGCTCGTTCTCAGCTGTGTACAGTAATACTGTCCAGAGTCAGGGACTGGATGGGAGGCTAGAGAAAGGCGAGCTGTGGTTCCTTCACTGGGACATTTGTCTTCCATTCTCCTTGTACCAGGTGTATCCCAAGCTGCTGGGTTAGCATCCCACTGCTACAGGTCAGAGTCACTGAACTGCCCTCCACACTATCTCAGCAGAGGGACTCACTGACACAGAGAGCTTTGGAGCATCTGGAGGGAAAATGTATAAAGACACATTTCATTAGGGGTTGGACATTGGGGATGGTGGGTTGGTTGGTGGGGTACACGCTTGAAATCAACAATGCCTTGTTAATACAAAGTTGTTTGAATTTATTTAACATAAGCTCAAATATTACACATAATGTCTTGAGTTTCACACAAGCATTAAAATCTATAGTTTTCTAATTTTGCTCTTTTATTAGTGACACTGGAGTAAACTCACAATGGAGGAGGAAGCGGTGATCCTCATATCCTGTAACCGCACAGCGAATAGTTGTTATTTTAATGTTATTTCTGGTTTATGCTAAAGTGAACAGAGGAATGGAGAAATATGCATATCATTCAGTTTTACATGATAATGTATAATGCTAAGGAACAGTCACAGCTGAACACATGATCTCTGCTCTGCAGTTAATCTCTAGGTGCACTGAGGCAGGACATCATACAGAGGGTGCAGTGAAGGAACAGCAATGTATTGAACCTGTGAACAAAATATAGAAGACAGAAGATTAAATATTAGAAGGGTGAAGTTTGTGGAAATAAATAATCTGCTCGGTTGCTTTTCTGTCTGTGGTCACTCAGGCTGCTGCAGAGTGTGAATGGAAACTGTAGAGAAATGCAGAACACTGAGGCGAGGCCAAATAGTGTGACATGTAGATAACACACACAGACTTGTCCCAGAGAGAGAAATAGCAAAATACTAATATACAGTTAGCAGTAAGATACATGTATATATTCCTCAAAGCTCTGGTCCTCTCTTAGAGACCTGACAGTATTTTGTTAGCTATTCCTGGGACTCGCTCTTCTGGACAGAGATCTCAGATACACCCACATAAAAAAGAATCAGCTTTGCTTGGTTGCTTTTTGTCGATGGTCAGGCTGCTGTAGAATGGAAACTGTAAAGAAATGCAGAACACTGAGGTGTGAGAAACTCACACATGCCTGTTATTGTTAACCAAACACGGATGTGTAACACACATAAACAAGCAGACTGGTAACATTTGGTGTAGGCACACAATGTTGATAATGATGTTGATTAGAAAAAGTACTTTTAATAATGTTGGCTTGTTTAGGTGGCTCCGTTGGATAAACTGTGTGCAGAGATGTCCTACATTTAAAATGGGATGAAAACACAGGAAACTAGAAGGGCAACTCTGAGAGCACAGACCTCCACCAAGCCATGCCCTATTTCACAATGCTAATGCAGTGTGAATTTTCCCAGTCTGAAAGTCATTTTTCAGATTTTTCTGACAATACATGAATGTAGCACAAAGCCCTGTCTCGCAATGTTAATGAAAGGGAAAAGGTAATTTGTGTATCTGCCCTGTGATTCAGATCAGCTCTGAAAAGTGAAGTGTTTTTTTCTGTAATCCTGCTAAAAGACAGACCAACTAACAAACAAACAGACAAACCAATCAAGCCAAAACATCACCTTCTTGGCAGAGAAGACACTTAACATTTGAAAAAACGCTCAGACCTCACAGTATCAATCTATAAATTGGGAACTCTCTAGGTGTGTCCCCACACATGCGCAGGATCGAGCAAGCATTTCTGTCCTCTCTGCATGTTGACAGACAGTGGTGCTCCGTCACACACACACATACACACCGCAGGAGGTGTGCGGGCGAGCGAAGCTACGATGCCTCGGCAGTTTCTTTGAGTCACGGCACTGCCAGTAAAGCGGTTGCAAGTGTGTGTTACATTTTTTTAAACTGTGGTTACATTTTTAAACTTTTTAAACATTTTAAACTTTTTAACATTTTTGAAACTTTTTAAACATTTTTTTAACATTTTTTTAAAACGGACGGCGGCCGTGGGCGGATACAGACAGGCAGGCAGGCACAACAAGGTTTCTTATTGCCCTGGGGACTGACTGACAGGCTGGAGATTGTAGGGAAAGGTAACTTTATTTCTATAGCACATTTAAGCAAAATGCAATTCAAAGTAGTTTACATAAAACATTAATATACATATGTTAATATAAAGACCATGCTAGTGATTAAGTTTATGGATGGACAAAGCAGGCCAACCAACCCTAGCATACAGGGATCAATGTTGAGTTAGGGCCCTTAAGATTTGTTATGGACCTCAATGCTCCATGGTATACAGTATCTAAGAAGTGAAGGCATTAGGAAGATGCATATATAAAACAGCACCATAGTCAAACACAGACATAAAGGAGCAGCAACAAGTTTCCTTTTTGCATCAAAAGAAAAGTAAGACTTATTTCTGAAATAAAGCCCAGCCTCAGCTTCAACTTCTTCACGGTTGCTGAATTTGAGGCTTAAAAGAGAATCGTCAATTAAGAATCTTAGGTATTTATATGAAGATACAGACTCAGTCACATTGCCCTGAAACGTAAAAAAGATGGAAGGTTCAGTGGCTCTTTCTTTGAGTTTGTGAACATCATGACATTTGTTTTGTCAGGATTCAAAATCAATTTCAGCTCATGAAAGCTTGTTGTAGTATCAATAATAAAAGCTGTTAAATGCCTTACAATATACTGTAAATGTAGAAGTGCACTACGGTACCTTGTACAGAGAGAAGGAAGACAACAAATCCAGTCGCTGCTGCTGTTAAACTCATAGCTGCTCCTCTGGTCTCTGTTAAATCAGCAGTAAGATCACATACATGACAAATACTGTGTGTCAGTAACTCACAATAATCATGTCTACATTAGAAAAAGGAGGATGTGGTCTCTGAAGACAAGTGTTGTCTTCTGTGGATGGTACAGTAGGTTAAAATATATCAAGCTGTTAAAAACACGCCTAAAACACACGACTTCCTTCCTCTTTACATCATTAATATGCAGACTGTAAGCAGACAAATGTCTGTAAATCTCCCAGTTGAAATGAACAAATTATTCTTACTGTTGTTATGCCAACAATGCATTAAGTTCTTAAAATATGGTTCATGAAAATGAAGGCCTGGGTATGAGAAGTACGGTGGCCGACAGGGGCAAACACAGTGCAACTTAATGAAACACACAGAAATAGACAAAACACAAGCAAATTAAGAAAACATCTTCATTAATTTGACAACACATGCGCAGCATTTAGCAAACGTGCAGCAAATACACACAACACAACCAAATACACAAACACGCTGCAAAAACAGAAACGATGCGGGCCTCAAAACGCACCACCTGCTCCCATTGAGCCCCTTCCTCCTCCCCCCACTCCATCTCCATCCACCCGCTCCACAAGGAACGCATTGCCACTCCCGGACCAGATCCCGCTGGAGTGTCCAATCCCACCATAGTTCAACATCACGTCTCCTTAAAGGAACACACCAACGTATTGGGAATTTAGCTTATTCACCGTAACCCCCAGAGTAAGACAAGTCGATACATACCCTTCTTATCTCCGTGCGTGCTGTAAAGCTGTCTGACGGCTCCAGCGGCATCAGCCCATCACAGAACAGGCAGGTGAATGGTTCCAGTAATCCTACTGATTCGAATAAGTGACAAAATAATGCCAACATGTTCCTATTTACATGTTGTGATTTGTAGAGTCACAGCGTGTACAAAAAACAATGTAACATGAGGCACAGCCATCTTCTAACCGTAAAAAAAAACTGGAACTATATTCTCAGGCGGAAGAATATAGTACTTGGGCGGAGTGATATGCTCGCAGCAAGCCTGTCTGAGAATATAGTTCCTGGTTTGTTTACAGATAGAAGATGGCTGTTTGTCTCATGTTACGTTGTTCGCTAATGACTCTACAAATCACAATATGTAAATAGAACATGTTGGCGTTATTGTCACAATCGAAGCAGTAGGCTAGATGGAACCAGTTACCTGCATGATCTGTGCTGGGCTAAGCTAATGCTGGAGCCGTCGAAGACGGTTCACGCAAGGAGTGAGAAGGGTATTATCGACTTTGTCTTCTCTGAAGTTCTGATGAAGCAAATTAATAAGCGGGGTGTCCCTTTAATTCCTCTAATATTTCCTCATTTATGTCATCAACACATCCATGATTCATGGAAATGTTGTGTAAAACACAACAAGCCACAAAGAATGCTGCGACTTTTTGAGGACTGTACTGTAAAATGCCTCCTGACCTATCCAAACACCTGAATTGCATTTTCAGTAATATTTTTCTTTGTAATTATGTATGGTTTGCAAAAATGGGAACTGCTGCGTCCATGTAGATGAGAGAAGCAAAGTGTATGCGTGTTGTGCACACGCTACATTATGGCCAAGCATGCGCCCCTAAAATAGCATCTGACTAACGCGCCACTGACTTTAGGCTAGCGCCACTGACTTTAGACCAGGTTTTTCCTGGTCTATTGCGGAATTGTTTTCTGAAACTGCAAAATAGCACCAGGGTACGTTTGCGCCTGAACACGCCTCCTCTTTTCACTGAACCGCCCCCGGGAGCGCAAATACATTCGATAATTTACCGACGTGAGTCTGTGGAGGGAAAAGTCCGCTCTGCAAAATAGGAATGATACATGCGTCGGTGTAAAAAGGCAATTGCGCTGAGTGCAAGATAGGGCCCTCTGTCTCTCTGTTGCAGGTTTGACTATAGACACCTGAAAGATAAAAGGATTTTAAAACAGCACTGGTACGTCTTTTTACATGCAGTAACACAGAGCAAGTAGAGCTAAATGACAAATGCATGTTGCTCATACAGAAAGAGGAAGTGAGGTCACACACACACACACACACAAACACACACAGTTTATTTAACAGCATGGCTTAAAGTCTACAGCACAACTAGCAGCCTCATGAGGCAGTAAGGCTCATTTAATGGTCCCATGGCATGACAATTTCACTTTATGAGGTGTTTTAATATTAATAGGAGTTCCGCCAGCATGCCTATGGTCCCCCAGTGGCTAGAAATGGCGATAGGTGTAAACCGAACCCTGGGTATCCTGCTCTGCCTTTGAGAAAATGAAAGTTCAGATGGGCCGATCTGGAATCTTCTCCATGAGGTCATAAGGAGCAAGGTTACCTCCCCTTTCTCTGCTTTGCCCGTCCAGAGAATTTGGCCCACCCATGAGAAAGAGAGAGATATCATGGCTTGCAAACAAGCAAAGTGGCAGTTGGTCAAGGCTACACCCCCACCCTCCACCTTGCCCCCCCTCTCTCCTCCTGAATAGCATTTAAAGCTACAGACACAGAAATGGCACGTCGTACATAAAGCTCATTGTGGGACTGGCTCTAGTGGCTGGAATTCTGCATCAAGGCTTAATTTCAGGAAAGAGACTTCAGATACAGTATTAGGGGACCACTAAGGTCTATATAAAAGAGACTTCAGATACAGTATTAGGGGACCACTAAGGTCTATATAAAAGAGACTTCAGATACAGTATTAGGGGACCACTAAGGTCTATATAAAAGAGACTTCAGATACAGTATTAGGGGACCACTAAGGTCTATATAAAAGAGACTTCAGATACAGTATTAGGGGACCACTAAGGTCTATATAAAAGCATCCAAAGTTATCTGATAGAGCAACAATTTTCTTTTTAGTTAGACAAAAAAAAAACATTTCGGTCCAAATGTGGCGACAGAAGAAAGACACTGCTGTTACCTTAATAAATATATAGACCATTTTAGGACAGGACTGTTTTTTGTTGAAATATCACCTGTTCATACTAGCCATTAATGAAGTAATATGAGACTTTAAATGTTCAAGTTAGACAAATCAAGTGGACATCTAGAATGTAATTACCCCTTCCTTGAAGTGTTGAGCTGCAGTGGAAGGACAGAGTCAGTTTGATTCCATCAGGCAGTTGCTGTTTTAGGTTGTTCACCAGAGTAAACCTTTATTACACTGTGACAAGTTTTACAGATGGACAACATTGGGCAAGTGAGAAATACATCAGATCATACCAACTGATTTAAATTGTATTTGCACTCATTACTGATCAATAAAAACTTCATTCTGAAGAATGAACCCAAAAAGAGTTTGTTTAAAGCTGAAATCAAAAGCTTGCACCTGAACACTCCCTCTCCCTCTGCAACAGTGAGAGGGAACTGGCATGATGTTCAAACTACAATACATGCAATACAATACAATTCATTCAATACAAATGAACAACTAGCAAAGTTTGACAGAGCTGAGCTCATGTTTTTCAATGTGTAAAAATATACCATATAAGATCTACTGTACATGCTGTGGAATAGTTGGACTTTACTGGCTTTCTCTGCCAGGACAGGTGTGATGTAAAGGGTGAACAATATTTCTTAAGTAGTTTACTACATAAAATAAAAAAAACTCATAAACAACAAATGATGACCCTTTGGTAGAGTAAGTTCTGTCCCAAATCTCTCTCTCTCACCTCCACAGTCTCTATGGGTTCATTTGGTTCAGTGGTGGAGCTCAGAGCTTTCTTCTTCCTGAATTTAATCCAAAAACAAACAAATAAAAGGTTTAACTGAGTTCCCAGACCCACATCCAGATGTTGGGTCTGGGAACTCCCCATTGGCAGGGGCTCAATTCAAGGGCGGAGTAGCGTGTGGTTGTCTTTCAAATTCCCTCTGCACGTAATACAGACTACAACCAGGCAGCGCAACGAAGAAGCTAGCGAAGCTAGTTGATAGATTAAACTTTTGCCGTATCCGGTCGGCAAAACTCCGAACACATCTTCCTTTTTTAAGAATGATTTCTGTGCTGTTCTTTGATCTTTTCTCAAAGAAAAGATTAAATTAGCTGCACTAAATATTATTCCTAAAAGAGGAATTTCTTTCTCTGCTACAGCTTGGTTAGTGCCTAGTCTAGGTGCCTAGACTGACCCTGGCTGCAAAATAAATTTGCTGCCACTAGGGCAGATTGGATTTCTAGGCTAGGGCACTGCCTCTGAACCCTGGTCTCACTGAATTCCGTAAAATGGGCACGGACTGGTAACAGCTCATTCCCTGGTGGTGTTCGGAATGTGTGAAAATTCGTGTGCCCACCACGGAAAACAATGCCAATGTAAAGTCAATGAGAAGATGGCGTACACGGTAGTGAGTAGTATGTAAGGCCGAATTCCACGGAGGAGGTTGGTTGGGTGGTGGATGGGTCAAACACAGGACTTTCACCCAGGAGGGCGGTTCGTGTCCCGTGTGTGGCGTTTGTCAGTTGTGTTTTTTTTTTTTTTTTTTAAGCATGTCCCGCGTGTGGCACGGAACCATAAGCCCACCCACGACCTTTTCCTGAACCCGAACCGTTCGTTCTGCGTTCGTAAGCCGTGTTTCTTTTCGGCGATCCGTGTTCATTTCACGGAATTATTCCGTGGCAGTTTAACGGATTTTGTTGTAATTCAGTTAAACTGTCACGGATTTTTGGTTAGGGGCCCCGTGTTCATTTCACGGAATTCTGTGAGATCAGGTTGATCGTTAATATCAAAAATTACGCACTAAAGCTTACATTTTTGTGATCTTGTTTTTCTGTTCTTTTCAATTCTTGTCTCATCAAAGCAAACTGGTGAGTCAGCTTTATTTCAGGAAGCAGTTGTTGTTTTAGGTTGTGCATTACCACCAGAGTAAAAGGTTATACAGATGGACGAATAATGAGCAAGTGAGAAATAAGTCAGAGCAATTGAACATATATAATTATTATTTGTGTTCATTGCTGATTAATAAAAAACTTTATTCTGAAAAGAAAAAACAGTTTGCTTGAAGCTGAAATCCCAAACTGTTTGCACCCGCTGCCCTCTGCAGCAGTGAGAGGGAACTGACATGATGTTCAAACTACACAGTTGTCTGCAAGCTGCAGGTTTATTTGAGTCAGCCACTGAAATATATAGAACATGTTTCAACTAGCAAAGAGTGACAGAGCTGGGCTTATGTTTTTTTTTTTCAACCTTTCTTTATCCTCGTGAGATCATTGAGGGGAGACCCTCATTATCAATGTCATCGAGTCAGATTACAAAGACAAATACAGAACAACAACACAGAAAGTACAATCATAGATATAGAAGACAATAAAACATTCAGATTGGAATATTTGATTAATACATTAGGATAATAGGGATGGAAAGAAAATGCAATTATGTAAAGCTGTTACAAGTAGAAGTTTGCAGGTTTAGAAAAAATTTCTAAATTGTCCAAGAGGACAATTTTTAAGTGTTGAAATATAGGCTACTAGATAATATATACTGTACATGCTGTGGAATATTTGGACTTTACTGGCTTTATCTGGCAGGACAGGTGTCATGTGAAAGGGTGAATAATATTTCTTAAAAAATGTATTACATCAAATAACATTTTGCATTGCAAGTTAAATCCTGAACTTATGTAATGTACCTGCACAGGTACAAATAAAGCTGCATTCCACTCAAATCATCTGCTACCTGCTGCTGCTTCTGAAAACTGACAATGCAAAATTTGGAGTTGAGGTTGATGTATCAACTTCAACGTTGTCCTTCTTTTTGTTACCATCCAGGTTCGACTGAATCTTAAGAAAACCAAATAAGTTTTGGTGAATTATTCCTCAGAAATTATTTTGAGTTTTTTTTCCCTCCATGCAGCAGACTCAAAGCTGTCTGACCTTCACACCAGGTCTTCCTGCTCCTCTGGGTCTTCTGTTCTGCAGTCTCTGAGATGTCCTCATACTCAGGACAAGAGTCTAAGGCCTCTTTCACACTGCCTGCGTGGCGTGAGCGTGGCGTTTCTGTTGCGTGGCGTTTCCTATGTCTTTACACACCAGAAACGTGTCTGATGCGGCGCTGCTGCTGCTAGCCTTGTCTGCACACGTGTATGTTTCCCATTGATAAAATGAAATACCATGTTAAACATAAATATATACTGATTTGATTACAGCAAAGACAACGGCAAAATAGGCTACAGAATATTTCGTTCTGTATTGACAGGTGCAATGTTTGAAAATTGATAATTATTTATTATAATTTTTTAAATTACATTTATCTGCATTTATGTCAAAACCTAGAGACTTTCAAACATCAAAATGTAATTTATTAAATGTATTCTTGTCAAAATGACATAAACATCTTTTTGTATTCTATTTTGCCTGGGGGAACGCTTCCAACAGCCGCTTGCATGCACGCCTGAGATGTGTGTGTCCACGCGGGAAGTGTGAAAGCTCTGACCTGTTAACATGGGACCTGAAATAAAAACAGACACGCCACGCAGCTGACACGCTGACGCCACGCAGCCAGTGTGAAAGAGGCCTAACTGATGGGGAGAGACGACAAAATTAGAGACAAAAGCCTCATGAACGGAATCTGGATACAGTTAGATTTCATATTAAAATGTATTAAAGGTAAAGACACATCTGTGGTTTATATGAAGAAAGATGTAACTAATCAAGTTACATATAATTTCTCTTTATGAACTCATAAATTAACAACAAATTATAACCCTTCAGTATAGTCAGTTCTGTCTTAGTCTCGCTTTGGCAGACCCTCCTCCATGGCACTGTGGAGGAGGGTCTGGCTAGTCCACACAGCATTATGGGATGGGAGAAAAACGTGCTCTGGTTTATTGGCATTTCTTTAAACCAATCACAATTGTCTTGGGCGGGGCTAAGCACCAGACAGAGCCCCGGTGCCACTGCCAAATAGCCTCAGGAAGGAACTTGTCTTGGTGGAACATGTGTACATTCAAAGGTTGTTTTAGTCGTCCATCAGAAAACTCAGATTGGACAGATAGTCTAGCTAGCTGTCTGGATTTACCCTGCAGAGATCTGAGGAGCAGTTAACCATAGTCCTCAGAAATCCACCGGAGGTTAGAATTCCAAGGATATAGACTACTACTTTACAAATTAAAATTTTTGCACACAAAACACATGTAGTTTAAAAAAGTACAATGTCTTATTATATACAGGCCTACAAGTCCAGCTGAAATAAATAGCTGACTAAACACTCAGTTGATCAACAGAACTGTTTGGATCGTTTCCAGTTTCTAAAATGTGAGGGTTTTTCTGCATTGAGTAGAAAACTTGTGATAAAGAAATATATACAGAGAAATGTACTTGACAAGATGATTTGCTAACACTAGCAGTAAATTATTGCATTTTAAAGCAAATTCTACATTGGTATTTTTATAAATTACAAGTTTACCAGCTGTTAACTGATGACACTAGATAAATGACCAACGCTGCATGTCATAATAATGCATAAAATACAGTATATCAACTTAATCCTAATACTCATAAATGTGTGTTTAACCTGCTTGAACACTGTCTAAAATTGGCGAGGCAGGGTGCCGCGTCTGTTGTGTGTGGCCGGGGGGGCAGGGGAGGGGTTAGACGGAGCACCGAGGAGATGCTTCCTTCAAATCTTGCTAGTTTTTCAACATTACCACCCTACCCTTTAAAGAGACCACAGATCTGTGTTGTGTTCAAAGTCTTGGGTGTTTGCTGACTGTGCTGTACAGTTCAGATAAATCCTCCGGCCTCTTCAGTTTCCTGATCTGTGAATAAAAAAAAACATTATATAATGAAAAACCACAATATATAAAAAAAACATAAACATTTTCTGATGGACTTACTCTGTAGTTTCACTGGATTTACTCTTAAAGTTGACAGTAGTGTACTCCACATCCTCGTCCTCCTCTTCCTCCTTGTGTCTGTGGCGCTAGAGCTAGCCTGATGTTGGAGTAGAGAGCATCTTCCTGGTTTTTTAGAGAAGCTACACGCTGGCATAGCAAAGGTCTTCATGCGGCTCTGCTGGAGTTCTCTGGACTGGAGCTGAAGGACTGTCATATTCTGAACCCTGAAGGTAACATAGACAAGAGTCCTCAGCTACATAGGTAAGTGTTTAAAGGTTGTTTTTAGGTTCATACTTGTATTTTGGGTTTCTTCTAGAACATATTTACATTATATTTAATTCTAAAAGACAGCTTATTTTCCTCATACTGTCTGTATAAATATACCTGTATTAACCTCTGTCTGAAATGCTCCGTTTTAGTGCCTGTCTCTTTAAGCCCCTCTTGAAAAAGCCTTGTCTGCTCTGATTGGTCAGCCTTTCCGGGTGTTCTGCATCTGCTCTCTCTGTGTCTCTGCACCATCATTGCAGCCAGGAAATGACTGTAACGGCACTGTAGCGGCACTTTCTACCTACAGTATATAGTATACAGACCCTTTCCAAAAAATTAGAATATCATGGAAAAGTTTATTTATTTCCATAATTCCATTCAAAGCGTAAAACTTCCATAGATTATAGATTCAGGGCCCACAACTTAAAGCGATTTCAAGTATTTAGTTGTTTTATTTGTATATAATTTGGGCTTCCAGCTCATAAAACCCACGAAAACAGCATTTCAAAAGGTTAGAATACTGCGAAGAAATCACCATTTACTTCTCAGTTTTTGCAGAAAAAAAAAGAAAATTAGGGATCACATCAAATCAATCAAAATATGGTACTTTCAAAACGATAAGTCAATCTTCAATACTTGGTAGGGAATCCCTTTGCCTTAATCACTGCCTCGATGGGCCCGTGGCAATGAGGCAATCAGCCTGTGGCATTGCCTGGGAGTTATGGAAGCCCAGATTTCCTTGATGCTTGCTGTCAGCTCTTTTTTTGTTTTGGGTCTGGTGCCCCTCATTTTCCTCTTGATAATACCCCATAGATTCTCAATGGGGTTTAGGTCCGGCGAGTTGGCTGGCCAGTCAAGCACTGTGATGGCATGGGCATCAAACCAGGTTTTGGGGCTTCTGGCGGTATGGGCAGGGGCCAGGTCCTGCTGGAAGATGAAATCTGCATCTCCATACAGATCCTCAGCAGAAGGAATCATGAAGTCCTCTAAAACTTTCTGGTAGACTGTACGGTGACCTTGGATTTAAGAAAGCAGAGTTTACCAACACCTGCACTGGACATTGCACCCCAAATCATGACTGAGTGTGGATATTTCACACTGGACCTCAAGCAGCTTGGGTTCTGTTCCTCACCCGTCTTCCTCCAAACCCTTGGACCTTTATTCCCAAATGAAAGGCACACTTTACTTTCATCGGAAAAAGAGGACCTTGGACCACTGGCCAACAGTCCAGTCCTTCTTATGGTGATTTCTTCGCAGTATTCTAATTTTTGAAATCCTGTTTTCGTGGGTTTTATGAGCTGGAAGCCCGAATTATGTACAAATACACAACTAAATACTTGAAATCATTTAAGTTGTGGGCCCTGAATCTATAATCTATGGAAGTTGAACGTTTTGAATGGAATTATGGAAATAAATAAACTTTTCCATGATATTCTATTTTTTGAAAGGGTGTGTGGCTGTAACCATCAGAACCATACTGGAGTCCGCAACGCTCGTTTAAAGGCACAGTTTCTGAATAAGGACCGTGTGCGTTTCTCTGTGGATTGAGCATTTTGATGCATTTACAGTATTTATATAGCACCTCGACCTGCTTTATAATAAAAAGACATGACTAAATATGGGACCTTTAAGTATGATTTGTATTGGCCTGTAAAACAAAATCCTCATATTGTAAAGCATCTGCAGGGTTAAAGGTGAGGGGCTTGTTCTGCAATTCCAGTGAATTTACAAATACTTCACCAGGCTCCCAAATTCCTGGTTTCAACATTTATTTAATGTTCTCTGTTGTGGGATCAAGTCTCATTATCAAAGCCAAAAAGTGAACCACACGTTCTGTTTCTGTCGGTGTAATGCCTACTGATCACCAGCAGAGGGAAATACAATTCAAGGATTGCCTAAATCCTCAATACTTACAAACCCTATCATATCTGTGTAGATGGAGAGGTTTATATTATTTTATACAGTGTCCCTGTCTCAGCACCTTATAATTTACGCAGAGGACATGAAGCATTATTCAAATGTTTCCAAGTGAGAGAGGACTCTGACTCTTCTTCTGACCTGAGCTTGGTTGTCTGGTCTCTCTCCAGGCTCGCTGGTTCGTTTTGAGGACCTCTTTCTTCTGGAAAGGAGAATGAATGAACAATCAAATTAATAATCAAAATACAATTCTAAACGACTAAATTAATTAAGGATGCATCACTGAATGTAATCACAGAAGAACTGCTCACCTAATAAATAGGAAGGCACAGAGGAATATGATAGCCAGGAAAATAGCAGTGATGGATCCAGCAGCTACTGATTTCATTGAACCTGGGAAACAGTGATGAAACCAGACGATTCATTATGGAATTACAAGTTGTTTGGGTCCTTTAGCAACTGATAATTAGACATAAGATCATAGATCCTCAGACAGATGCATTCCACATAACTGTCACGTCTGCCCCGCTCTTATTGTGTTTGTTTGTTTTCATGGACTTCCGGTTTTATTTTGAAATCCACGTTTTTGTCTTCATTCACTTCACTTGTCTTCCTGCCTTTGTTTGTTTCCCGTGAGCCAGAAACTTTTGTGACTTTGTTTCAGGAGGATTCTGCCTTCGCCGGCTGTCTCCAGAGGGTTTTCGTCTTCGCTGCTGGCCGCCTGTGAATCCTCGTCGTCCTGTTCAGCCGTCTGAGGGTTTCCACATTCACTCTGGTTCACAGTCATGGAACCCGGGCTTGGCTGACCGCAGCCTTTCGGTCCCCAAGCTCGGCTGTGCCCAGTTCCCTGCTGCCCACCTTCTTCAGTTCCCTATCCCCGTTGTCCTTTTGTCCTTCCTGCGCCCTTCTTAGGTTGTTTTGTGTTCATCCCTCCTCCGGACCCCCTCCACCCTACCTGGACTGTCGTGCCCTGTTTTGGACGTTTTTGGTTTCTTTTAAGGGTCGTCCGGTAGCCGTCCCTTGAGGGAGGGGTACTGTCACATCTGCCCCGCTCTTATTGTGTTTTACATTACATGTAAGCTGACGCTTTTATCCAAAGCGACTTACAATTGCTATATATGTCAGAGGTCGCACACCTCTGGAGCAACTAGGGGTTAAGTGTCTTGCTCAGGGACACATTGGTTGATGTATCGCAGTGGGAATCGAACCCGGATCTCCCACACCAAAGGAACGTGTCATATCCACTGCGCCATCACCACACCGTTTTCTGTTTGTTTTCATGGACTTCCTGTTTTATTTTGAAATCCACTGTTTGTCTTCATTCACTTCACTTGTCATCCTGCCTTTGTTTGTGTCTCTCTTTCCAGCGTTTTCTTGTGTATGTATCCTGTTACTATACTCACCTTCTACTCCGTGTTGAGTCGAGCATTTGAGTATGTTTTTTAAAGAATAAACAATCCAGGCAATGGTACAAATCCAAAAGGCAGAAGACGTGGTCAGGAAAACAAACGGTAGGTCTGGTAATGCTGGATACATACACAAGAAAACTGGAAAGAGAGACACACGAGGAGCTACAACAATCTGGCAGGGAACAAGTGAACACAGGTGAGTATATATACACGGGGGAAGGGGAAGACAACTAAACACAGGTGAATAACATTAGGGCGGGGAAAGGTAATCAAAAAAGGCGGGAAACAAAGTGAAGTGAATGAAGACAAACAGTGGATTTCAAAATAAAACAGGAAATCCATGAAAACAAACAGAAAACACAATAATAGCGGGGCAGACGTGACAATAATGACTCATGTGTACTGTAGTTTTGCTTGTGGTTTTTGCTTAACGTCCTATAATGTAAAAATTATCTTTCCAACAATGTCTGTTAATGTGAGTTTTTATAAATGTCAAACCTCTGGATTAGTTATTATTGTTTCGTGCAAACATTTAATTTGCAAATGTATTCATGTTGAGATCTATTTGTCATTAGATACATATATAAATAACTGGAAGGTTAAAGGCGCTCTAAGCGTTGTTGGGTGACGTTACTTCTTGTTGACGTTCGAAGTATTTTCAAACAAAACAAAGACTAGCTCACTCTTCCCTCCTCCTCGTCCCGTTCCCTCCCTTCTGTGCTTTAGCGCACTAACTCCACTAAATCCTTCTCGTCCGTTATTGGCTGAACACTGGAACACGGTTTGTGTATGTTTGCATGGTCCAGGGGCCTGTTGCACAAAACCAGGATAAGGGATTAAGCCGGGATATTCAAGGTATCATGGATGAATTTAGCATTGATTTGGTTATACAAAAGCAGGTTGACTTAAACCCAGCCAAGTAACCATGGCGATTTTATTCTTTGCAGCTAGCCTGCTCCAGAGCAGGCTAACAGCCAGGCTAAGATTAATCCTGGAGTCTGATGTATTAAAGGTGCAATATGTAATATTGTGTGTAATACTGGCAGCTAGCGGTTAAAATAGTTACTGCAGTACAAATTCAAAATACTGGAGATTGCTTTCCCCGCCCCTCCTGCCCAGACTCGAAGTTCACGGAGGTTGCCAGGCTGAGACCACAGCATTCACAACAATGTTGCTAGATGCTTTTCTCACATAGCCAGACATTACTTCACAGCACAGGAGAGTAGCTAACGTTAGATGCTAGTCTCACATAGCCAGACATTACTCCACAGCACAGCGTAGCTAACGTTAGATTCTGGCTATATTGACAGTCATAAATGCCCGTGCTCATTCGGGGCTCTGTAACCAACTGACAGACACACTTTTTCGGTTTAAAATTACAGTATGAACCGCTAAAAACACAACAACCTCACCGTCCTCTCCACACGCCAGTCAGGCACACTTCCTCGGCTTAGAATTACAATACGAAACGCTAAATATACCACTACCTTACCGACGTGAACACACACTTCATTGGCTTAGAATTACGGCAACAATCGCTAAACACACTGCAAACTCACAGTCCTCTTTTTCCGATTTACAGCCCCTCGCGTGGCTTAAAATAACTCACCGTTGTCGGCCCCGCCAGCTGAAGAGGCTACATGCTGTAAACCGCCATGGGCGCCTTGCCTGGTTCTCCGGTAACGTTAACAGGTAGCAGGGTTAGCAGCGGCGTTAGCCAGGACCAGTCGGGATCACTTTACTGGCTGTGTCTCAATTGTTTTTGCAAGTAACCAACTCCCGTACTCTAGCTATATAATTCAATGTGAGTACACAAATGTTGAAATGACAAAAATGCCCCTAGTAGCTGTGATAAATTAGCCTGAAGCTAATGCTTACCGGTTCAGGAGGAAATAAGCCAACTCTGCATCCTTTTGGGGCTCTAAGCTGTCTCCATCTTTCAAATACATCTCCAATATTTACCAGGGGTTGTTACGTCTCTGGTCACGCAACTGTTAGAAAAATGCTGTTTTCTTTTTTTGGGTCGGGTAGAATCTATCTCCGTTGATCCTGTTCGTTTGTTTGCTGCTTTCATGGCTGTACTACCGTTACAGCTGTAGCGTGCTGGGTTTACGTTTTTACAGGTATATCTGGCAACCCGGCCTGGCTGTCAAACTGGGCCGTTGATAACAACACACAGATCAAAACATAAACAGAAATTCCGTCCACGAATGTAAATTTCAAAAAGAAAAATACTGAAATTAGCATTGTTGTCAGAAAAGATAGTATTTCAGTTTAACATGTTTCCTTAATATCTGATGAGGCATTGGTGTCATTTTTGGATTTATTACAGTACAAATATTACATATTGGACCTTTAAATCAGCTGCCGCTCGATCCGAAATCAACGTGTTTAAGTTATTCCGTTGTCTTCTGAATGTGTTCCACTTTATTTTTATTAACATGCATTACTTGTCACTATTGCTGTCATGAGTTTGATTTAAATCCTAGTATTGCAGTTGTTTAGATGGTAAGAAATGGTTGCACTGGCACCGGAGAAAAAGTGGGACGACGCGAAATGCTCTCTCTGTGAAATTTGCCCCGTGCAACGTGGAGAGGCGGGGGGAGGCAGGGGGATCCTCCCACACCGTGCCGCAGACTCTAAAGGAGACTTTTAGCGTCAATAACGACGACAATGGCACCTGATCAAACGTCCGTATTTTACGAGATGGGAGTGAGAATGTGTTCAAAGCTTCTTAATCATTTTATTTTGGTAGTGTCACTTGTCATCTTCGAGCTTGGGAGTGAGAATAAAAAAACATGAATAATAATAGGCTACATTGTTTTACAGATATGCTTACAGTGTGTATTGAAGTCACTTACTTATTTTTCTAGTTTTTGCCCAGTCATGCTTGTTCTGTATGATCATTAATTGTAGAAAGATATTTAGAATTAGACATAGCTCATAGAGATTTGTGCATATGGTTGTAAAACATATTCTCGCATTATGATTAAGGGTTTGACATTAAGCCTAGTCCTTAGGGTAAATTTCCCGAGGAACATTAATTCCCTCTGCTCACCTTTATGGCAAAGTAGGCTAAAAAATAAAAAAAAACATTATTTATATACTGCTTTACGTGGTAGGCTAAAAGACACTTTACAGTAAAAACAGCACATTTAGCACATAAAAACAGATAGCCTACAGCAATAAAACCAACACATAAAACAAGCATATTAAAGCAATTAAAACAGAATGTACACATTTGTAAAAATGTGGAGTGATTAGTAAGTCGATTTTTTAAAAATCCATAGCCTACGCATTCAGTCGGTCCGCTATTGTCTGTCGGGCTTTTTCTCTCCAGCCGTATTTCCCTTTCTGCATATTATATGCTTCACCTCCTCATAACTTTCCATTAGCTGCTGCTCAGCGGGTGAAACATGTGCCACACGCGTCTTCTCCATTTCTGCATCAGTAAATCTGTGATCGATACCGAGGTCTATTTAAGAAAGCCTTGAACGTGCACTTATCCCAGCTATCTACACCTGGCTTGACATAGGTTCACCTTCTCATCCTGGCTCGGCAAACGTGCAACCGATTAAGCCGCGATGAGCAGATCACACTAAGTCAAGCTGCGCTTTTTCATTTATCCTGGATTTCTTCATTCTACTTTTGTGCAACAGGCCCCTGGTTCAACCTCTTTGTTTTTGTTGGCATGTGTGGACCCTGGGCTGTCTACAGAGACTGCACTTTTTTTACTTTTTATAGTGAGGAGATGTTTGCTGTATGTGACAAAATATGTTGTAGCCTAAAAAACGCGTGACATCGCTTAGAGTACCTTTTAAGATCATTTGGAAGTATGATTACCTGCCACAACAGTCAGATGTAAGGTGGAGCTCTGACATCCTATTATGTTCTGGGCTTCACAGTAATAATTCCCACTGTGTTCAGGTCTAACATCAGTGATGGTGAAGATCTGTCCTGATGCTTTTGGTGAGTCTTCATTCTCCTTGTACCAGGTGTAGTTAGCTGCTGGGTTAGCATCACTGCTACAGGTCAGATTCACTGAACTGCCCTCCACTATCTCAGCAGAGGGACTCACTGACACAGAGGGAAGCTTTGGACCATCTGGAGGAGATGTGTTAACAGAGATTACTCTAGGTTAAAGGTGCAGAATTACCGACTGTGAGTAGTTCTGTCCGTTGCATCATTAACTACACACGTGTTATCTTTACAAGACTGAACATAAATATTCAGTCTTGTTTGTGTTCAGATGCTGTTTTAGTTTTGTTGTTACAGTTTGCAGATGTTACCGGCCAGTTTCACATTATTTTATCAAGTCCCTGTGGTTATAGTAGCAGTCAAGTTGTGCATTATGTTGAGTCAGTATCTGCTGTGAGATGACAATAAATATGAATATAATCAAATGGTTTTCAGATTCATCCTTACTAACATAAAAACTGTCACGAATAAATCTTCAGACTCATTTACAAGCTGACAGTATGGATTCTGTTTCAGTCCAAAACTGTTCAATTAACTGCAGTTTAGAGCTTTTGGCCATGACATCATAAATCATCAAGTCATGGAGCATCTCAATAACAGAATTATTAAACATAAAATGAAGCAAAGGAATATTTTACTGTTCAAATTGTCCTGAAATAATAGTAGGAAAGCATTTTCAAAATGTAACATCAGAACATAAAGTATATCTGAATATTTCTACTACTGGAGTGATTTTTGTTTCTATGAATAATCCTGCTGCACCTCCATTAAGAATCAGAAGACTCCAGTGAGATTACGTCTGAAATTGTCATTGTATTGTAATGTCAGTGTGTTTGTGTCCTGACACAGTAAACTCACACACTGAAGGAGAGGGGAACTTCTCATGTCCTTTCAACCCACAGGAGAAGACGTCTGTGGGATTAAACCAGGTTGTATAAGTAGATGTCTCCACCGAGGTAATGTGTTCTCTGTTCTTGAACCAGACGTAGGAGAGACCACCAGCTGGACTGCAGCTGCTGTGACACTTCAGCTCTGCCTCGGTAGAAGACTGCTGGACTGTTACTCTGATCACCTGCACCTGCACAGCTGGACATGAGAACAAAAATCTATACAGTTACAATTCCTATAAGTAGCAGCGAGCAATTAGTAACTGTATTTATTTATTAACTGTAATTGTTTGTTAAAAGTAATTTCACATACTGATTGATCGTTAACACCATGTTCAATGTTTTGTACATGTACTGTGTTGGTGTATTTGAAAGTATTTAACATATGAATAGAAATGTTACCTGCTGTGACAGACAAAGTGACTCCATGTGAACCGGTATATCTTCCACCTTCTTGGTTTGTTGTGAACATGAACTTGTACACAGCTGAGTCTCTCTCTCTCAGGTCTGAGATTCTCAGAGTGCAGTCCTTGTCATTAGAACTGTACTGCACACGATCTGAATAATCTGAGTCTGTTGTCAGATCTACAGGTTCATTAATATTCATTTTAGTAAACCATAATGTTCTCTCAACTCTAGTAACACTGCCTTTCCACCAGTATGGGTATGTGTAGCTGCAGTGTATTTCCACTGCTGATCCTTTAACAGCACAGATCGGAATAGAGGTGTAAGTCACTCCCCAGCCATCCTGACCCTGTATCACTGTAACACAGAGCACATCAGGAAACACAATCAGACTCAGAACTACAGTACATTAAGAATCAGAAGACTCCAGTGAGATTACGTCTGAAATTGTCATTGTATTGTAATGTCAGTGTGTTTGTGTCCTGACACAGTAAACTCACACACTGAAGGAGAGGGGAACTTCTCATGTCCTTTCAACCCACAGGAGAAGACGTCTGTGGGATTAAACCAGGTTGTATAAGTAGATGTCTCCACCGAGGTAATGTGTTCTCTGTTCTTGAACCAGACGTAGGAGAGACCACCAGCTGGACTGCAGCTGCTGTGACACTTCAGCTCTGCATAGGACTGAGACTGATAGACTCTGATCACCTGCACCTGCAGAGCTGAACATGAGAACAAAAATCTATATTTTATCACAGGTTCTAAAAAAATAAATAAAGATGTACATACACATCAGCACAACAGTTACAAATCCTACAAGTAACAATGAGCATTAGTATTTATTTAATATTATTTATATATATTATTTAGTAAAATGTTCATTGTTTTAAATGTACTGTGTTGGTGTATTTCCATCATTTTGTGTTGATCAGTACCTGTGACAGTCAGAGTTGTTCCAGGTAAACTACTCCATTCAAATCTTGGTGTTATGAACTTGAAGTGATACTCAGCTGAGTCTCTCTCTCTCAGGTCAGAGATTCTCAGAGTGGAGCGTCCTCTCTCTGTTTCAACATGAACACGACCTGTATACTGGGAGTCTGTACTAAGGTCTTCAGGCTGGGAAGGATTCTGCCACTGATGACTACGTTCAGGACTGAACCAGAATTTAGATGTGATAGATTCATAACTGCTGTACGAGCAAGAAATGTCCACTGAAGAGCCTTTGGAGGCGCAGATGATTCTGTCAGTGTACGTCACTCTGTTGCAGGATTCACCTTGGACACCTGAAAGATAAAACCATTTTGACCATTTGTAAACCAGAGTCTGTGAGGAATCACAATAGGAATTTCCAGATTAAAACTACACTACATGAAGTTATAAGGCTCCACTAAATGGTGTTGTGTTGGAAGAATGTTGAGTAAACTCACACACTGAAGGAGAGGGGAAATCCTTATATCCTTGAAGAGCACAGGAATAGCTGTCTGAATTATACACAGGGTCTAAATAATAAGATGTTTGTGCCTGAATTTCCTGTCCATTCTTGTACCAGACATAGGAAGGATTATTAGGTAGACGACAACTGCTCTGACACTCCATCCAGTTAGATTGTGATATCACCTGGAGACCTGGATCTGTGAAGAAGGAACATGAATGGTATGTTAGACAGAACTGTCAACATACAACAACTGTTGTCACCTAACAACTGCAAATAAACACACAGCCAGTGATGCCGGTAACTTAGTAACGCGTTACTCTAATCTGACCACTTTTTTCAGTAACGAGTAATCTAGCGCGTTACTATTTCCAAACCAGTAATCAGATTAAAGTTACTTATCCAAGTCACAGTGTGTTACTACAGAATGTTTTTGTCATTTTCCTTAGTAAAAATTTATATTTTTGCTTTCTTCTTGCGTCTCGGGGAAGTCACGTATGCGACAAGTCACGTTTTCAGCATGAGGACAGGTCACGTTTTCAGCATGAGGACAGGTCACGTTTTCAGCATGAGGACAGGTCACGTTTTCAGCATGAGGACAGGTCACGTTTTCAGCATGAGGCCAGTCCGCCTATTATAAGCGACTTTGGGCTTGTTTTTCTGTAAAGTCGCTTACAAATATTGGTAGTCGCGGGTCTCGTTTTTGTTGGGCTTGTTTCTAAAGTGTAGTTGCTTATTAGGGCTTGTTCCCAGCTCCATAAAAAGTTGTCAAGCAGATATTTTCTATATGTTATTTAAACGTAGGAGTTTGTCTTGCTTGTTCCCTCTGTCCCTCCCCTTTCCCCATACACACAGGAGACAGCAGAGTTTTTTCCCACCCACATCCTGCTTCTAATTGGCTCTGACCCAGATGGCAACGAGTACTAGCCAATCAGAGGCAGAGCAGGGCAATCTGTTTTTTTTCTGTTTAGGAAAAAAAAAGTGAGTGATGAGAAAGATAATGGTGGTGTTATTCTTCATATGAGGCTAAAGTGTTAAGAGTCTTAAGAAAAATGTTTTAGACCAAGCCTCATCCTCAACTGTTCAAATGGTTTTGACTGGAATGGTTTTTAAACCAGTTTAGTTTATTTAAGTCTTTTCTAACTCACTCATTTGTTTATCAGAGCAGGAGCCACTTCATTGCTGCACACTAAGATTATCAATAATTTCTCCTGTTTCTGGGTTACAGTTATTTAAAAATGGGATCTTCTGCAGTCCCTGCAATAATAAATAACGAATTTGTGAATTCAGGATGATATTTATTTGTGTGTGCAAATTTTAATTATCAGAGGTTTACTGTGTATATAATGTACTTGGTACATCAGTCTATATTTGATATCCCATCAGTTTTCTAATGTTCAATCATGTTAAAAAGGAGGTTTAACTCCCTACTGTGGTCATTGTCCTGAGGCTCAGGGGGGAGAAAAATAAATAAACTTTTTGCAAAACTGTGCACATTTTACCAATATGTCCACATGGATGTAAATTGACAATCTGTACCCACAGTTTAAAACCGTCCCCACGGATTGTAAAACCGTGCACACAGTTTATTTTATTTTCTACCTAGGTGCGCCGAGAAAAAGTCGCTTGCTTTGGGCTTGCTTTCCACAGGCCCTGGTTACTTATTTGGCCTCAAAAGACCTGGCAACACAAACACAAACTTAAACAACAATGGATGGAGGAAAGAGATGCCGCGTTTTCTAGCTGGAAATACAGTCACTATTTTGAGTTTGTGTCAGCTGAAGACGGCAATATTAAGGTTGGTTGTACACTCTGTGTTGGTGGTAACAAAAAGTGCTATCTAGCTACAAAAACACTACGTCAAATTTGAAGAAAGATTTGGAGTCGCAGACACTGCAGTCAAACCTATAGAGCAAGTCCCAGCAGGTGGTGTGAAGCAGAGAGCGGGAGGTCCCCCACCACCCAAACATCAAAAGCTGGACTTCGTGCAACACCAGTAAGTGGGGAGAGTTGAAGAAGTTGGTCGGGCGCAGTATGTGGTAGAGGAAATGCTGCCTTTAAACGACGGCTCGACTTGCCTCTTCGCGGCCATAATAAACAAGATCCCGACTACTGGCACGGCCGAACCGCCTCCCACTAAACCGGTTGTCATTTTTATGTTGAGGCTGCTGAATGTAACTAATAAAGTAACTTTGTAATCTAACTTTGGTTACTTTTAAAATCAAGTAATCTGTAAAGTAACTAAGTTATTTTTTCAAAGTAACTGTGGCAACACTGCACACAGCACATGTATATTATTGTTTTCTAGATCTTAATAATTAACATATAAATAGAAATGTTACCTACTGTGACAGACAAAGTGACTCCAGGTGAACCGGTATATCTTCCACCTTCTTGGTTTGTTGTGAACCTGAACTTGTACACAGCTGAGTCTCTCTCTTTCAGGTCTGAGATTCTCAGAGTGCAGTCCTTGTCATTACAACTGTACGCCGCTAACGACCCGAACACTTTGAGTCTGTTGTCAGATCTACAGGTTCATAATAATTCATTTTACTAAACCATAATGTTTTCTCAACTGTAACACGGTCGTTCCATCTGGATGGGTATGTGTAGCTGCAGTGTATTTCCACTTTTGATCCTTTTACAGCACAGATCTGAGTAGAGGTTAAGTGCCTCCCCAGCCATCCTGACCCTGTATCACTGGTAACACAGAGAACATCAGGAAGCCCAATCAGACTCTGAAACTACATCAGGAGACAGACTTACATGTAGTGAAGGCTCTTCAGTGTGTGCGCTACATTTCCCAAAACTACTTCTGCTCTCACACTTACCACTCACATCCCAAGTCAGTGTGAGACAAAGATAATCTGATAGTACCAACTTGTTTTGGGGTTTTGGGGACGCGCGACAAACTTTACTAAACTCAGACTGCTTTACTAGAACTGAGCTGAACACTGTATCACACAGGTTTTTCTTATATTTGTACTTCTTTGTTGGGGACTTTCTAACGTCTGTTTTAAAAATGTGTGTATATAATAAAGTATTAATGTTATTTTTTTGTTCATGCTTAAGTGAACAGAGGAATGGAGAAATATGCATATCATTCAGTTTTACATGAGAATTTATAATGCTAAGGAACAGTCACAGCTGAACACATGATCTCTGCTCTGCAGTTAATCTCTAGGTGCACTGAGGCAGGACACCATACAGAGGGTGCAGTGAAGGAACAGCAATGTATTGAACCTGTGAACAAAATAAAAAGGCAGAAGATTAATATTAGAAGGGTGATGTGTGCGGAAATAAAAGAATCTGCTCTGCTCGGTTGCTTTTCTGTCTGTGGTCACTCAGGCTGCTGCAGAGTGTGAATGGAAACTGTAGAGAAATGCAGAACACTGAGGCGAGGGCAAATAGTGTGACATGTTGATAACACACACAGACTTGTCCCAGAGAGAGAAATAGCAAGATACTAATATACAGTGCAGATACATGTGTATATAAATATTCTTCAAAGTTCTGGCCATCTCTTAGAGACCTGAGAGTATTTTAACGTTAGCTGTTCCTGGGACTGTGCTCTTCTGGACAGAGATCTCAGATACACACACATAAAAAAAGAATCAGCTTTGCTTGGTTGCTTTTTTTGTCGGTGGTCAGGCTGCTGTAGAACGGAAACTGTAAAGAAATGCAGAACACTGAGGTGTGAGAAACTCACACATGCCTGTTATTATTAACCAAACATGGATGTGTAACACACATAAACAAGCAGACTGGTAACATTTGGTGTAGGCACACAATGTTGATAATGATGTTGATTAGAAAAGTACTTTTAATAATGTTGTCTTGTTTAGGTGGCTCCGTTGGATAAACTGTGTGCAGAGATGTCCTCCATTTAAAATGGGATGAAAACACACAGGAAAACTAGAAGGGCAACTCTGAGAGCACAGACCCCAAAACAACAGACAAACAAATCAAGTCAAAAACATCACCTTCTTGGCAGAGAAGACACTTCACATTTGAAAAACCACTCAGACCTCCACAGTATCAATCTATAAATTGGGAACTCTCTGAGCGTGTCCCCACACATGCGCAGTACGAGCAAGCATTTCTGTCTTCCTGCATGTTACAACAGTGGTGCTCCGTCACACACACATACACATACACACACGCAGAGGTGTGGACGGGAGCGAAGCTACGATGCCTCGGCAGTTTCTTTGAGTCACGGCAGTGCCGGTAAAGCGGTTCCGGTAAGTGTGGTTACATTTTTTAAACTCCTACGCGTACAGCGTTTGCTGCAAAATAAAATAACGGCGCGAAGCGGCCGGCGAAAGCTACAGGCCGTGGTGCAGGCACAACCAGGCGGGTACAACAGGGTTCATACTGCCTTGGGGACTGACTGACGAGGCTGGGGATTGTAGGGAAAGGCAACTTTAGCACATTTAAGCAAAATGCAATTCAAAGTAGTTTACATAAAACACTAATATACATATGTAAATATAAAGGCCATGCCAGTGATTAAGTTTATGGATGGACAAAGCAGGCCAACCAACGGCATTTCATACTTCGCGAACGTAGTCGCGGTTGCTGGACCACAACATATGCTTCCCATTTAAATACATTAATTTACATTTTCGTGCTGGCCACCACAAAAAAAACGTCAAAAACGTCCCAGTGAACACGAATCAATAGATTAATTAACGTGACCATTTCACAAACTGCCATGAGACTGCGTTGCTGCGTCACACACACCATACACACGCAGAGCTGTGGACGGAAGCGGCTAGGATACTCGGCAGTTTCTTTGAGTCACCCGGTACGTGCCGGTAAAGCGGTTGCCAGTGTGGTTAAATTTTTAAAACTCACACGTACAGCGTTTGCTGCAAAATAAAATAACGGCGAGACAAAAGCAGCCGGTATTTGCATATCATATTGCCATGGTGCAGATACACACAGACAGGCAGGCACAACAGGGTTATTGTTGCCCTGGTGACTGACTGACAGGCTGAAGATTGTAGGGAAAGGCAACTTTATTTCTATAGCACATTTAAGCAAAATGCAATTGAAAGTAGTTTATATAAAACATTAATATACATATGTAAATATAAAGGCCATGCCAGTGATTAAGTTTACAGATGGACAAAGCAGGCCAACCAACCCTAGCATACAGGGATCAATGGTGAGTTAGGGCCTTAAGATTTGTTATGGTCCTCAATGCTCCATGGTATACAGTATCTAAGAAGTGAAGGCATTAGGATGATGCATATAAAAACAGCACCATAGTCAAACACAGACATAAAGTAGCAGCAACAAGTTTCCTTTGCGTCACAAAAGAAAAGCAAGACTTATTTCTGAAATAAAACCCAGCCTCAGCTTCAACTTCTTCACAAGTTGCTGAATTTGAGACTTAAAAGAGAGAGAATCGTCAATTAAGAATCTTAGGTATTTATATGAAGATACAGACCACTGTTCCACCAACACACACTGTGTACAAGTTTGTCAAAGCTACCAACAGACACACACGGCCATTTTGTCTCCTTATAGAGTTGATATGGTGAGAGTGTTAGCAAACGTTGCTCATTCACACATCCAGCAGACACAGAGCATTAGTTTAGAGTCGGTTTCTGGGCATTTGATGAATTTAAGTCCAATATTCACTTTTGCTTTAGCGCAACATGCGCCACTGTGTTCACCAGCTAGTCACTTATGTTATTTTTATGTTGTCACACACACACACACACACACACACACACACACACACACACACACACACACACACACACACACACACACACACACACACAGAGCTCTGTGTTGGTAATCCTGTAAAAACTTAATTTTAAAGAAAGACAAGTGAATGTCTAATGTTGAAGGGATCGCACCAAATTGTATAACATCAAATCTTTTTATTTACTGAAAAACAACCTTCCTTTGTATATCTGAAGTGTGCTAAATACCTTACAATACAAATGTAGATGCATAGCACTTGTACAGAGAGAAGGAAGACAACAAATCCACCGTTGCGCGCTGCTGTAAACCTCATAGCTGCTCCTCTGGTCTCTGTTAAATCAGCAGGTAGATCACATACATGAGAAATACTGTGTGTCAGGAACTCACTATAAACATGTCTACATTAAAGAAGGGACGATGTGGTCTCTGAAGACGGAGTGTTTGTTCTGGGGTTGGTACATTTGTATTTAACATATATCACACTGTTAAAAACCGGCCCTGGCTTCCTTCCTCTTTAAATCATTAATATGCATGAAAAGAAAAACAAGTCACATTAGACAGAGACGGACACTAAATGTAACATTGTTGCAAAGGTGAGGTGTGTGTGTGTGTGTGTGTAAAAGAAATTCTAATTCAATTTCCAAGACCATGTTTAATAAATATATTCCAGTCATGAAGTACATGTACACCAATTTAACTTACACACAAATAACAATCACTATAAACTAACATTAAACAAATGTAGTTTGTTGTAGTTATGTTACCCATCTTTACAGTAATTAAAGGTAATGTGTGGAGTTGACTGTATGACCACTAGTAGTACTAGGAGGGTTCCTGTTTAGTTTGTAGCGTATACAGGGGAGGACCAACATGAAGGTAAGGCATTCCATGTTCCCACTGACTGACAGTTCCTCTGTCACTCTGTTGCAGGTTTGACTATAGACACCTGAAAGATAAAAAGGATTTTAAAACAGCACTGGTAACGTCTTTTTAATGCAGTAACACAGAGCAAGTAGTAGAAGATGAATGACAAATGCATGTTGCTTATACAGAAAGAGGACGTGAGGTCACACACACACACACACACACACACACACACACACACACACACACACACACACACACACACACACACACACTATTTCAGCTTCTCAACAGTGGTAAACACAAAGGTGTGTATGTGCAATGCCATCAATACATGTTAATTCATGCAGAGTTTATTTAACAGAATGGCTTAAAGTCTACAGCAACACTAGCAGCCTCATGAGACAGTAAAGGCCCTGACACACCAACCTGATAATCGCTCCCGGACGGTTCTGGCGGTGTCAGAGACTCGAGTCTGTTCAGTGTGTTCCGTGCGTCAGAAGTCCGACGTCGCCGGCCTGGCCTTTACCTTAGCCGATATGTCATGTTGAATCGGGAGGGCGGGCAGTCGGACTTAATGACCAATCTGATTGGTGGAGTGCTAACCCGGAAATGGCAAGCGGGATGAGTGACTAACGCCTCTCAAAATCTGGACGAAAATCTTTTAAACTGAACTTTGTCGATCTGAAATGAAGACAGATTCAGCAACTGCATGGCCTAATTTCCTTACATGTAAAACGTTTTCAGAAAGACGGTTCAGTGAACTATTTTCGTAAGATATTTATTCGGTATTTCGAACAAGCCGCCATCATGCTTCGGGTTGGAGAAGCCAGACCCACGTGATGCGTGGTCATTCCGGTTTCATTTTTTGGGTGACAATACAGATTAGCGGCAAGATGCTGTTATGGAGACGTATACCGCACTCACGCCGCAGAACGCCACGCTCAAGCGGCGCCGGTGTGTTCCGAGGCACTTTTTGGACCTCGGGGAGCCGAATTGATCAGTCCAACTGCCTTTTCTGCCGACGGTCAGCCGTCAGGTTTTGTGTGTCAGAGCCTAAGGCTCATTTAACACCAAAGATAATTGAGCAGTGCAACAATTTCTTTTAGTGAGACAAAAAAACTTTGTCCGAATGTGGTGACAGAAGAATGACACTTGTGCGCACCGGGAAAAGGTTCTCTAGTGTTGCTTTAAAGGGGAAATATGCAGTTTTTTAGCTTAATGGTGAATTTGTTACCTCAGTAAATATGTAGACCATTTTAGGACATCTCATACTCAACTGGTCAGTCTCAACTCTATGATTAAAAGCATATCATATAATATATAATATAATATTAAGAATTTTACTGCAAAATAAATAGAATATAGCATGAAATGAGCACTCAGTAAAATATCTGCAGGGTAAAAAGAGGAGCGGCAAATTAGCTAAAGAACTGTGATCCTGAGCTTTGATATCAGTCTGTTTTTTGTTGAAATATCACCTGTTCATACTATCCATTAAGTAATGCAACACTAGAGAACTTTTCCCGGGTTCGGTCCCCCTGCAGGTTGGAAGAGGAATTGTCCATTACATTACATTATGCAAGTTTGCCAGATCAGGTAGCGCGAGCTGTAGTTCCAATGAGACAACCTGTAGGGGGACCGAAGCGGGAAAGGTTCTCTAGTGTTGCTTTAAAGGGGAAATATGCAGTTTTTTTTAGCTTAATTTACCTTAACTGAACAGCTTCGGAGTCATTGGAATAGTTATATGACTTTTTTCGAGTTGAATGGTGGTCGTCTTGCTCCCCCCTAGCACCTGTGAGCAGAAAAACCACCCTTGCAACTTTTGGCTGACGAGCCACCGGCCTCATCGTCAGGAAGTATGGCGTGATATCAGGTCTCGCGATGTAAGGAATTGCTTCACGGCACTGCACACATACGCCCATTCAGGAACCGGCTAACAAGGTAGCGATGGAGTTTTTCTACACTATCCTCATGGCTGCGCCGGCTAAAAAGAAGCAGAAAGCTAGGAAAGTATTGTTGGAGGAACAGAGAAAGAGGAAACGGCAGACTGACCGAGCGAGGAGTCAGACACAAGTAAACATAGGAGCTGCCAAATATCTATTCTGAAGCTGTAGGGGGGGGGGCTCTATAGAGAGACCTGCGAGCAAAAACTACAATGGCCAAAACTACATAGGGCCCCTATAAGTGAGATGAGAATTTACTGTTCAAGTGAGACAAATCAAGTGGACATCTAGAATGTAATTAGCTCTTTCCTTGAAGTGTTGAGCTGCAGTGGAAGGACAGAGTCAGTTTGATTCCATCAGCCAGTTGCTGTTTTAGGTTGTTCACCAGAGTAAACGTTTATTACACTGTGACAAGTTTTACAGATGGACAACATTGGGCAAGTGAGAAATACATCAGATCATACCAACTGATTTAAGTTGTATATGCACTCATTACTGATCAATAAAAACTTCATTCTGAAGAATGAACCCAAAAAGAGTTTGTTTAGCTGAAATCAAAAGCTTGCACCTGAACACTATCTCCCTCTGCAGCAGTGAGAGGGAACTGGCATCATGTTCACACTACAATACATGCAATACAATACAATTCATTCAATACAAATGAACAACTAGCAAAGTTTGACAGAGCTGAGCTCATGTTTTTCAATGTGTAAAAATATACCATATAAGATCTACTGTACATGCTGTGGAATAGTTGGACTTTACTGGCTTTCTCTGCCAGGACAGGTGTGATGTGAAAAGGTGAACAAAATTTTTTAAAAGTAATTTACTACATAAAATATCACTTTGCATACCAAGTCAAATCCTGAACTGAGTTCAGTTCTGTTATGTACCTGCACAGGTACAAATAAAGCTGCATTCTTCTCTAATCTTCTGCTACCTGCTGCTTCTAAAAAACTGAGAATGAAAAAGTTTGGAGTTAAAGACTTCTTTTTGTTTTCCTACATGTGAGTCTCCCTCTGGTTTGACTGCATGTGAAGAAAACCACATAAAGTTTTGATGAGTTCTTTCTCAGAATCCCCCCCTCACACCAGGTCTTCCTGCTCCTCTGGGTCTTCTGTCTGTGCTGCAGTCTCTGAGATGTCCTCATACTCAGGACAAGAGTCTAACTGATGGGGAGAGACATTAAGATGAAAGTCAATTAGATTTTATAACAAAAGAAAGACTGTTTCCTTAAATTGCTCTTTGGTTAAAAAGGACTTCTGCAAGAAATGGGGTTGGAAAATGTGTGACGGTAAAGACACGTCTGTGGTTTCTATGAAGAAAGATTGAACAAATCAAGTTATATGTGAATTGTCTTTATGAACTCATAAACAACAAATGATGACCCTTTGGTAGAGTAAGTTCTGTCCCAAATCTCTCTCTCTCACCTCCACAGTCTCTATGGGTTCATTTGGTTCAGTGGTGGAGCTCAGAGCTTTCTTCTTCCTGAATTTAATCCAAAAACAAAAAAATACAAGGTTTTATGGGAAACTGCAAAACTATGATTATGAGTTGAAGTAATAGTAAAAAATCAGTGATGATTCATTTTTATAGTTTCACCTCATCCTGCGACAACAAAGCAGCAGAGGAATCAGCCCCCCAACCCCCACCAGAGTCAACCTGATGCTGTTTGTTATCAGTGTTATTGTTGATTTATCTAGAAATGGAGATAGACAGTCATTAGATAAACAGTACTGGACCTTATTGGGGGGGTTGATTCATGAATCAGTTTGCCAGGTGATACTGTCTGTTAATGAGCCAATTAGTGTCATGGAGAAACTTACCTGCTACAACAGTCAGATGTAAGGTGGAGTTCTGACGTCCTCTTCTGTTCTGGGCTTCACAGTAATAATTCCCACTGTGTTCAGCTCTGAAGTCAGTGATGGTGAAGATCTGTCCTGATGCTTTTGGTGAGTCTTCATTCCCCTTGTACCAGGTGTAGTTAGCTGCTGGGTTAGCATCACTGCTACAGGTCAGATTCACTGAACTGCCCTCCGCTATCTCAGCAGAGGGACTCACTGACACAGAGGGAAGCTTTGGACCATCTGGAGGAGATGTGTTAACAGAAATTACTCTAGGTCACTACAGAAGAACACATGGTATTTAAATTACTATCACTGTGTAGCTGTGTCTATCCAACCCAGTCTCATGGCAGTTCGTGATATGGTCACGTTATTTAACGGGGACGTTTTTCTCGTTTTTTTCGTGGTGGCCAGCACGACTACGGTAGCAAGTAGTATGAAATGCCGAAAATCCGCATAATGAGGTTGGTTGAGGTGGTGGATGGGTCCAACAATTCAGGACTTTCACCCCGGAGGCCGGGGATCGTGTCCCGTGTGTGGTGTTTTGTTTCCCCGTTAACCGTCCCGTTATTGTCGCGTTCCCTGCGACCGTGTCCTAGCGTGTGAGGCGTCCTCCCCCTGTGGCCGTGTCAGAGTCTTTCCCCGTTGTTTTTTTCCTTTAACCCAACCTCCGCCATCCCGTTATTCCGCGCCCGCGCGGCCCCCGGGTGCGCGCGGTGTGGCGTGTCCCAGGGTGTGACGTTTGCTTTTTCCCCGTTAATCTCCGTATAGACCAGTTTGTGCGGGCCACCACGAAAAAACAAGATTATCGTGTTGTTGTACACGAATCAATAGATTCAAAATAACGTGAGAATTTCACGAACTGCCCTGAGACCGTGTTGGTCTATCAGCATTTTAGACTTTAAAGGTGGTCTGACTACATTGATGTGTGATGGTTTGAGTCCAAACGGCACAAAACCCCTAAAATCTCCTGGAGCTGCTCAGTGAAAATCAGAAGACTGTGAATGGGAAGCAAGAACTAGAGCTGAAGAAAGTAGTTAGGATCAGTAGAAATATTTTCCTGTAAAGACTGGACAGATTTAAGCTTTTTAATTTTAAATAAACTGTTTCACTCACATTTCACATCAATAGAGAAGGATCTAGATGTCCTCCCCAGCTCATTCTCAGCTGTACAGTAATACTGTCCAGAGTCAGAGGACTGGATGGAACTGAAGACAAGCGGTGTATTTTCACTGAGAGGTTGAAGTTCTGGATTTCCATTCTTCTTGTACCAGGTGTAGTTAGCTGCTGGATAAGTATTACTTTGACAGGTCAGAGTCACTGAACTGCCCTCCTCGATTTCACCAGAGGGATTCACTGACACAGAGGGAAGATTTGGATCATCTGGAGGAGAAAACATACAGTGCCTTGCGAAAGTATTCGGCCCCTTGAACTTTTCGACCTTTTGCCACATTTCAGGCCTCAAACATAAAGATATAAAACTGTAATTTTTTGTGAAGAATCAACAACAAGTGGGTCCCAATTATGAAGTGGAACGAAATTCATTGGCTATTTCAAACTTTTTTAACAAATAAAAACTGAAAAAGTGGGCGTGCAAAATTATTCAGCCCCTTTACTTTCAGTGCAGCAAACTCTCTCCAGAAGTTCAGTGAGGATCTCTGAATGATCCAATGTTGACCTAAATGACTAATGATGATAAATAGAATCCAGCTGTGTGTAATCAAGTCTCCGTATAAATGCACCTGCTCTGTGATAGTCTCAGAGGTCCGTTAAAAGCGCAGAGAGCATCATGAAGAACAAGGAACACACCAGGCAGGTCCGAGATACTGTTGTGGAAGTTTAAAGCCGGATTTGGATACAAAAAGATTTCCCAAGCTTTAAACATCCCAAGGAGCACCGTGCAAGCGATAATATTGAAATGGAAGGAGTATCAGACCACTACAAATCTACGAAGACCCGGCCGTCCCTCTAAACTTTCAGCTCATACAATGAGAAGACTGATCAGAGATGCAGCCAAGAGGCCCATGATCACTCTGGATGAACTGCAGAGATCTACAGCTGGGGTGGGAGACTCTGTCCATAGGACAACAATCAGTCGTATACTGCACAAATCTGGCCTTTATGGAAGAGTGGCAAGAAGAAAGCCATTTCTTAAAGATATCCATATAAAGTGTCGTTTAAAGTTTGCCAAAAGCCACCTGGGAGACACACCAAACATGTGGAAGAAGGTGCTGTGGTCAGATGAAACCAAAATCGAACTTTTTGGCAACAATGCAAAACGTTATGTTTGGCGTAAAGCAACACAGCTCATCACCCTGAACACACCATCCCCACTGTCAAACATGGTGGTGGCAGCATCATGGTTTGGGCCTGCTTTTCTTCAGCAGGGACAGGGAAGATGGTTAAAATTGATTGGAAGATGGATGGAGCCAAATACAGGACCATTCTGGAAGAAAACCTGATGGAGTCTGCAAAAGACCTGAGACTGGGACGGAGATTTGTCTTCCAACAAGACAATGATCCAAAACATAAAGCAAAATTTACAATGGAATGGTTCACAAATAAACATATCGAGGTGTTAGAATGGCCAAGTCAAAGTCCAGACCTGAATCCAATCGAGAATCTGTGGAAAGAACTGAAAACTGCTGTTCACAAACTCTCTCCATCCAACCTCACTGAGCTCGAGCTGTTTTGCAAGGAGGAATGGGCAAAAATGTCAGTCTCCGATGTGCAAAACTGATAGAGACATACCCCAAGCGACTTACAGCTGCCGTAATCGCAAAGGTGGCGCCAACAAAGTATTAACTTAAGGGGGCTGAATAATTTTGCACGCCCAATATTTCAGTTTTTTATTTGTTTAAAAGGTTTGAAATATCCAATAAATTTCGTTCCACTTCATGATTGTGTCCCACTTGTTGTTGATTCTTCACAAAAAATTACAGTTTTATATCTTTATGTTTGAGGCCTGAAATGTGGCAAAAGGTCGAAAAGTTCAAGGGGCGAATACTTTCGAGCAGGCACTGTAGGTAGGCAATAAGTGGTCATTAGTTCTAACAGATGTTGAACAAGTGACAGAATATAACAGCCCCCTGCAATCTGTGCAGCTCTGTAAGGCTTTTTAAAAATGTCATGACAACAGATGAATCACTTTTTAATCTATTTTCATTAGGACCAAAGTGGTGGACTGAGCAGCTGATATTGCCATTTCTACATTCTATACGCCAGTGTTTTTCAACCTTTTTTGAGCCATGGCACATTTTTTACATAAAACAAATCCCGCAGCACACCACCAACCAAAAATTTTACAAAATGACCCATTGTAGCCTAATAAGATCAGAATCTGCATTTTTCCTTTTAAAAAATGTATCCATCGCTTTTGCAAGCTTACATCAATGATCTCGGCCCTACTGCTTACATCCTGTCACTGCGGGATGCGCTCGAAAGGAGGCAGTAATTCTATTGTCTTAAATCAACAAGGTCATTATTGCGCTATACTGCCACCTACTGATACAGAATAGTATTTAATTTCTCTGCCAGATATCACATTGCAGGCACAGATGCGCAACAATGGCAAATTATTTGTAGTAACTCAATAAAAAAATTTGTTGGACCAATCAAGTAAAATAGGATAATTTCTCACGGCACACAGGATGATCTCTCACGGCACACTAGTGTGCCGCGGCACAGTGGTTGAAAATCACTGCTATACGCTGTGTTATTTTGAAGGTATGACACTTGGTTTGAGACACAGTGGAGTAAACGAGAAAAAAAAGAAAAAAAAAAGAGATGTGATTTTATATAATTTGCTCTCCTTCTCCTCAACCAGACTGGAGTTTCTTATTTGTGTGTGTTGTGTGTGGGGAGGGGGTAACAAGCAATGAGTAGTATCTTACATTCGAATGTGCTAAAAAATGAAATATCCTAAAAGTATGTTTGAAACTGATTGCCTAGCTTTTGAACAACTGGAAGAAATATGTATCGGCTTAACTTAACTAAAATTAAACTGTTTACCGTTATTTAAATAAAGTGGTTTCACTCACATTTCACTTTAATAGAAATGGGTTTGGATGTGTTAGACCCCAGCCTGTTCCTAGCTCTACATGTATATTGTCCAGAGTGAGAGGACGTGGGAGATGGACGGGAAAGGACCAGACTGTTGTTCTTCAGTGGGAGGTCTGAGCTTTACATTGCTCTTCAACCAGGTATAAGTAGCTGCTGGGTTAGCATCACTGCTACAGGTGAGAGTTACTGAACTGCCCTCCACTATCTCAGCAGAGGGACTCACTGACACAGAGGGAAGCTTTGGAGCATCTGTAGGACACAAGGTGTAAAGACACATTACAGTTTTTCTGATTGCTAAACGACAGTGGGCCCAACTGAAGCCACGTGTGCAAAACTCTAACTCCAGTCTGTACAGCAGCAGTTCATGTGGACCAATCTCTAATTTGTTTTTCATTGCTTGAACACAGTTTTCAAAACTCTACACACTTATCTCATGGCTTTAAACACAATGTGCACAACACTCTGGATTTACAGCACTTTGTTCAAATGCTAACACACTGCTGTCAACACTGTTAACCACACATTCAAAACAGAATAGATTTCAGTCTGGTGCCTATCAAACACTGCTGATCGCTATTTTAGCTGAAAGCCTAAGCAGGTGTCTTGTTTTAGACTAGTTAGTGAACATATACGGTATTTATATAGAGAAAGCTCAGAAAGCCTTTTTTGTATACAAACACCAAATAAGAAGGAAACAATTCTACACTGTACCATTTGAGAGAAACAGGTAAAAGAGCAGAGATACCATTATGTCCAGGTAAGATGTCTGAGACATCCAATGTGATGAAGAAAACTTGCTGCATGATGCTGGAGAGAGGCCGGATTAGTCACACTATTCTTTGTTACTGTTATGTACCTTTAGTTTTTTTTCCATTACTGTAATTCCATAAATTACTAGAGACAAAATACTATATTGAAGCAAACCGCTGATTTTCATTCCTTCTTGTTTACCTTACGTAACATTGGTATATTATAAAATATATAGCTTTTCTTTAAAGAAACTATTGAGTAGTGTGAAGTCACTCAAATTGTTCAAACTGTAAAGAATGAGAAAGTTTGTAATTTCTGTCTTGGTGTTTGATGCTAGTGTGTGTTTACTCTCAGTGTGTTCTGAGTGCCAGTGTGTGTTATCTCAGTGAGGATTGTTCTGAGTGTTTGGCTGCACTGAGCCTGTTTTGAGACGTGTGTTAAGAGTTGTGTTGCTGTGAATGAGTTTTGCAGCTGATGTGAACTGTTTAGTTCAGGTGACTGTTGGTGGTGCAGACTGGAGTTTGAGTTTTACCCAAACTTCAGGGCTTCAGTTGTGCCCACTGTAAAAGAAAAAGTATATATTCCATCATGGAAAATCATTTGTATCATGAACAATGTAGAGCAGATGAGTGAGTACATACTGACATTTGGTTGCTACTGTGTGTTATATTTAGATCACTAAAGGCAGATTACTGTTAACCATACAGAGAAGCAACACCTCACACCGTCTGTTAACTAACAGAATGATGTGGCAAAGTTTGGTTCCTATTTGTGAACTCTTAATAGACAGACAGATTAACTGTTACATGACTGAATCCTTCAGATGAATCACTAACATCTCCAGTTATACAGGTAATAAAAACTGCACTACTACTGTACAATGATACACACCAATTAAATGTTCTGGTAAAAGGGTGTGGGGAGATGTGTGAAAATATTAAAATGATGACAAATCATAGAGTAGTTTTGTTCTGAGAAGTCAAACTGATGCCAACAGCGACTAAAAACGACCTTTTCCTCATCCACTGCTGTTCAGTGACCTACAGCTGTCAATGTGAAGCAGACTGAGCCGAAAAAAATAAGGAATGATCAGCAAAGTACTCCTACAAATTCAGACAGTTACTAGCTGTATGTTGCTTTTTAAAATGGAGCTTACTCACATTTCACATCAATAGAGATGGATCTAGATGTCCTCAACTTTAGATTCTTCAAAGTAGCCACCCTTTGCTTTTTTATTAATAAGGGAAAAGTAAAGTAATTAACCCTAACAAAGCACACCTGTGAAGTGAAAACCATTTCAGGTGACTACCTCATGAAGCTCATTGAGAGAACACCAAGCGTTTGCAGCGCTATCAAAAAAAGCAAAGGGTGGCTACTTTGAAGAATCTAAAATATAAGACATGTTTTCAGTTATTTCACATTTTTTTGTTAAGTACATAATTCCATATGTGTTCATTCATAGTTTTGATGCCTTCAGTGAGAATCTACAATGTAAATAGTCATGAAAATAAAAGGAAACGCATTGAATGAGAAGGTGTGTCCAAACTTTTGGCCTGTACTGTATATATTCTTCAAAGCTCTGTTCCTCTCTTAGAGACCTGAGAGTATTTTAACGTTAGCTGTTCCTGGGACTGCGCTCTTCTGGACAGAGATCTCAGATACACACACATAAAAAAAGAATCTGCTTTGCTTGGTTGCTTTTTTTGACGGTGGTCAGGCTGCTGTAGAACGGAAACTGTAAAGAGATGCAGAACACTGAGGTGTGAGAAACTCACACATGGCTGTTATTGTTAACCAAACACGGATGTGTAACACACATAAACAAGCAGACTGGTAACATTTGGTGTAGGCACACAATGTTGATAATGATGTTGATTAGAAAAAGTACTTTTAATAATGTTGGCTTGTTTAGGTGGCTCCGCTGGATAAACTGTGTGCAGAGATGTCCTCTGCATGTTGACAGAGAGTGGTGCTCCGTCACACACACACATACACACACGCAGAGGTGCGGACGGAGTGAAGCTACGATGACTCGGCAGTTTCTTTGAGTCACGGCAGTTTTTAAACTCCACACGTACAGCGTTTGCTGCAAAATAAAATAACGGCGAATAAGATAAGATTAGAATACATGAACAAATGACAAATTAATTATTGAATTATTACTTTTGTTTAACACTTTTGTTTCTTTTAAACTATCCCTATTATTTGTTCCGGCAGTGAATGTATGAATCCTACTATGGCCTAAACCTGTTGGAGTCGTGACTCACTCGGCTCTCTAACTCAAGTCTTTAAATTAACTCATGAGTCGTGGGATCTCTGGTATCATTAACCCGGTTCAGTTGAGTCCTACTACAATTCATTCTAAAATGATAACAGCGCCGCACACAAACCTCTTGCAACATTAGCTACTACTAGTCCTAGCCATCTTAGCTGCCAAAAGCTTTATAACTTACAATTTCGTAGGCAACCACAACTCCACAAGTCAACTCAAGCGACTGAGTGAGCAGAAAGACAGTCAGAGACAGGTTATAGGAACTTCCCGACCCGCAGACTCAGAGCCGGAAACATGGCAAGCTCGCAGACCATGGGACACACTCGAGGACTCATGAGACTCATGAGTCCTCGAGTGAGTCAGTCAGTCGCGAGAACCAGCCGGTTACGTTGTCATGAGTGGATCTGAGCAAGTGAAGTCTCCTCGAGTCGGGGTGAAAAGCAAATCAACAACAAAAGCCATTCTTTGACTTCTGAAATAACATACAATGTTCTGCACGTAGCCTAGCTAGGCCTAGTGATGGTCAAATGAAGCTTGGCAAACCAGTGTCTTTACTTTCTGAGCTCACTAGATGGCGCTGTCTGTTCAACAAAGGGTTTGAAAACCCATTGAATTGCCATTCCTTTAACCTTTTTCTTTGAACAGAGAGCGCCATCTAGTGAGCTCATAAAGTAAAGACACTGGTTCGCCAAGCTTCATTTGACCATCACTAGCTAGGCCTAGTGTAGATGTGGTGTATAAATGTAGTATGTTAAAATACACTTAGGTCGAGCACACAGTCCAAAACATTGGAAATTTGCTAGGACTGAGTTTCCTTGCCGAATTAGCAATACTGACTCAAGTGACTCGCACAACCCGGATCAGTTTAGTGACTCAGAATAACACAAATCCTTAAAAGGAATCGAGGTTGCCAGACCTATTGTATGGCCACGCCAAGAACCGCCCTTCAATAGCATTTATTGGCCAGGCGTCCATGCTTACGCAAGGTAACATAACCCCATTTGTACAGGTCCTATCCCCTGACCAATCGGCTATCCTAACCTTAACCATTCGAGGTAAAATGCATAACCCCAACCAATCGAGCTGGTTCATAGGGCGTGGCCATAGTAAGATTCGTAAATGTGCGTCCCGGCATCTGTCCAGAGTGCAGTTCACTTCTTTGTCATGTTTTGTAAATAATTCTGCCGATTCTCGTGTGGGTGAGGAGTGAAGCTTGAGTTTTATTTTGGAAAATGGCTCTTATTAATATTTTTATTGGGCCTTCCCCATGAAATAAAAAATACAACAAACTACCTCCTAATATTTCTTTCTACTCACAGCTGTTGCATCATTAACTACACAAATGTTATCTTTACAAGACTGAACATAAATATTCAGTCTTGTTTGTGTTCAGATGCTGTTTTAGTTTTGTTGTTACAGTTTGCAGATGTTACCGGCCAGTTTCAGATTATTTTATCAAGTCCCTGTGGTTATAGTAGCAGTCAAGTTGTGCATTCTGTTGAGTCAGTATCTGTTCTCTGTGAGATGACAATAAATGTGAATATAATCAAATGGTTTTCAGATTTATCCTTACTAACATAAATACTGTCATGAATACATCTTCAGAAACTCCATTTTAAAGTTTAAAATCAAACTAACAAGCTGACAGTATGGATTCTGTTTCAGTCCAAAACTGTTCAACTAACTGCAGTTTGGAGATTTTGGCCATGACATCATAAATCATCAAGTAATGGAGCATCTTAATAACAGAATTATTAAACATAAAATGAAGCAACATCATATTTTACAGTTCAAATCGTCCTGAAATAATAATAGGAAAGAATTTTGAAATGTAACATCAGAACATAAAGTATATCTGAATATTTCTACTACTGGAGTGATTTTTGTTTCTATGAATAATCCTGCTGCACCTCCATTAAGAATCAGAAGACTCCAGTGAGATTACGTCTGAAATTGTCATTGTATTGTAATGTCAGTGTGTTTGTGTCCTGACACAGTAAACTCACACACTGAAGGAGAGGGGAACTTCTCATGTCCTTTCAACCCACAGGAGAAGACGTCTGTGGGATTAAACCAGGTTGTATAAGTAGATGTCTCCACCGAGGTAATGTGTTCTCTGTTCTTGAACCAGACGTAGGAGAGACCACCAGCTGGACTGCAGCTGCTGTGACACTTCAGCTCTGCCTCGGTAGAAGACTGCTGGACTGTTACTCTGATCACCTGCACCTGCAGAGCTGGACATGAGAACAAAAATCTATACAGTTACAATTCCTATAAGTAGCAGCGAGCAATTAGTAACTGTATTTATTTATTAACTGTAATTGTTTGTTAAAAGTAATTTCACATACTGATTGATCGTAACACCATGTTCAATGTTTTACATGTACTGTGTTGGTGTATTTGAAAGTATTTAACATATGAATAGAAATGTTACCTGCTGTGACAGACAAAGTGACTCCATGTGAACGGTATATCTTCCACCTTCTTGGTTTGTTGTGAACATGAACTCGTACACAGCTGAGTCTCTCTCTCTCAGGTCTGAGATTCTCAGAGTGCAGTCCTTGTTATTAGAACTGTACTGCACACGATCTGAATAATCTGAGTCTGTTGTCAGATCTACAGGTTCATTAATATTCATTTTAGTAAACCATAATGTTCTCTCAACTCTAGTAACACTGCTTTTCCACCAGGATGGGTATGTGTAGCTGCAGTGTATTTCCACTGCTGATCCTTTAACAGCACAGATCGGAATAGAGGTGTAAGTCACTCCCCAGCCATCCTGACCCTGTATCACTGTAACACAGAGCACATCAGGAAACACAATCAGACTCAGAACTACAGTACATTAAGAATCAGAAGACTCCAGTGAGATTACATCTGAAATTGTCATTGTATTGTAATGTCAGTGTGTTTGTGTCCTGACACAGTAAACTCACACACTGAAGGAGAGGGGAACTTCTCATGTCCTTTCAACCCACAGGAGAAGACGTCTGTGGGATTAAACCAGGCTGTATAAGTAGATGTCTCCACCGAGGTAATGTGTTCTCTGTTCTTGAACCAGACGTAGGAGAGACCACCAGCTGGACTGCAGCTGCTGTGACACTTCAGCTCTGCATAGGTCTGAGACTGATAGACTCTGATCACCTGCACCTGCAGAGCTGGACATGAGAACAATAAGCTATATGTTATCCCAGGTTCTAAAAAAAATATAAAGATGATGTACATACACATCAGCACAACAGTTAAAAATCCTAGAAGTAACAATGAGCATTAGTATTTATTTAATATTATTTATTATTTAATATTATTTATATATATATTATTATTTAAGTAATAATATATTTTTAAATGTACTGTGTTGGTGTATTTCCATCAGTTTGTGTTGATCAGTACCTGTGACAGTCAGAGTTGTTCCAGGTAAACTACTCCTCCATTCAAATCTTGGTGTTATGAACTTGAAGTGATACTCAGCTGAGTCTCTCTCTCTCAGGTCAGAGATTCTCAGAGTGGAGCGTCCTCTCTGCTTTCAACATGAACACGACCTGTATACTGGGAGTCTGTACTAAGGTCTTCAGGCTGGGAAGGATTCTGCCACTGCATGACTACGTTCAGGACTGAACCAGAATTTAGATTTAATAGATTCATAACTGCTGTACGCACAAAGAAATGTCCACTGAAGAGCCTTTGGAGGCGCAGATGCTTCTGTCAGTGTACGTCACTCTGTTGCAGGATTCACCTTGGACACCTGAAAGATAAAACCATTTTGACCATTTGTAAACCAGAGTCTGTGAGGAATCACAATAGGAATTTCCAGATTAAAACTACACTACATGAAGTTATAAGGCTCCACTAAATGGTGTTGTGTTGGAAGAATGTTGAGTAAACTCACACACTGAAGGAGAGGGGAAATCCTTATATCCTTGAAGAGCACAGGAATAGCTGTCTGAATTATACACAGGGTCTAAATAATAAGATGTTTGTGCCTGAATTTCCTGTCCATTCTTGTACCAGACATAGGAAGGATTATTAGGTAGACGACAACTGCTCTGACACTCCATCCTGTTAGATTGTGATATCACCTGGAGACCTGGATCTGTGAAGAAGGAACATGAATGGTATGTTAGACAGAACTGTCAACATACAACAACTGTTGTCACCTAACAACTGCAAATAAACACACAGCCAGTGATGCCGGTAACTTAGTAACGCGTTACTCTAATCTGACCACTTTTTTCAGTAACGAGTAATCTAGCGCGTTACTATTTCCAAACCAGTAATCAGATTAAAGTTACTTATCCAAGTCACATTGTGTTACTACAGAATGTTTTTGTCATTTTCCTTAGTAAAAATATATATTTTTGCTTTCTTCTTGCGTCTCGGGAAGTCACGATCAATCTTTCACATAGACAGTTCACGTTTTCAGCATGAGGACAGTTCACGTTTTCAGCATGAGGACAGGTCACGTTTTCAGCATAGACAGGTATTTTCAGATCTCCTTTCAGATGGACAGTTCACGTTTTCAGCATGAGCAGTCTTTTACATGGCGTACGTTTTCAATAGGACAGGTCACGTTTTCAGCATGAGGACAGGTCACGTTTTCAGCATGAGGCCAGTCCGCCATTATTGTAACTTTGGGCTTGTTTTTCTGTAAAGTCGCTACAAAATATTGGTAGTCGCGGTCTCGTTTTTGTTGGGCTTGTTTCTAAAGTGTAGTTGCTTATTAGGGCTTGTTCCCAGCTCCATAAAAAGTTGTCAAGCAGATATTTTCTATATGTTATTTAAACGTAGGAGTTTGTCTTGCTTGTTCCCTCTGTCCCTCCCCTTTCCCCATACACACAGGAGACAGCAGAGTTTTTTCCCACCCACATCCTGCTTCTAATTGGCTCTGACCCAGATGGCAACGAGTACTAGCCAATCAGAGGCAGAGCAGGGCAATCTGTTTTTTTTCTGTTTAGGAAAAAAAAGTGAGTGATGAGAAAGATAATGGTGGTGTTATTCTTCATATGAGGCTAAAGTGTTAAGAGTCTTAAGAAAAATGTTTTAGACCAAGCCTCATCCTCAACTGTTCAAATGGTTTTGACTGGAATGGTTTTTAAACCAGTTTAGTTTATTTAAGTCTTTTCTAACTCACTCATTTGTTTATCAGAACAGGAGCCACTTCATTGCTGCACACTAAGATTATCAATAATTTCTCCTGTTTCTGGGTTACAGTTATTTAAAAATGCAATAATAAATAACGAATTTGTGAATTCAGGATGATATTTATTTGTGTGTGCAAATTTTAATTATCAGAGGTTTACTGTGTATATAATGTACTTGGTACATCAGTCTATATTTGATATCCCATCAGTTTTCTAATGTTCAATCATGTTAAAAAGGAGGTTTAACTCCCTACTGTGGTCATTGTCCTGAGGCTCAGGGGGGAGAAAAATAAATAAACTTTTTTGCAAAACTGTGCACATTTTACCAATATGTCCACATGGATGTAAATTGACAATCTGTACCCACAGTTTAAAATCCGTCCCCACGGATTGTAAAACCGTGCACACAGTTTATTTATTTTTCTACCTAGGGGGGCTCCGTAGAAAAAGTCGCTTGTTTTGGGCTTGCTTTCACAGGCCTGGTTACTTATTTGTCTCGAAAGACCTGGCAACACAAACACAAACTTAAACAACAATGGATGGAGGAGAGAGATGCGCGTTTTCTAGCTGGAAATACAGTCACTATTTTGAGTTTGTGTCAGCTAAAGACGGCAATATTAAGGTTGGTTGTACACTCTGTGTTGGTGGTGACAAAGTGCTATCTAGCTACAAAAACACTACGTCAAATTTGAAGAAACATTTGGAGTCGCAGCACTGCAGTCAAACCTATAGAGCAAGTCCCAGCAGGTGGTGTGAAGCAGAGAGCAGGAGGTCCCCCACCACCCAAACATACATCAAAAGCTGGACTTCGGTGCAACACCAGTAAGTGGGGGAGAGTTGAAGAAGTTGGTCGGGCAGTATGTGGTAGAGGAAATGCTGCCTTTAAACACGGTCGACTCGCTCTCTTTCGTGCCGTAATAAACAAGATCCCGACTACTGGTACTGCCGAGCGGCCTCACAGTAAACCGGTTGTCATTTTTATGTTGAGGCTGCTGAATGTAACTAATAAAGTAACTTGTAATCTAACTTTGTTACTTTTAAAATCAAGTAATCTGTAAAGTAACTAAGTTATTTTTTCAAAGTAACTGTGGCAGCACTGCACACAGCACATGTATATTATTGTTTTCTAGATCTTAATAATTAACATATAAATAGAAATGTTACCTGCTGTGACAGACAAAGTGACTCCAGGTGAACCGGTATATCTTCCACCTTCTTGGTTTGTTGTGAACCTGAACTTGTACACAGCTGAGTCTCTCTCTCTCAGGTCTGAGATTCTCAGAGTGCAGTCCTTGTCATTACAACTGTACTGCACACGACCTGAATACTTTGAGTCTGTTGTCAGATCTACAGGTTCATAATAATTCATTTTCCTAAACCATAATGTTTTCTCAACTGTAACACGGTCGTTCCACCAGGATGGGTATGTGTAGCTGCAGTGTATTTCCACTGTTGATCCTTTAACAGCACAGATCTGAGTAGAGGTGTAAGTCACTCCCAAGTCATCCTGACCCTGTATCACTGTAACACAGAGCACATCAGGAAACACAATCAGACTCAGAACTACATCAGGAGACAGACTTACATGTAGTGAAGGCTCTTCAGTGTGTGAAGCTACATTTCCCAAAACTACTTCTGCTCTCACTGCCACTCACATCCCAAGTCAGTGTTAGACAAAGATAATCTGATAGTACCAACTTGTTTTGGGGTTTTGGGGACATGGACAAACTTTACTAAACTCAGACTGCTTTACTAGAACTGAGCTGAACACTGTATCACACAGGTTTTTCTTATATTTGTACTTCTTTGTTGGGGACTTTCTAACGTCTGTTTTAAAAAATGTATATGAATAAAGTATTAATGTTATTTTTGTTCATGCTTAAGTGAACAGAGGAATGGAGAAATATGCATTTTTGAGAATTTATAATGCTAAGGAACAGTCACAGCTGAACACATGATCTCTGCTCTGCAGTTAATCTCTAGGTGCACTGAGGCAGGACATCATACAGAGGGTGCAGTGAAGGAACAGCAATGTATTGAACCTGTGAACAAAATAAAGAGAAAAATTTTTTTTTTTTTTTTTTTTTTTTTTTTGTTTTAAAAAAATTTTCTTTTTTTGGTAAATCGCTTTTCTGTCTGTGGTCACTCAGGCTGCTGCAGAGTGTGAATGGAAACTGTAAAGAAATGCAGAACACTGAGGTGTGAGAAACCTACATTATGGCTGTTATTGTTAACACAAACATTTTTTTTAAATTTTGTATGTGGTCAGGCTGCTGTAGAAACTGTAAAGAAATGCAGAACATGAGGTGTGAGAAACTCACACATGGCTGTTATTATTAACCAAACATGGATGTGTAACACACATAAACAAGCAGACTGGTAACATTTGGTGTAGGCACACAATGTTGATAATGATGTTGATTAGAAAAAGTACTTTTAATAATGTTGGCTTGTTTAGGTGGCTCCGTTGGATAAACTGTGTGCAGAGATGTCCTCCATTTAAAATGGGATGAAAACACAGGAAACTAGAAGGGCAACTCTGAGAGCACAGACCTCCAAACAACAGACAAACAAATCAAGTCAAAAACATCACCTTCTTGGCAGAGAAGACACTTCACATTTGAAAAACCACTCAGACCTCACAGTATCAATCTATAAATTGGGAACTCTCTGAGCGTGTCCCCACACATGCGCAGTACGAGCAAGCATTTCTGTCCTCTCTGCATGTTGACAGACAGTGGTGCTCCGTCACACACACACACATACACACACGCAGAGGTGTGGACGGAGCGAAGCTACGATGACTCGGCAGTTTCTTTGAGTCACGGCAGTGCCGGTAAAGCGGTTGCCAGTGTGGTTACATTTTTTAAACTCCACGCGTACAGCGTTTGCTGCAAAATAAAATAACGGCGAGCGTCCGTGGTGCGGATACAGACAGGCAGGCACAACAGGGTTCTTATTGCCCTGGGGACTGACTGACAGGCTGGAGATTGTAGGGAAAGGCAACTTTAGCACATTTAAGCAAAATGCAATTCAAAGTAGTTTACATAAAACACTAATATACATATGTAAATATAAAGGCCATGCCAGTGATTAAGTTTATGGATGGACAAAGCAGGCCAACCAACGGCATTTCATACTTTCGCTAACGTAGTCGTGGCTGTGACCACAACATATGCTTCCCATTTAAATACATTAATTTACATTTTCGTGCTGGCCACCACGAAAAAACGTCAAAAACGTCCCAGTGAACACGAATCAATAGATTAATTAACGTGACCATTTCACAAACTGCCATGAGACTGGGTTGCCGGCCACACACATACACACACCGCAGAGCTGTGGACGGAGCTGCCACGATGACTCGGGCAGTTTCTTTGAGTCACGGCAGTGCCGGTAAAGCGGTTGCCAGTGTGGTTAAATTTTTTTAAACTCCACGCGTACAGCGTTTGCTGCAAAATAAAATAACGGCGAGCCGAAAGCGTCCGTGGTGCGGATACAGACAGGCAGGCACAACAGGGTTCTTATTGCCCTGGGGACTGACTGACAGGCTGGAGATTGTAGGGAAAGGCAACTTTAGCACATTTAAGCAAAATGCAATTCAAAGTAGTTAACATAAAACATGAATATACATATGTAAATATAAAGGCCATGCCAGTGATTAAGTTTATGGATGGACAAAGCATGCCAACCAACCCTAGCATACAGGGATCAATGGTGAGTTAGGGCCTTAAGATTTGTTATGGACCTCAATGCTCCATGGTATACAGTATCTAAGAAGTGAAGGCATTAGGAAGATGCATATATAAAACAGCACCATAGTCAAACACAGACATAAAAGTAGCAGCAACAAGTTTCCTTTTTGCATCAAAAGAAAAGCAAGACTTATTTCTGAAATAAAAACCCAGCCTCAGCTTCAACTTCTTCACAAGTTGCTGAATTTGAGACTTAAAAGAGAGAGAATCGTCAATTAAGAATCTTAGGTATTTATATGAAGATACAGACCACTGTTCCACCAACACACACTGTGTACAAGTTTGTCAAAGCTACAACAGACACACACGGCCATTTTGTCTCCTTATAGAGTTGATATGGTGAGAGTGTTAGCAAACTGTTGCTCATTCACACATCCAGCAGACACAGAGCATTAGTTTAGAGTCGTGTTTCTGGGCATTTGATGAATTTAAGTCCAATATTCACTCTTGCTTTAGCAGCTACATGCGCCACTGTGTTCACCAGCTAGTCACTTATGTTATTTTTATGTTGTCACACACACACACACACACACACACACACAGCTCTGTGTTGGTAATCCTGTAAAAACTTAATTTTAAAGAAAGAGAAGTGAATGTCTAATGTTGAAGGGATCGCACCAAATTGTATAACATCAAATCTTTTTATTTACTGAAAAAAAACCTTCCTCTGTATATCTGAAGTGTGCTAAATACCTTACAATACAAATGTAGATGTACAGTACCTTGTACAGAGAGAAGGAAGACAACAAATCCACTCGCTGCTGCTGTTAAACTCATAGCTGCTCCTCTGGTCTCTGTTAAATCAGCAGGTAGATCACATACATGAGAAATACTGTGTGGCACTAACTCACAATAAACATGTCTACATTAAAGAAGGGACGATGTGGTCTCTGAAGACAGAGTGTTTGTTCTGGGGTTGGTACATTTGTATTTAACATATATCACACTGTTAAAACCAGCCTGGCTTCCTTCCTCTTTAAATCATTAATATGCATGAAAAGAGTAGGTTGTAAATTTTCCTTTTAAAAAAAAAAAATTATACTGTTGTTTTGCAAACAATTCACATTAGACAGAGACGAACACTAAATGTAACATTGCGTGCAAAGGTAAGGTGTGTGTGTGTGTGTGGTATTAAAAGAAATTCTAATTACAATTTCCAAGACCATGTTTAATAAATATATTCCAGTCATGAAGTACATGTACACCAATTTAACTTATATACAAATAACCATCACTATAAACCAGTGTTTCTCAACGGGGGCGGTACCGCCCCCCAGGGGGCGTTCAGAAGATGATGGGGGGCGTTGGAAGCAATATTTTGGAAAGGGGGGCGTTGAGGTGCCCTTGGGGGGCGTTTGTTTGAAAGCTAGTTTGAACCAAAGATTCACAATAACAATACATGTTTACACCTAAACTACTTGCAAAAAACAGTTTTCTGCAACATTAAAAACCTGCCAGTTCACGGCACTGCAACTGGACGAGACGGTGGATCATTGTTCGGCGCAGCTCCGTGCTGCCTTCAAGGAAACGGGAAGTCAGAGCATCGTCTTAAATGAGCTCCGTATTTCAGCGTGAAGCTGCGTTCAGAAAAAATAGCAATCGCCCGCCGGGTGGTGCGACGCTCCTGTATTCTTTAATCCCCCAATGTAGCACACGCAGTAGACTTGGTATTTTCACAGTAACAGTTTTCGTTTTCGTCAGATCTTTTAATAGAACCCAACGTTTCCTACTGTACCTGAAGGCAGTTTAATTTCACGAAGAAAAAGAAAGAAGAGACGAGCGAGAGATTTTTTTTATTTTTTTTACGGCGCGAGATATCGACTGTGCTTTCTTGTTTGGCAAACATTTTAGCTGTTCCCCCAAACTCCCGGGCAATTCAGGGCTTGTGTTTGCTGTTTTAAAACTTTCTTGTTGAAGCGATAGAGGAAGTGATGTCACTGTTTACTGTACGGGACTCCACCTCCTCAAAACACAGCGATGTGGGGTTGCGCTTCTCCAAACGTTTTTTCTGCTATTTACTCGCAAGACAGGCGATAGCAAACCTAGACTTTCAAACCTAGACTCTTCAAACCTAGACTCTTCAAACCTAGACTCTTCAAACCTAGACTCTTCAATCCTAGACTCTTCTAATTTATACTCTTCTAAGCATCAACAAAGGGCTCTCTCTAACTTTCAAAGGTTGTAAACTTATTTCCATTCGGCGTAGGTGTCGTTCTTCAAGTCGTTTGTCATCACCAAAATGAAAACCTTGTTTCTCTCTGTGTGTGTGTGTGTGTGTGTGTGTGTGTGTGTGTGTGTGTGTGTGTGTGTGTGTGTGTGTGTGTGTGTGTGTGTGTGTGTGTGTGTGTGTAATCCTGCTTTTACCCCATGATAAGTGCAAGCTTGTTTTCCGTTGGAACAATTTGAATGAAAAATAGATTTGAATGTTAAATTGCTAGCTGTTTCTGATTGGCTACTGTTAGTGTTTGTAATAATAATAATAATAATAATAATACATTTTATTTAAAGCGCCTTTCATGACACCCAAGGTCACTTCACAACCAAAAAGGACATTCAAATTATAGTCATATTATAAAGGTGCTGAGGTTCACACCATGCAGCAGGCCTTTTGATAATACCTAATTATAGTTTGAATGTTACATATCTAGTAGTTCTGATTGGCTGCTGTTATTTAATTTGAATGTCAAATGGTTGCATTTAAAAAAAAAACTGTAAATATTTCTATTCCAGTGGCTTTTTTGATACCTGGGAAACTAATACATGTGTTGTTTGTCATTCAATGATTTGATTTATTGATTATTTTTAATAACAATAGTAACGACAATAATAGGCCTATATTAGGGCGTAATCATTAATATCCAGGGCAATTAGCCTACATAATATTTGATGGGGGGCGTTAGGGACCTGGATAATGGATAGGGGGGCGCTGGCACAAAAAAGGTTGAGAACCACTGGTCTGGACCATGTTCTGTCTGATGTGGTGGTGAGTGATACAGGGGCTCCACAGGGGACTGTGCTGTCTCCTTTTCTTTTCACCTTATACACCACAGACTTCCAGTACAACTCAGAGTCATGTCACCTACAGAAGTTTTCTGATGACACTGCAGTTGTTGGGTGTATAAGGGATGGACAGGAGGGAGAGTACAGAGTGCTTGTGGACAACTTTGTGGAGTGGTCATCACTGAGTGACAGATAAGACTCATCAACATCACAACTGCACTAATTGGCAACTTGCACAATAGGTTTGTTTACCTACAGCTTTATTAATACTATTTAAACAGTTGTACAGTTTTTATTCCCAACTTATAGATATTTTAAACAATTTGTTCTTATATTCTATCCTATTATTGTATTCTTTTAATTCATGTATATTCTGTATGTGATGTGTGTCTGATATTTTTTACTGCTGAATCACCGGAATTTCCCATTTTTTGGGGATCAATAAAAATCTATCTATCTATCTATCTATCTATCTATCTATCTATCTATCTATCTATCTATCTATCTATCTACCTACCTACCTACCAATTGCTGCCCGCTTATTTAATGCTAATGTACTTGCACTTCCTACTTGTTGTCTGGAGTTTGTACCTTCAGGGTTGAAAGCACTTAATTGGAAGTCGCTTTGGATAAAAGTGTCAGCTAAATGACATGTAATGTTATGTAAAAAAGTGTGTACATGCAACACCATCAATACATTTTAATTAATGCAGAGTTTATTTAACAGCATGGCTTAAAGTCTACAGCAACACTAGCAGCCTCATGAGGCAGTAAGGCTCATTTAAAGGTCCCATGGCATGAAAATTTCACTTTATGAGTTTTTTTAACATTAATATGCATTCCCCCAGCCTGCCTATGGTCCCCCAGTGGCTAGAAATGGTGATAGGTGTAAACCGAGCCCTGGGTATCCTGCTCTGCCTTTGAGAAAATGAAAGCTCAGATGGGCCGATCTGGAATCTTCTCCTTATGAGGTCATAAGGAGCAAGGTTACCTCCCCTTTCTCTGCTTTGCCCGCCCAGAGAATTTGGCCCACCCATGAGAGAGAGACATCATGGCTTTCAAACAAGCAAAGTGGCAGTTGGTCAAGGCCACACCCCCACCCTCCACCTTGCCCCCCCCCCTCTCCTCCTCAAAAGCATTTAAAGCTACAGACACAGAAATGGCACATCCTAAGGAAAGCTCATTGTGGGACTGGCTCTTGTGGCTGTTATTCTGCACCAAGGCTGAATTTCAGGAAAGAGACTTCAGATACAGTATTAGGGGACCACTAAGGCCTATATAAAAGAGACTTCAGATACAGTATTAGGGGACCACTAAGGTCTATATAAAAGAGACTTCAGATACAGTATTAGGGGACCACTAAGGTCTATATAAAAGAGACTTCAGATACAGTATTAGGGGACCACTAAGGCCTATATAAAGAGAGACTTCAGATACAGTATTAGGGGACCACTAAGGCCTATATAAAAGAGACTTCAGATACAGTATTAGGGGACCACTAAGGCCTATATAAAAGAGACTTCAGATACAGTATTAGGGGACCACTAAGGCCTATATAAAAGAGACTTCAGATACAGTATTAGGGGACCACTAAGGCCTATATAAAAGAGACTTCAGATACAGTATTAGGGGACCACTAAGGCCTATATAAAACCATCCAAAAAGCAGCATGTCATAGGACCTTTAACACCAAAGTTATCTGATAGAGCAACAATTCTCTTTTTAGTGAGACAAAAAACAATTTGCTCCAAATGTGGCGACACTGCTGTTACCTCAGTAAATATGTACACCATTTTAGGACATCTCATACTCAGCTGGTCAGTCTCAACTCTATGAATGAAAACATATAACATATAATATAATATTAAGACTTTTACTGCAAATAGACTATAGCATGAAATGAGCACTCAATAAAATATCTGCAGGGTCAAAAGAGGAGCGGCACATTTGCTGAAGAACTGTGATCCTGAGGTTTGATATCAGTCTGTTTTTTGTTGAAATATCACCTGTTCATACTATCCATTAATGAAGTAATATGAGACTTTAGCTGTTCAAGTTAAACAAATCAAGTGGACATCTAGAATGTAATTAGCTCTATCCTTGAAGTGTTGAGCTGCAGTGGAAGGACAGAGTCAGTTTGATTCCATCAGCCAGTTGCTGTTTTAGGTTGTTCACCAGAGTAAACCTTTATTACACTGTGACAAGTTTTACAGATGGACAACATTGGGCAAGGGAGAAATACATCAGAGCATACCAACTGATTTAAATTTTATTTGCATTCATATCAATAAAAACTTCATTCTGAAGAATGAACCCAAAAAGAGTTTGTTTAAAGCTGAAATCAAAAGCTTGCACCTGAACACTATCGCCCTCTGCAGCAGTGAGAGGGAACTGGCATGATGTTCAAACTACAATACATGCAATACAATACAATTCATTCAATACAAATGAACAACTAGCAAAGTTTGACAGAGCTGAGCTCATGTTTTTCAATGTGTAAAAATATACCATGTAAGATCTACTGTACATGCTGTGGAATAGTTGGACTTTACTGGCTTTCTCTGCCAGGACAGGTGTGATGTGAAAGGGTGAACAATATTTCTTATAAGTAATTTCCTACATAAAATATCACTTTGCATACCAAGTCAAATCCTGAACTGAGTTCAGTTCTGTTATGTACCTGCACAGGTACAAATAAAGCTGCATTCTTCTCTAATCTTCTGCTACCTGCTGCTTCTAAAAAACTGAGAATGAAAACATTTGGAGTTAAAGACTTCTTTTTTTTTTCTCCCATGTGAGTCTCCTTCTGGTTTGACTGCATGTGAAGAAAACCACATCAAGTTTTGGTGAGTTATTTTTCAGAAATAGTTTTTAGTTTGCCCCCCCCTCCATGCAGCAGACTCAAAGCTGTCTGACCTTCACACCAGGTCTTCCTGCTCCTCTGGGTCTTCTGTCTGTGCTGCAGTCTCTGAGATGTCCTCATACTCAGGACAAGAGTGTAACTGATGGGGAGAGACATTAAGATGAAAGTCAGTTAGATTTTATAACAAAAGAAAGACTGTTTCCTTAAATTGGTCTTTGGTTAAAAAGGACTTCTGCAAGAAATGGGGTTGGGAAATGTGTGACGGTGAAGACACGTCTGTGGTTTCTATGAAGAAAGATTAAACTAATCAAGTTATATTTGAATTGTCTTTATGAACTCCTAAACAACAAATGATGACCCTTTGGTAGAGTAAGTTCTGTCCCAAATCTCTCTCTCTCACCTCCACAGTCTCTATGGGTTCATTTGGTTCAGTGGTGGAGCTCAGAGCTTTCTTCTTCCTGAATTTAATCCAAAACAAATAAAAGGTTTAATGGGAAACTGCAAAACTATGATTACGAGTTTAAGTATAGTAAAAAATCAGTGATGATTTATTTTTATTGTTTCACCTCATCCACCGACAAAAAAGAAGCAGAGGAATCAGCCTCCCAACCCCCACCAGAGTCAACCTGATGCTGTTTGTTATCAGTGTTATTGTTGATTTATCTAGAAATGGAGATAGACAGTCATTAGTTCAACAGTACTGGACCTTATTGGGGGGGTTGATTCATAAATCAGTTTGCCAGGTGATATTGTCTGTTAATGAGCCAATTAGTGTCATGGAGAATCTTACCTGCTACAACAGTCAGATGTAAGGTGGAGTTCTGACGTCCTCTTCTGTTCTGGGCTTCACAGTAATAATTCCCACTGTGTTCAGCTCTGAAGTCAGTGATGGTGAAGATCTGTCCTGATGCTTTTGGTGAGTCTTCATTCTCCTTGTACCAGGTGTAGTTAGCTGCTGGGTTAGCATCACTGCTACAGGTCAGATTCACTGAACTGCCCTCCACTATCTCAGCAGAGGGACTCACTGACACAGCGGGAAGCTTTGGACCATCTGGAGGAGAAAACATAGAGACATAGAAACATTTAAAAAAAACTGTTGTGGCAGTGTTATTCTTCTGAAAACATTGACTGCCTATTGACATTGACTGATACACTGCCCTCTGGTGGACAGAACAACTTAAGTTTGATACCAATATAGGTCTTACTGAAGGCATTTAATGGTCAACATATTATTAATAAATATTCAAATATATTAATATTAATAAACAAACTTTGAATATGATTTTTGGGCAAAAGCCAAAGCCCTAGTGTGTATGACTGATTTAGTGAGACACAAATAAGACAGAAATGCTAAATGTAACTGTATGTTACTACAGCTTTCACAACTGTTGATGCACGGAGCATCCATGTGGGATTTTGAACTCGGGGTACTCAGAGGTTGTCTGAGTTCTGATCTCAGAAATCCGAGGTCAGGGGGCGTGTTTCTGACTTTGACCTCGGAAAATCTGACTTCCGAGTACAAATGGAACTCACTATTATACTTTGTCGCCTTACCTAAATACAGGTCGTAATTGATGCTCGAAAAAACAACACATGGGAGCGTTTTTCAGGGGAGGACAGTCTCTTCTGTGAACATTTTGATCTTTGTTTCACTGTTACAGATGTTCACTAGCTAAAGAGATTTTATCTGATGCACCGGTGATCACAACCACTGCTCTGTGTAAAAGGGGGTAACTGCAAACTTTCTACTGCAAATCATAAAGTCTTCAGCTGGTAGGCCTGTTTAAGTGTTGCTTCTTTGTAACATGACATGTTTTTGCAAGCCACTGTCTCTTATTTTAAATAAACTGAATGTCTAAATGATTTGCCGATATTTTCTTCTTACACTGGACATCTAAGAGTAGAGACGTAGAGTTGGTCCGTCCAAACTGATTCTCAGACTTGCAGTGGTAGTTGCCTCTGTCCTCAGAGCTGATGGAGGGGAAATGATAGATGCTCTCTGGTCCTTGAAGTAGTGTTTGGTTCTCCTTGTACCAGGTGTATTGACCTGCTGGGTTAGCATCACTGCTACAGGTCAGATTCACTGAACTGCCCTCCACTATCTCAGCAGATGGACTCACTGACACAGAGGGAAGCTTTGGAGCATCTGCAAAAGATATTAACATTGATTTTCATGAATTCAGATGTGTTGCAGCTTCTGAAACTTTGGAAAAGGTGAATAAGATTTTTTGCAAATGGCAAATAAAAATCCTGAATAAGATGGTTTGAACAGTTTATTTTATAAAGTGTAAATGATTGCCAATGGTGATGAAAACAGCCTCTGTGACATCTACTGGAGCTGCTCAGTGTGAAGAAAGCATTATCTGCTAAACCTGTCTTTTGTTAACTAAATGTAACACATTTATATGTTTTTACTCACAATTCACATTAATAAATACAGATTCACATGTCCTCCTCCCGAGCTCATTCTGAGCTGTACAGTAATACTGTCCAGAGTCAGAGGGCTGGATGGAGCTGAAGACGAGCTGTGGTTCTTCACTGATCAGTTTTTGGTTCTCCTTGTACCAGGTGTATTTAGCTTCTGGGTTAGCATCACTGCTACAGGTCAGAGTCACTGAATCATTCTTCATAATGTCACCAGGGGGAGTCCTCGACACAGAGAAAGTCTTCGGAGCATCTGGAGGAGATGATATGACCAAACATTAATATGAGAGTGTTCATCACCCACTTTCATACAATACACTAGAATTACTGCCTTGTGCTTGTATGCCTTCGCCAGTTGCAGTTTACATCCATATCTGACCAGACTCACATATGTAGTGAAGACTGAATGAATTTCATAAAATATATTAAGTGTTGTTTGGCAAACTGTGGATGCTTCACACAGATCAGGCAGATTTAATATTTTAGTGGATTTTAGAAGTTTAATATCCAATCAAATGTCTCCCCTTTTGCTCCTGAGTTATGGTGTTGAACAACGACCAGAAAAGCATTTTTACAGAACATTATGTCACAGTGAAGTTGACCTTTGACCTTTTGGATATTACATGTCGTAACGTTATCATTTTGACCCATTAGACATTTGTGTGAAATGTTTTCTTGACTAGCCAGGCCCATAGGCGGTGCCAGGGAGCTGCTAGTGGGTGCTGTAGCTACCCCTAGGATTTCCATAGAACCCCATTAGCACCCCCAAGAAGCTCAGAAAACATGTTCGCCCTCAGTGGCTTATTTAGACATATTAAGTCACTACAGATATGACTACATTATTTCGACCATATGTGCAAGTGTGAAAACTGTGTGAGGATACATGCGCGTGTGTTTTTATGTGTGTGCTTGGCTATGTGTGGTGTATTTGGCCTGCTGCATTTCTCTTCTGAGCCAATGTATGAGAGCTGCAGTAATGATTGTTTGAACCCGCGGCAGAGGTGGGTGGGCATCTGAAATTTTAAAACCTGTGACGTCATCACAATGTAAAGTCTTTCAGCTGAGCAGGTAATTTGTGTGGGAGAAACACTACGGCACATATTCAGTGGGCCATATCATGGAAGTAAACCCGGAAATTTAGAAAAAAATTTGCATATGCGCCAGTCAAGCAACTCCATTGAAGTGAATAGGCGCCATTTTGGAATCCTATCCTGTTATTATTATACATCCATGTAATTAGTGTGGAAAAAATTTTTTTTTAAGTTTATTTTCATGGCCATTTTTATGCCTTTAATTTCACAGGACAGATGAGGACATGAAAGGGGAGAGGGGGAATGACATTCAGCAAAGAGCCGCAGGTTGGAGTCAAACGCGCGGCCACTGCACCGAGGAGTAAACCTCTACACATGTGCGCCTGCACTATCAACTGAGCTAACCCGGCGACAAGTGTGGGAATTCTTGAGTTATTGCTAAAAAAAAGTGTTTTGTGAGGTCACAGTGACCTTTGACCTCCAAAATCTGATCAGTTCATCCTTGAGACCAAGGGGACGTTTGTGCCAAATTTGAAAGAATTTCCCCCACGGGGTTTCTGAGATATTGTCTTCACAAGAATGGGACACACAGACAGATGTACGGACAACCCTGTCGCTGGAGCAGACGCACAAAAAAGCATTTACTTACATCTGTGTGGTGTGGGCTATTTGTTTACATCACTGCCCCAGCTGACACATTATTTGAGCATTATTGCCACCAAGTGTCGATCAGTGAAATCAGCATGAAACTCAGCAGGGTGTGAAACGAGAAACCAGCATGCATGTGTGTCTTTGTGTTACAATTTGTGTCTGATTTTCACCTAAAAAACTTGTATTTTTGTCACTTGGTGGCAGCAGAAACTAGCTGTAAACTCTCACCTTATTTCGTTGATATGGCAAACTGTTGCCTCTTTACACATGCAGCAGATACAAAGCCACACTAGCATTCATTGTGAGTTGGGTTTCGTATGGAAATATCTGAATCTTTAGCAGCTAATACATATCATATCACAAGAAAGGACTCATGTGCACCATTGTTTCTGTAAAAAATATTGATTATAGCTGCTATAAAGTTTCCACCTTTTGACGTTTTGTTTGTGAAAGAGAAGAGTAAACTCACACACTGGAGTAGAGCGGTATCTCTGGTAAGAACAGGAATAGCTGTCTGCAGGATCAACCTGACCTCCGTAAGAAGGAGATGTTTCTCCCTGAATCATTGTTCCATTCTTGTACCAAAGGAAGGAAGAGCGGTCAGTAAGACAGCTGCTGTGACAAATCAGCTTTGGACCAGTCGAAGACCAGATCACCTGCACCTGCAGATCTTGATCTGTGAACAAGGAACATGAATGTCATATACAATTATCCCATGTACAATCTACCATTTTATATGTACACTTATCTATTGATCTCTTATCTAACCAGGTAAATGGTCTTTGTATGTAAAACATACACATACACAACAGAACTCTAAACCCATACTAATCACAATGTTGTGCTTGGCTCATGTGCATATTTACTTCTTATTTAATACTTTCCCTTGTGTTAAACTTCACTTTTAACTAACCAGGCATATATCAAAATATATATGAGAGCACATAATCTTCTTGAGTGATACATATATTTTAACATAACAATAAATTGTATTGATCAGTACCTGTGACAGTCAGAGTTGTTCCAGGTAAACTACTCCTCCACTCAAAGTTTGGTGTCTTGAATTTGAAGTGATACTCAGCTGAGTCTCTCTCTCTCAGGTCAGAGATTCTCAGAGTGGAGCGTCCTCTCTCTGTTTCAACATGAACACGACCTGTATACTGGGAGTCTGTACTAAGGTCTTCAGGCTGGGAAGGATTCTGCCACCGATGACTACGTTCAGGACTGAACCAGAATGTAGATTCAACTTGATCTCTGTAACTGCTGTAATTGCAAGAAATGTCCACTGAAGAACCTTTGAAGGCGCAGACGCTTCTGTCAGTGTACATCACTGTGTTGCATGAATGTCCATGGCCACCTGAAATATTCAATATCTTTTAATATTATTATTATTATTATTATTATTATTATTATTATTATTATGACAACTAAAGTATTTACTGCAGTAGTACACAGCTGGTTTTATTGCTGTGTACAGGGTTGTTTATGTAAAAGACATATGAAGAGATGGTACAAATAATTAGCTAAAATTTAAAAACAGTAGTAATGTTAGTGGAAAACTGTGGAGTAAACTCACACACTGAAGGAGAGGGGGAATCCTTATATGCATTAAGGGCGCAGGAATAGCTGTCAGGAGGATAAAAGTAGTCTGAATAAGAATATGTTTCTTTATTTATTTTCTCTCCATTCTTGTACCAGATGTAGGAAGAACGACCAGGTAGGCTACAACTGCTGTGACACTTCAGCTCTGCCCATGTACAGGTTTCAGAACGGCATGATCTTGATCCACGTATCTGCACCTGGAGACCTGGATTCATAAAGAAACAGAAATATCATTTTAGACTGAACTGTCAACATAGACACAGAGATAACTGAGACACAGAGATTGACAGTAGTGCTTCCTAAATGTTGAGCATTTGGAGCAAACTTACAGTTTCCAACAACAAAGTTACCTGTGACAGACAAAGTGACTCCAGGTGAACCGGTATATCTTCCACCTTCTTGGTTTGTTGTGAACCTGAACTTGTACACAGCTGAGTCTCTCTCTCTCAGGTCTGAGATTCTCAGAGTGCAGATTTTCTCATGACAACTGTACTGCACACGACTTGAATACTTTGAGTCTGTTCTCAGATCCACAGGATCTTTATCCTGCAACTTAGTGAACCAGAATGTTCTCTCAACTCTAGTAACACTGCCTTTCCACCAGGATGGGTATGTGTAGCTGCAGCGTATTTCCACTGTTGATCCTTTAACAGCACAGATCTGAGTAGAGGTGTAAGTCACTCCCCAGCCATCCTGACCCTGTATCACTGTAACACAGAGCACATCAGGAAGCCCAGTCAGACTAACCGGGGACCCACAAGTTCTCGCGAATTCAGGTAGAATAGAACCACCTCCATCCAGAGGAGTAGAGGGGAAACGACTCTGTGCTGTTTTCAAATGTGATCGGCCGTGAGCACGGTGTATTTTATTTTAAAAATTAACCGGATATTTATTTTGTTTCTGTGCTTGACTTCCTGTCCCGCACTATCTGCCGTGTGCTGAATTGCTGCGGAGTTCTCCGTCGTCCGTCAAAAATAGAAGCTCTGTGTATCTACTGCGGAGGGCTGCGGACTGACGGAACTGGGACGGAGTCGGGACGCAGACGTTCCGCAGACGTTTCTGCAGACGTTCCGCATCCAGTGGAAATTGCCGGTAAGGCCGGCCACACACTGGCTGCGTGGCGTGAGCGTGTCAGCTGCGTGGCGTGTCCGTTTATATTTCAGCTCCCATGTTAACAGGTTAGAGCTTGCACACTACCTGCGTGACGCGCTTCTCAGGCCGCACCGAAAACGCGTGCGTGCCTGCTAGAAATAGAACCAACGCCTATTTTTTCACGCAACACGCAAGCGTGTGTTGGAAGCGTTTCCAGGCAAAATAGAATAGGAAAAGATGTTTATATGTCATTTTGACCCAAATACATATTAATAAATGACATTTTGATGTTTGAAAAGTCTCTAGGTTTTGACATAAATGCAGATATAAATGTAATTTAAAAAAATAATAATTATTATTTTAATTAAAATAATATATATAAGTTATTGTGTAGCCTATTTTGCCTTTAATACTGCCGACGTTGTCTTTACTGTAATCCAATCAGTATATATTTATGTTTAACATGAAGTATACTGCTTAAGTGCGTAAATCAATGGGAAATATACATGTGTACAGACAAGGCTAGCAGCAGCAGCGCCGCCAGACACGTTCGACACTCTTCATCAACACCCGGCCTTAGAACAACACCAGAGGACTGACAACACACTTGCGCGTGTCGCTAAAAATAGGGCGTTGGTTCTATTTCTAGCATGCATGCGTTTTTGGCGCCCTGAGACGGTAAAATGTCACGCAGGCATGTAAGTAAGCTCTAACCTGTTAACATGGGAGTCGAAATAAAACAGACACGCCACACAGCTGACAAGTTGCGCGCACGACCAAGCGGTGTGCCGGCCTCTGTACCTTTGTAGCTTATTGTATTTTGTTTTCTTGTAATATGTTGAATATGAAACTATATGTTGTCTTGTACGTTTATGATTTTCTTGGCCAGGTCGCCGTTGCAAATGAGAACTTGTTCTCAACGGCCTACCTGGTTAAATAAAGGTTAAGGCGAGACACTACAGGTGAATAGGGTAAAATTTTTAAATAATAGATATCACCATGAAACTTCCTCAGTTGATTACTTACATAAGTATATAAAAGAAATGTATTACAAGTTTTTGAAATGTGTATGTTTAATTATGCAAATTAGCATTATCTCATTAAATATGGGATTTTGCATATATTTTTGTTAGATTGAACGTATGATAAAGCCAGGTGCAAAATTATTTTTCATTTTGTTTACACACAAGATGAAACAAAATTACAGAGGATTTCAGGATATCTGCTTTCATTACCTAGGAAATCCAAATATACGTCCATGGCTTAAAAATCATTTTCGCCACATTTTTTGCTTAAAATGTCACATAAATCAGGCCAGGAATGATTTATTAACAAATCCCTCTGTAAATATCTTCAGAATCCTACTAAGTGTATAACTGGAAGGTTTGGTGTACATAGGTGCTACATAGGCTGAGATGTTTATACTGAAAAATGACAAAAACTCATTTTGAGAAAAACGGCATTTAAAGATTTAAATAGGGAATTTAATACATTTCTATTGGAAAAATTGCTCAAAAACCTAATAAATGCTCAGGCCCTTAGTAATAATAATATAGAATATTTCAAGCTCATGTTGTTACTTTAAATGCAGGCATATAAGGCCTACAAGTGCAGTAACTCAATGTTAACATTGCGTATCATGCACAAAGTTGCAGACAAAACCCGCTAGACAGTTGTATGGACACAGAACCAGACCAACAGTAGTGTCACAGCTTTCTAAAGTCTAATTGTCCATTCCAGCACCATATGAAGGCTATTTTAGCTATGCTTACACTCTTGGCCTATGTTTTACACTGGCAGTTGTGACAGTCTCAGCTTCGAGTCCTAATATTAGTTTTCTCATTGTTGCCGTACAACTGTGCTCTGCCACAACATCTCCATAACAGAAAGCATGGCAGAGGCACCTTCATTGAAGATGGGATGGCCATACTTCTGCTGCCTCGCTTACTTTCCCCACAAAACAGTCCCCTCAGTCAGCTGTGGTGAAGCTCTACCAGGCTCCCATCAGCACTGGTTCTACAACAGACAACTAATTATGTATTCAAGACATATTTGATTGGGAAGCAAGTAGACTAAATTGTTATTTGCCACCACTAGGTCCACGCAGTGTGGAGAGACAGGTCATTGCCACCAGTGTCAGCAGTCCTCCTCCTCCACTGGGCTCTCACTAAGGATTCACCTTGTAGCCAAACTTCCAAAGTTACACCAGAAGAGAAGCTGGTAGTTCTCCTAGGAGAGGAACAGCAGCTCTACTGACAGCTAAATATGGATCTGCTGCCACAGCCGAGGGACTCACAACCACTTAGGATCCCAAAATTACAGTTGTTTAGTAGCCTATTATATGTAATTTATTATACAACCATTTTAACTGTTGTGTAATGTAATTGTTTTGTAATATAGTGTGTTGTATGATCAGTACAGTGTAGTTAGTATATATGTGACACATGTGACATGTAGGCTATATGACTTTCTGTAAACTGCTTTGAGAGAGAGGGTCTGATTACCTCCGCTGTCTGAACCCTGATTTCTGCTACAGTTTACATCGGTACTATGTGAAGACATTTCATCATCTGCTGTCTTAGTGTGTAATCCCTGGGTCTTCTTGTTAATAACAACTGTTTCGTCTTCTCGGGGTGATTTTCGACCCGTTTCGACGCATTTCTTCCGACATTCTGAACTACGGAAATGTCAGAGCGCGTACGTCGATTCTGAGTCACTGTTAGAATTGGCATCAGCAATGTTGGCATATTGGTTCCCTTTACTTTCACGATTGGTTGCTGATGAGAAATGACCATATTTGATCCGCGCATTGTGAGAGAGCTTTCCAACGGTATATGTGATGCAGGGTGCAGACAGCGATGTGAGCAGCCGGATGATTTAGAACGCCAACTTCTGTTGATTTAGGAAATCGACGCAAACAGACAAAGTATAGTAAAATAAAGACCTAAATGTGTATTTCGGACTTTTTCACCACAAGTTGAAGAAGACATGTTATTGACACAAATAGCCAAAATTCAAATTGCCAGTAAAAAACTGTTTTGCCTGCCGTGTCCCTTAATTAAAATTAAACATTTTTAATTATTGGTGTTTTCACAGCAGACAAAGTTCAAGTAAGTCATTGTACAAGTAACTTGTTCAACATTTTGTTACCGAGAACAAGCAAAGTAGAAAGAAAAAAACATCATCTTCGGTAGTAAGATTTCTTTTAACGGCTACGGTTCAAAGCGAGCTTAAAATGTGACAAATACAGTATATATAGTTAAAAAAGAAGGTACATAGGGTGACAGACAGTCAGCTTCAGTTACAAATCAAGAGTTGTTTTTTGACGTGCTGGGAGTGAGACTGTGTTGGTTTGGTGACAGTGACTGCAGTGAATATGATTCGGGGATGCAAACTGTTCCAGGTTACCTTTCACCAAGCACCTTCTCAGCTGATGTCACTGCAACAGGTAATCACCTTGGGGCAACTCAGGTCTTTGGTGTTTTTTGCCCCCAACGTCTCTTTCCAGCGCGGCAATGGTTATGTTTAGGGTTAAGGTTAGGGTTAGCTGCCTGGAAGGCACCGTCGGAGGCAAAAAACACCATTCTGATTGGGAATTCTGATTGTTTATGTTTATATCTGTGAAATGGTCTATATTTGTACTTCTTTGTTGGGGACTTCCTATGTCTGTTTTTAAAAATGGATATATAAATCAAGTATTAATGTTATTTTTGGTTTATGCTGAAGTGAACAGAGGAATGCAGGAATATGCATATCATTCAGTTTTACATGAGAACATATAATGCTAAGGAACAGTCACAGCTGAACACATGATCTCTGCTCTGCAGTTAATCTCTAGGTGCACTGAGGCAGGACATCATACAGAGGGTGCAGTGAAGGAACAGCAATGTATTGAACCTGTGAACAAAATAAAAAGGCAGGAGATTAATATTAGAAGGATGAAGTGTGCGGAAATAAAAGAATCTGCTTGTCTGGGTGCTTTTCTGTCTGTGGTCACTCAGGCTGCTGCAGAGTGTGAATGGAAACTGTAGAGAAATGCAGAACACTGAGGCGAGGCCAAATAGTGTGACATGTAGATAACACACACAGACTTGTTCCCAGAGAGAGAAATAGCAAGATACTAATATACAGTGCAGATACATGTGTATAGACTGTATATATTCCTCAAAGCTCTGGTCCTCTCTTAGAGACCTGAGAGTATTTTAACGTTAGCTGTTCCTGGGACTGCGCTCTTCTGGACAGAGATCTCAGATACACCCACATAAAAAAAGAATCAGCTTTGCTTGGTTGCTTTTTTTGTCGGTGGTCAGGCTGGTGTAGAACGGAAACTGTAAAGCAATGCAGAACACTGAGGTGTGAGAAACTCACACATGCCTGTTATTGTTAACCAAACATGGATGTGGTCAGGCTGGTGTAGAAACTGTAAAGAAATGCAGAACACTGAGGTGTGAGAAACTCACACATGGCTGTTATTGTTAACCAAACATGGATGTGTAACACACATAAACAAGCAGACTGGTAACATTTGGTGTAGGCACACAATGTTGATAATGATGTTGATTAGAAAAAGTACTTTTAATAATGTTGGCTTGTTTAGGTGGCTCCGTTGGATAAACTGTGTGCAGAGATGTCCTACATTTAAAATGGGATGAAAACACAGGAAACTAGAAGGGCAACTCTGAGAGCACAGACCTCCAAACAACAGACAAACAAATCAAGCCAAAAACATCACCTTCTTGGCAGAGAAGACACTTATCATTTGAAAAAACGCTCAGACCTCACAGTATCAATCTATAAATTGGGAACTCTCTGAGCGTGTCTCCACACATGCGCAGTACGAGTAAGCATTTCTGTCCTCTCTGCATGTTGACAGACAGTGGTGCTCCGTCACCAACGCGGTCTCACGGCAGAAATGGTCATTGTGATTTGTGTTCACGGGCACGTTTTTTTCGTGGTGGCCAGCATGAAATGTTCTATACCGAGATTGCGGGAGACGGGCGCCTCAGACGCCGGGAGACGGCCGCAGGTAACACGCGACAATAACGGGACGGTTAACGGGGAAACAAAACACCACACGCGGGACGCGATCCACGGCCTCCGGGGTGAAAGTCCAGAATTGTTTGACCCATCCACCACCCAACCAACTTACTTACGCGGATTTTCGGCATTTCATACTACTCGCTAACGTAGTCTTGCTGTGACCACGACATATGCTTCCCATTTAAATACATTCATTTACATTTTCGTGCTGGCCACCACGAAAAAAACGTCCCAGTGAACACGAATCAATAGATTAATTAACGTGACCATTTCACGAACTGCCATGAGACTGGGTTGCCGTCACACACATACACACACGCAGAGCTGTGGACGGAGCGAAGCTACGATGACTCAGCAGTTTCTTTGAGTCACGGCAGTGCCGGTAAAGCGGTTGCCAGTGTGGTTACATTTTTTAAACTCCATACGTACAGCGTTTGCTGCAAAATAAAATAACGGCGAGCCGAAAGCAGCCGTTATTTGCATATCATATTGCCGTGGTGCAGATACAGACAGGCAGGCACAACAGGGTTCATATTGCCCTGGGGACTGACTGACAGGCTGGGGATTGTAGGGAAAGGAAACTTTATTTCTATAGCACATTTAAGCAAAATGCAATTCAAAGTAGTTAACATAAAACATTAATATACATATGTAAATATAAAGGCCATGACAGTGATTAAGTTTACGGATGGACAAAGCAGGCCAACCAACCCTAGCATACAGGGATCAATGGTGAGTTAGGGCCTTAAGATTTGTTATGGACCTCAATGCTCCATGGTATACAGTATCTAAGAATTGAAGGCATTATGAAGATGCATATATAAAACAGCACCATAGTCAAACACAGACATAAAAGGAGCAGCAACAAGTTTCCTTTTTGCATCAAAAGAAAAGCAAGACTTATTTCTGAAATAAAAACCCAGCCTCAGCTTCAACTTCTTCACAAGTTGCTGAATTTGAGACTTAAAAGAGAGAGAATCGTCAATTAAGAATCTTAGGTATTTATATGAAGATACAGACTCAGTCACATTGCCCTGTAACGTAAAAAAGATGGAAGGTTCAGTGGCTCTTTCTTTGAGTTTGTGAACATCATGACATTTGTTTTGTCAGGATTCAAAATCAATTTCAGCTCATGAAAGCTGTGTTGTAGTATCAATAATAAAAGCTGCTAAATGCCTTACAATATACTGTAAATGTAGATGTGCACTACAGTACCTTGTACAGAGAGAAGGAAGACAACAAATCCACTCGCTGCTGCTGTTAAACTCATAGCTGCTCCTCTGGTCTCTGTTAAATCAGCAGGTAGATCACATACATGAGAAATACTGGGTGGCACTAACTCACAATAAACATGTCTACATTAGAAAAAGGAGGATGTGGTCTTTGAAGACAGAGTGTTTGTTCTGTGGTTGGTACATTTGTATTTAACATATATCCCACTGTTAAAAACCGGCCTGGCTTCCTTCCTCTTCAAATCATTAATATGCATGAAAAGATGTATGGCTGAAAATCTTCAGCTTGAAATCAAAAAAATGATCAAAAAAAATGATACTGTTGTTTTGCAAACAAGTCACAAATTAGACAGAGAAGAACACTAAATGAAACATTGTTTCAAAGGTGAGGTGTGTGTATGTGTGTGTGTGTGTGTGTGTGTGTGTGTGTGTGTGTGTTTGTGTGTGTGTGTGTGTGTGTGATCATGGCAACTTTTTTTCTCCATTTGACCACAAAAGACCATGTTAAATAAATATATTCCAGTCATGAAGTACATGTACACCAATTTAACTTATACACAAATAACCATGACTATAAACAAACGTAAAAAAATGTAGTATGTTGTAGTTATTTTACCCATCTTTACAGTAATTAAAGGTAATGTGTGGACTTGACTGTATGACCACTAGTAGCACTATGAGTGGGTTCCTGTTTAGTTTACTTAGCTTCTCAACAGTGGTAAACGCAAAAGTGCGTATGTGCAATACCATCAATACATGTTAATTCATGCAGAGTTTATTTAACAGCATGGCTTAAAGTCTACAGCAACACTAGCAGCCTCATGACGCAGTAAGGCTCATTTAAAGGTCACATGGGATGAAAATGTCACTTTATGAGGTATTTTAACATTAATATGCGTTCCCCCAGCCTGCCTATGGTCCCCCAGTGGCTAGAAATGGTGATAGGTGTAAACCGAGCCCTGGGTATCCTGCTCTGCCTTTGAGAAAATGAAAGCTCAGATGGGCCGATCTGGAATCTTCTCCTTATGAGGTCATAAGGAGCAAGGTTACCTCCCCTTTCTCTGCTTTGCCCACTCAGAGAATTTGGCCCACCCATGAGAGAGAGAGTGACATCATGGCTTGCAAACAAGCAAAGTGGCAGTTGGTCAAGGCCACACCCACACCATCCACCTTGACCCCCCCTCTCTCCTCCTGAATAGCATTTAAAGCTACAGACACAGAAACAGCGCGTCGTAAGTAAAGCTCATTGTGGGACTGGAATTCTGCACCAAGGCTGAATTTCAGGAAAGAGACTTCAGATACAGTATTAGGGGACCACTAAGGTCTATATAAAAGAGACTTCAGATACAGTATTAGGGGACCACTAAGGTCTATATAAAAGAGACTTCAGATACAGTATTAGGGGACCACTAAGGTCTATATAAAAAGAGACTTCAGATACAGTATTAGGGGACCACTAAGGTCTATATAAAAGAGACTTCAGATACAGTATTAGGGGACCACTAAGGTCTATATAAAAGAGACTTCAGATACAGTATTAGGGGACCACTAAGGTCTATATAAAAGAGACTTCAGATACAGTATTAGGGGACCACTAAGGTCTATATAAAAGAGACTTCAGATACAGTATTAGGGGACCACTAAGGTCTATATAAAAGAGACTTCAGATACAGTATTAGGAGACCACTAAGGTCTATATAAAAGAGACTTCAGATACAGTATTAGGGGACCACTAAGGTCTATATAAAAGAGACTTCAGATACAGTATTAGGAGACCACTAAGGTCGTTGTGAAATGGTGTGCAACTGCTTTGAGATCATAGACTGTAAATATTAAGGGCCCTATTTTAACGATCTGAAACGCAAGTATCAAACGTGAAACGCAAGTAGCTTTGTGGGCGGATCTCGGGCGCTGTTGCTATTATACCGGCGGGATAAATGACTTTTGCCTCCGATGCAAATCTAAAATGGGTTGGTCTGAAGTAGCTAGGTGTGGTTTGGGCGTAACGTGAAAATAACCAATCAGAGCGTCATCTCACATTCCCTTTAAGAGCAGGCGCGCTTGTTCCATGGCGGATTGCTATTATGGCGGATTTGCCTGGCGCACGCCAGCGGGAGCTGTCTGGGATTCGGCAAAGTAATAAATGCCCTTCTTGGCCGGGTGGCGATGTTGCTGCGGCCTCTCGGGCGCATCTCCTCAAGTCTGGAGAGGATTGCTGTAGCCATGGAGCATGGGCCTCCAAACGCACCACCTGCTCCCGTTGTGCCCCTTCCTCTTCCCCCCACACCATCTCCATCCACCCGCTCCACCAGGAGCGCATCGCGCACTGCCACTCCCGGTCCAATCCTACCGTAGTTCAACATCACGTCTCCTTATGTTCTCTAATATTTCAACAACACATCCATGATCCATGGAAATGTTGTGTAAAACACAACAAGCCACAAAGAATGCTACGACTTTTTGAGGACTGTACTGTAAAGTGCCTCCTGATCTATCCAAACACCTGAAGCGCATTTTCAGTAATATTTTTCTTTGTAATTATGTATGGTTTGCAAAAATGGGAACTGCTGCGTCCGTGTAGATGAGAGAAGTGTATGCGCGTTGTGCACATGCTACATTATGGCCAAGCATGCGCCCCTAAAATAGCAACTGAATAACGCGCCACTGACTTTAGACAATAGCATTTAAAGCTACAGATACAGAAATGGCACGACGTACGTAAAGTTCATTGTGGGACTGGCTCTAGTGGCTGGAATTCTTCACCAAGGCTGAATTTCAGGAAAGAGACTTCAGATACAGTATTAGGAGACCACTAAGGTCTATATAAAAGAGACTTCAGATACAGTATTAGGGGACCACTAAGGTCTATATAAAAGAGACTTCAGATACAGTATTAGGGGACCACTAAGGTCTATATAAAAGAGACTTCAGATACAGTATTAGGGGACCACTAAGGTCTATATAAAAGAGACTTCAGATACAGTATTAGGGACCACTAAGGTCTATAAAAAAAGCATCCAAAGTTATCTGATAGAGCAACAATTTTTTTTTTAGTGAGACAAAAAAAAACATTTCGGTCCAAATGTGGCGACAGAAGAAAGACACTGCTGTTACCTCAATAAATATGTAGACCATTTTAGGACAGGACTGTTTTTTGTTGAAATATCACCTCTTCATACTAGCCCTTAATGAAGTAATATGAGACTTTAAATGTTCAAGTGAGACAAATCAAGTGGACATCTAGAATGTAATTAGCTCTTTCCTTGAAGTGTTGAGCTGCAGTGGAAGGACAGAGTCAGTTTGATTCCATCAGCCAGTTGCTGTTTTAGGTTGTTCACCAGAGTAAACCTTTATTACACTGTGACAAGTTTTACAGATGGACAACATTGGGCAACTGACAAATACATCAGAACATACCAACTGATTACAATTATATTTACACTCATTACTGATCAATAAAAACTTCATTTTGAAGAATGAACACAAAAAGAGTTTGTTTAAAGCTGAAATCAAAAGCTTGCACCTGAACACTATCGCCCTCTGCAGCAGTGAGAGGGAACTGGCATGATGTTCAAACTACAATACATGCAATACAATACAATTCATTCAATACAAATGAACAACTAGCAAAGTTTGACAGAGCTGAGCTCATGTATTTCAATGTGTAAAAATATACCATATAATATCTACTGTACATGCTGTGGAATAGTTGGACTTTACTGGCTTTCTCTGCCAGGACAGGTGTGATGTGAAAGGGTGAACAATATTTCTTAAGTAGTTTACTACATGAAATAAAAAAAAACTCATAAACAACAAATGATGACCCTTTGGTAGAGTAAGTTCTGTCCCAAATCTCTCTCTCTCACCTCCACAGTCTCTATGGGTTCATTTGGTTCAGTGGTGGAGCTCAGAGCTTTCTTCTTCCTGAATTTAATCCAAAAACAAATAAAAGGTTTAATGGGAAACTGCCAAACTATGATTATGAGTTGAAGTAATAGTAAACAAACAGTGATGATTCATTTTTATTGTTTTACCTCATCCACCAATAAAAAAGCAGCAGAGGAATCAGCCCCACAACCCCACCAGAGTCAACCTGATGCTGTTTGTTATCAGTGTTATTGTTGATTTATCTAGAAATGGAGATAGACAGTCATTAGATAAACAGTACTGTGTCTTATTGGGGGGGTTGATTCATGAATCAGTTTGCCAGGTGATACTGTCTGTTAATGAGCCAATTAGTGTCATGGAGAAACTTACCTGCTACAACAGTCAGATGTAAGGTGGAGTTCTGACGTCCTCTTCTGTTCTGGGCTTCACAGTAATAATTCCCACTGTGTTCAGCTCTGAAGTCAGTGATGGTGAAGATCTGTCCTGATGCTTTTGGTGAGTCTTCATTCTCCTTGTACCAGGTGTAGTTAGCTGCTGGGTTAGCATCACTGCTACAGGTCAGAGTCACTCTACTGTTCTCTCTGATATCCCCAGTGGGAGTCAGAGACAGGGGAACAACCTTTGAAGCATTTTAATCATTCAATAATTTAATCATAAATTGTTGTGCAATAATGTGTTCTTGTTTAACTATATTCGTGGGGCCAAAAAACCGGGAGTCCAGTACACTGAAAAAATTCAATTCTTGACTTTAATTAAATTTATTAAGGCAACCGGTTCCACGTATTTTTATTCGGTTAGTTAAAAGCAAAAATATTAAGGTCAGTTAATTCAACTAACTTATGTTACAGTAACACAATGATTGTAAATTCAGCTAATTAAAATGTTTTAATTCTGATCAACAAGACATATTTAAGCTTAACCAAATTAAGTCAATTATGTTATATTAACCTAAATAATATATGTACAGGCTACATATTTTACATTTGTCAATTCAGCATATATCTCATTTGTAGTCATTAAATAATCAATTTAAGTTCAGCTAATGATAACTTTAGGTTTTCATCTAATATAAGTTTTACTATTTACTTTGACATAATTAAAGTTTGTCAACAGGTTCCACACAAATGAATTTGGTACACCCAACCTTAGTTTTCTTATTTCCTTTATTCATCAACACAGCAGTGATTCAGTAACATTTTGGTGCCATTCTATAAACTAACATTTCAATGCATGTACACATTTGTAACACATGGAATTACAGCTGTAAATATTAGTCGATCGGTTGACAGCAAATATATAAATAATTCACACTTTAATAAATAACTCACTTTTTATGGTTTAATAAATAATACTTTTTAGTTTTCAAATTTGTTTACAAAATAATAGTCTCTCCATCTAACAGCCTTAACATCTAAAATAAAGTTTTCAGTGGCAACACTTTAACAAACATCTACTCTAAAGTAGGATTTCTTTAACGATGGTTAAGATGGTCTGATGATTGAACTTCCTTGCAGTTGTTTTTGATGCAGCTTAGTGTTAAAACATCCACAAAATAGCCATAGTTATATATCAACCGTTTTTGCGCAGCATGGTCTCTCAATTCTACATCACTTCTCTAGTAGTGCCACTCAACTACCACTTTTCATGTATGATAAGTTTTTCAAAAGTTTGCAAAGAAATTGGTTGTTTTCCTCAAGTGTAGTTTCTCTGCTCTATTTTCAAACAGATAATTTTTTTCAGTTTCGGCCCAAAATATTTCTCCTGTTCTATGGAACATTCAGCATCCAAATCAGTGATTGTCTCATTTGTACAGTTAGTTAATGAGCAGCTGTACCTTGGTTGAGAGTCTGCAAGCATCCATTTGAAGGAAGAACTTTTGAAGTAATTCAAAGAAGGCTTTCAGTCTGTTAGGATAACTCAGGGCACATGCAGAGGCAAAGTCTCTCAAGTCGTGCAGAACTTCAACACCCTGAATCACAATTCCAACATCGGCTGGAGGAGTGGCGGTATCACCTCCCTTAACATCGATGCTGTAGATACCAAAGGTGACTTCTCAAGCTCCCTCGGCTTCCTTTACACAGAAGAAACCGCAAGGAGAAAAACAATTATATTAGAAAATGTTTTACCTACGCAATTTTCATAACACTCACTAATAGATAAACCGGCCTCAATTGTTTGAGTGATCAGTGCTGTATGTTGAGAAGCAAACTTCTGTTTGTCATTCCAAATATCAATACATTTGATCCCTAAACACAGCTACATTGATTGATCTGTATTTATATTCAGAGGTGGCTGCAAATAAATAATTTGAAAGAAGCACAAGAGGCAACTATCAAAACCCAACTTCATAGCCTACTCTTAAGGGTGCATTCACAGATACTATCTAGTCAGTCAGATTCACTAGTCAACATCAACTTATAATTCCATAATAATTTCTACCAACAGCAAAACATACCTGTGTCATTGGGGCCATAATGATCCTGATTTTCCTCCCTGCAGAGCCTCCTTTGTTCAACACTTTCATGAGCTGCTCAGTGCGTTGGTCAAGTTGTGTAAAGAACTTTTAGAGAAGGGGAGTAGTAGTAGTAGTAAGACAAATTCTGCCTCCATCTGAAAACATGTCCACAAACACAAATTATATAATGGTACCTACTAAAACAGTCAACATTCATTATTTTAGTAATACCTTATAAAAAGGTTTTTCTATTTTCTGCCTTAACGTACCACATGAAAGCTCCGCAGTCCAGCTATAACACATCAATACGTAGGGAGTTGACAAAGGCTATCCCAGCCAGGACCTGAAATTCAACAGATTAACAGAAGCCATCAACTACTGAAATGCATTACTTGCATTTAAGAGAGCTCTATACCTTAAAATAAAAAATAAAAAATCTATTCAGAACAAGATAATGAAGCTGTCATCTAATAAATGTTCCTAAAAATATGCAAAAGCCGATTTGCAGTAATTAGGTAGCTAGTTACGATCTTACCTTTTTTTGAGTAGGTCTTATCAAGACAGGAGCACAACTCATCAACGAAGCAATTTTTCAGGATCTGAAATTTTGCAACATAATGATTACTAAAAGAGACAAATAAACCTATAAAGATGTTAACAGATCAATTATTGAGGCACATTTTACATGGTTCTTAAAGCAGCACTATGCAACTTTTAGCTGCAGCTGTAGTTCCAAAGAGACAACCAGTAGGGGCACCGAAGTGGAGGGTAGCACGAGCTGTAGTTCCAATGAGACAACCAGCAGGGGGAGTGGAGGGTAGCGCGAGCTGTAGTTCCACTGAGACAACCAGCAGGGGGAGTGGAGAGTAGCGCGAGCTGTAGTTCTAATGAGACAACCAGCAGGGGGAGTGGAGGGTAGCGCGAGCTGTAGTTGTAATGAGACAACCAGTGGGGGGAGTGGAGGGTAGCGCGAGCTGTAGTTACATAGTGTTGCTGAGCTACAATATGACAAAAAATCCTCAAAGCTTGCTTTTACATCATTCCTTAGCATGACTTTCACACACTCACCCTGATTAAAACACAATGAAAAAATAATGATTTGGCTGAGGGGGGTTATATATTTTATACTCTAAATGCATGTGCAAAGTAAACTTTCAAATTCACCACGAAGTGGATGAGTCCTGCCCAACTGCTCTGAAATTAAACATGAGTAACATGCAGTGTTAAAGATAACCATACCTCAGGTCCACAAATGGACACCTTTTCTATTGTTTATCTGTATTAGCTAAATGCAGAAAGTTTAGTGCGCAGTGAGCATGACACAGCCACAACATTCACTTCAGGCTCAAAGGCTAACGTTGGTAGCAGCATGCTGCTTGTGGTGTTGTGGCCTGCAGGAATATCTGTTCTAATAAACCGCTGAAGCTGCGGGGCCACACCATTGTGGATGCGACCCGAACGTCATTTGTCTGGTTGTTCACCCTCTCCCTCACTCGAGCTGACCGGAGCTAACCGCTAACCTGAGCTAATTACATTGGGCCACCAGCACTAAATTCAAGTTTAGAAACACTACACACGTTAGCTATAGCTAAGCAGTGAGCTGCTGGATAAACAGCCAACCGACATGGGTCAAATATATAGTCTATGGTCATACAGCTAACCGTAGTTAGCTACGTGTTTTTATAGCAAACATGTCGAAGACCCACCTGCTTTACAGCAGTTTGCATCACAAACACAAAGTACAATCATGCTCAACATGAAAATATTACAAAACAGGTTTGAGTGAAAGAAAATGTCCTCCTACCTTTTCCATATTAGATACCAAACACCAACTGCAACTTTTTTCCGACAGAATTCCGAAATTAACCGAAGGAGGAGGCGTGATGGTCGGTCGGGCCCGGTCAGAAATTCAAAACTAAACGCATGCGCAGTCTGAAGCATCTCAGTCTTCTTCTCCTGTTTTGGTTTAAATGGTAGCTGGTGTTTTATACTGCCGTCTTCAGGATGTAACAAGTATTGCAATCCTAATTCACTTAAATTAAATGTTTTGGGATTTATCAACACATTCATATTTTTTACAGGTAACAATAGACACAATTACATTGACTTTATTTGAAATTAACATTTTAACCTAGTAAATACATTTATTTTAAGTAAACTGAACATTAAACAACTATTTAAAGTGCACAACCCCCCTGATTCAATTTTTTGAGTGTATACTTGTGGGGTCCCGACAGCTTTGTGGGGCCAAAATGCTGGACCCCACAAGTTTAAAGGGCTGTTTGAGGGTTAAGACTTTGTTTTAGGATTAGGGTTATAATTAGGTTATGGTTAGGGTGAGGGTGAGGGTAAGGGTTAAGGTTAGGTATTTAGTTGTGATGGTTAAGGGTAGGGTAAGGGGCTAGGGAATGCATTATGTCAATGATGGGTCCCCACAAAGATAGTGCCGCAAACCTGTGTGTGTGTGTGTGTGTGTGTGTGGTGTGTGTGTGTGTGTGTGTCAACCAATTTGCTGTTATTAAATGAGCCGTTTCACTCACATTTACATCAATAGATTTGTATTGAGACATCTTCGTCCCCAGCTCATTCTCAGCTGTACAGTAATACTGTCCAGAGTCAGAGGACTGGATGGAGCTGAAGACGAGCTGTGGTCCTTCACTGAGAGGTTTTTATACATTCTCCTTGTACCAGGTGTAGTTAGCTGCTGGGTTAGTGTCCCTCTGAGTCACTGACACAGAGGGAAGCTTTGGAGCATCTGGAGGAGAAAATGTATAAAGACACATTTCATTAAAAATAATAAAAAGTCACTATACAGAAAATCATTTCTATCATGAATAATACAGTGGGTCATCTGGTGAGGAGAAAATGTATATGTTGAAATCACGTTCTTGTTAATACAAATGTTGAATGAGTGACTGAATATACTGGAGGAGCTCTTCATATCCACATGATGCAAGCCTTCCGTTGCTCATTTAGCAATGGCTTGAATGTAACGGACGTTCATCTATCTATAAATTGCAGGAACGTCTGTCTGTCTGTGTGTGTGGGTGTTAGGCACATATCTCTCGAACCGTTAGTCCGATGGATTTCAAACTTGACAGGTGTCTTACTACGAGCACGATTAAGTGCAGTGCTAATTTTTATTTTTTGATTAGAAATGCAAAAGATATCGTTAAGGTAAAAGAAGCACACATTGGCTTTTGCCGCTCTTGCCGCTGGCCACTCCCTCTCTCACCCTGAGGACCAGAGACAGAGAGCAGCACAGCTTTGGCAGCTAAAATGTGACATACACCTCAGATCCTCAAAAATGTGCAAAGTTGCACTACTTTGGACTGTCTTTGACTTTGAATAAACAAACGACAATTCCCAAATTTAAGGACGTATCAGAATCGCACACATGCAAGGCACAACCACACAACAAGTGCAGACAGAGTGTGATGCCACTTATAGGCAGGCAATGTTCTTATAAGAAGGCGATATCTGTTTATATGTGTGTCCGTGTTTGGGGGGGAAGGTAACCTGCACATCAGCAGACACCACATGCAGAATGCTTTAGAACAGTGGGGGGGGGGGGCGATTTTCCTGCTATTGTAATGAATTGCTGTGAGCTGACAGAACATAACGTAGCCTAATCTTGGAGATTATTCCTTCACATAGCGGTGCAACACGAGAAAATCTCAGAGTTGAACCAGGCAGCTACATCAGATTTCATCAGACTCACCATGGGTCGGATTAATTAAGTCGCCAAAATAACTCCGCAAATCAAATCCCCTACTTCCCCTTTAACCATCAAGCCACTAAACCTGTATGGAAATGAACACCTCTGCTGAAATGTTCAATTTGTTAACGATCCGACACAAAACAACACCGTCTCTCTCTCTCTCTCTCTCTCTCTCTCTCTCTCTCTCTCTTCCTCACACACACACACACGGTCTGGTTCTGGTGGTTGATTAACGTAGATATGTGCTGATTAGCGCTCATAACGGGCCGGGTGGGTAGCACACTGCCATGTCTCCATGACGCTAATGTCTGATTACTGTCTGATATTTTGTAATTACATTCTGAATCTGCAGCGTTCTCTGTCAGGTAAATACAGTAATACAATGTCTTCCTCTGATGTAGAAGTAGCCTGCACTGTAAGTCAGTAGTAGGGTATACAGTGGAGTTGCATTATAAGTGGTTTGGGGTCCTTCTGTAAGTCATTTTGGGGTACAATTTGGTTTTGATGAATTCTACAAGCAGCAATACCACAGGCCAAGCAATCGCCCGTTCCAAACGGGGACTGCACTAGTTAATATCAAAAAGTTACGCACTAAAGCTTACATTTTTTGTGATCTTGTTTTTTCTGTTCTTTTCAATTCTTGTCTCATCAAAGCAAACTGGTGAGTCAGCTTTATTTCAGGAAGCAGTTGTTGTTTTAGGTTGTGCATTACCACCAGAGTAAAAGGTTATTACATGGTGACAAGTTATAGAGATGGACAAATAATGAGCAAGTGAGAAATAAGTCAGATCAATTGAACATATATAATTATTATTTGTGTTCATTGCTGATTAATAAAAAACTTTATTCTGAAAAAGAAACAGTTAGCTTGAAACTGAAATCCCAAACTGTTTGCACACCGCCGCCCTCTGCAGCAGTGAGAGGGGAACTGACATGATGTTCAAACTACACAGTTGCTGTGCAAGCTGCAGGTTTATTTGAGTCAGCCACTGAAATACATAGAACATGTTTCAACTAGCAAAGAGTGACAGAGCTCGGCTTATGTTTTTTTTTTCATTCAACCTTTATTTATCCTCGCCATAAGATCATTGAGGGGCGACCCTCATTATCAATGTCATCGAGTCAGATTACAAAGACAAACACAGAACAACAACACAGAAAGTACAATCATAAGAAATATAGAAAGACAATAAAACATTCAGAATTGGAAAAATATTTGATTAATACATTAGGACAATAGGGATGCAAAAGAAAATGCAATTGTGTAAAGCAGTTACAAGTAGAAGTTTGCAGGTTTAGAAAAAGATTTCTAAATTGACCAAGAGGACAATTTTTAAGTGTTGAAATATAGGCTACTAGATAATATATACTGTACATGCTGTGAAATATTTGGACTTTTCTGGTTTTCTCTGGCAGGACAGGTGTCATGTGAAAGGGTGATAATATTTCTTGAAAAATGTATTACATCAAATAACATTTTGCATTGCAAGTTAAATCCTGAACTTATGTAATGTTCCTGCAATGGTACCAATAAAGCTGCATTCCACTCAAATCATCTGCTACCTGCTGCTGCTTCTGAAAACTGACAATGCAAAATTTGGAGTTGAGGTTGATGTATCAACTTCAATGTTGTCCTTTTTGTTACCATCCATGTTTGATTGAATCTTAAGAAAACCAAATACGTTTTGGTGAATTATTCCTCAGAAATTATTTTGAGTTTTTTCCCCTCCATGCAGCAGATTCAAAGCTGTCTGACCTTCACACCAGGTCTTCCTGCTCCTCTGGGTCTTCTGTTCTGCAGTCTCTGAGATGTTCTCATACTCAGGACAAGAGTCTAAGGCCTCTTTCACACCGTTCCCTGCGTGGAGCGTATGCGTTTCTGTTGCGCAAGCGTGCGTTTCCTATGTCTTTACACACCAGAAAACGGTTCTGATGCGGCGCTGCTGCTACAGCTAGTGATGGTCAGTCGCGGCCAAACCACTGTCTTTATTTTTCTGAGCTTACTAGATGCGCTCTCTGTTCAACAGTGTGTTAAAAACACACTGAATTGCCATTCCTTTAATCTTTTCTGTGAACAGAGAGCCATCTAGTGAGCTCCAGAAAATTAAGACAGGTGTCGCAGAGCTTCATTCAACCATCACCACTACCTTAGTCTTGTCACACGTGTATGTTTCCCATTGATAAAATGAAATACCATGTTAAACATAAATATATACTGATTTGATTACAGCAAAGACAACGGCAAAATAGGCTACAGAATATTTCGTTCTGTATTGACAGGTGCAATGTTTGAAAATTGATAATTATTTATTATTTTTTTAATTACTTTTATATCTGCATTTATGTCAAAACCTAGAGACTTTCAAACATCAAAAGTAATGTATTTGTGTCAAAATGACATGAACAATCTTTTTGTATTCTATTTTGCCTGGAAACATTTCCAACACGCTTGCATGCACGCCTGAGACGTGTGTGTCATGCAGGAAGTGTGAAAGCTCTGACCTGTTAACATGGGACCTGAAATAAAAACGGACACGCCACGCAGCTGACACGCTCACGCCACGCAGCCAGTGTGAAAGAGGCCTAACTGATGGGGAGAGACGACAAAATTAGAGACAAAAGCCTCATGAACGGAATCTGGATACAGTTAGATTTCACATTAAAATGTATTAAAGGTAAAGACACATCAGTGGTTTATATGAAGATTGAACGAAGATGTTCCAATTCCAAGGACAGACTACTACTTTACAAATTAAGATTTTTACACAAAACACATGTAGTTTAAAAAATACAATGTCTTATTATAAGTAACTACCTAACAATATACAGGCCTTCAAGTCCAGCTGAAATAAATAGCTGACTAAACACTCTGTTGATCAACAGAACTGTTTGGATCGTTTCCAGTTTCTAAAATGTGAGGATTTTTCTGCATTGAGTAGAAAACTTGTGATAAAGAAATATATACAGAGAAATGTACATGAAAAGATGATTTGCTAACACTGGCAGTAAATTATTGCATTTTTAAGCAAATTGTATATTAGTATTTTTATAAATTTAATAATTATAATTTTAATAATAATAAGTTTACCAGCAGTTACTGATGACACTAGATAAATGACCCAACACTGCATGTCATAATAATGCATAAAATACAGTATATCAACTTAATCCTAATACTCATAAATGTGTGTTTAACCTGCTTGAACACTGTCTAAAGCAGCGAGGCAGGGTGCACGTCTGTGTGTGGGGGGGAGCCGAGAGGGCAGGGGGAGGGGTTAGACGGAGCACCGAGGAGATGCTTCCTTCTAATCTTGCTAGTTTTTCAACATTACCAACCCTGCCCTTTAAAGAGACCACAGATCTGTGTTGTGTTCAAAGTCTTGGGTGTTTGTTGACTGTGCTGTACAGTTCAGATAAATCCTCCACAGCCTTTTGATTTCCTGATCTGTGAATGAAAAAAAAAAAACATAACCTAGAATGAAAATATTTAAAACAAAACAAACATTTTCTGATGGACTCACTCTGTAGTAGCACTGGAACTCTTAAAGTTGACAGCACTGTACTTCACATCCTCGTCCTCCTCTTCCTCCTTGTGTCGGTGGCGCTTAGCTAGCCTGATGTTGGAGTAGAGAGCATCTTCCTGGTTGTTAGAGAAGCTAACGCTGGCATAGCAAAGGTCTTCGTGTGGCTCTGCTGGAGTTCTCTGGACTGGAGCTGAAGGGCTGTCATACACTGAACCCTGAAGGTAACATAGACAAGAGTCCTCAGCTACATGGGTAAGTGTTTAAAGGTCGTTTTTTAGGTTCATACTTGTATTTACATGCTTTAATTCTAAAAAGACACCTTATTTTCCTCATGCTGTCTGTCTGAATATACCTGTATTAACCTCTGTCTGAAACGCTCCATTTTAGCGCCTGTCTCTTTAAGCCCCTCCTGAAAAAGCCTTGTCTGCTCTGTCTTGTCAGTGTTTCCGGGTCTTCTGCATCTGCACTCTGTGTTTGTCATTGTTGCAGCCAGAAAAATGATATGCATCGACACTGTAGCGCACTTTCTACCTACAGTATATATGGTATAGCTGTGACATCAGAACCATGCTGGAGTCCTAACGGCTCGTTTAAATGCGTTTCTGGACCGTGTGTGTGTTTCTCTGTGGATTGAGCATTTTGATGCATTTACAGTATTTATATAGCTCCTCGATCTGCTTCTAATAAAAAACACATGATTAAATATGGGACTTTTAAGTATGATTTTTATTGGCCTGTAAAACAAAATCCTCTGTAACGACCTTAAACACGACACTGGTGACTCAAATGCGACTCAGAACCAAGGTTATAATCGTTAACCAAAACCGAACGAAATAACAAAAACTAGGAGGGAAATGTCGTTAACTGAAATAAAAATAGGTATTACAAAAAAATTATAACTAAACTAAAACTGTAATGTCTGTTTGCTAAATTAAATAAAATAAATGTCTTTCACAGAGCAAATAACGTCATATATTTCAGAGTTGACTTTCCGACCATAGACCTGTTTTATTCAGTCTATGGTGTGAGACAAGGGCGTTCTCAATACCAAGAATGCAAAGTACGGACTTGTGTTCTTGGGGAGAACGTTCTTGCTGGTTGTTCTTGGAAGAATTAACTCGCAAGTTCACAAGCACAGAAAACGCTGTTAACAGTTTGAGACGATGCGTTCTTCCTGTTATTGCTCAACACTCCCAGCACAGAGGCTAACCTGCAAGGCCCCAAAATACCAGCTAGAAATAAAAACCACAACAATATAACCACTTTGGATTAAAACAATCTCTGGACAAGAAAACCTCATAATGCTACAACTATTGCAATAATATTGAAAAATAAAACTAATTGAGCTTTAATTTTATTGTTTATGGTTTAGCTCAAACAATCCCTTACTTATTCAAAAGGGTGGGCATTGATCCCTACTATTATTAGCATATAAGTTTAAGTCAGTTTAAATTAAACAAATAAATAGGCATATGCACTGGTGTGTCCTATGTGTTCCTATTAGTGTTATGTGGAATTATCATTTCTATATTATTGTAGTGCATTGTATATGCCTAGGGAGATGGAAATTAGAAATTCAAATTATAAAGGTTGGTGTCTCCCCTTTAGTCTACATAACATGTCATAGCATGTTACCACTTTATGTACAACTGTTCATTTATCTAAAGACTGAAACTCAACTTCTAAATAAATCAGAAAACAAATACACCAAAATATAGAACTAAATACAAAATATAATGTAGGCTATAGCCTATGGCATAATTTAAACAAGTCTCCGAAAAGAAACTTTATATCTCATAAATTAATAATATACAGTCTATCTATGGTATATCTCTCCCTCTGCCTGCTGCTGTGTGTGTGTGTGTGTGTGTGTGTGTGTGCTTGTTGAGTTTAACTCCGAAAAGACAGTTAACCACATGTGTTGTGATATTTAAACAAACGATCCCAAGCGCGCACGAAATAAAAGCCTCTTATTTACGGGACCGGTCTAAAGACCTCCGTCTTCCAGCGGGATCTCCGAGGAGTTGACTGCCCGAAGCGCCGAAGCAAGGGCCCCGAAGCGCCGCAAGCTGGCGGCCGCGTCATTTTATGGAGCTCCGAAAACTTTGGAGCAAATTGTCAATTCGGCAAAGATTTGCGCAAGACTGCCTATATTCGAAATATAAACCGTTCATTTCGCCTAAAATGTTCTCCAGAAGTGAATTTAGTGATGAATAAGATGGCGAAAATTGTTGAATTGAAAATCGTTTTGGGCTGTCTATGTACTGGAAATCCAACCATCATTGAATGCGAAAATGAATGTTGGGATACAGGTGCTGTGAAGTTCATACAAGTAAAGCCGGTCTATGGAAAGCCATTCCACTCCCTATCCAGCCCCATTGTACGGATTTTGGTTGCAGTTCCACCAGAGTTCCACTGGGGTGATCGCGGTCAGTACAAAATGAATGGGACTCTATGGAGCTAGACGGCTAAATTTGTCTATTTCGCCTGATTGTCGTTGAGAAACCTCAGATTTGATTGTAGTTTTTGCAAGTTCAACATGGGTTATAGGTCGAAAGTTGAATGAACGAAAGTGCTTATGTCCTTTTGATTTCTTACAGAGGGTGCTCGTTGTTGCCCATAACACGCTAGCATTCTGCTAATGAATGCTGATTGGTCAATGAAGGAGTGATTACGATCGGAGATCCAGCTTGACGGCATCCGAAGCAGAGCCTGAATGTCAGAGTGAATATTTCGGTGTGGTCTTTAAAACATCAGCAAACCTCTTTCTAGCACGTGTATTAACAGGGAGAGACTAACCTGTCAGCTGTGTTGTCGATGCCTCGAGAGAACAAAGGAAGCGACTCAGAGCTTGCTGTAAAGCAGTATCTCTGGCCGTATATGTGTATGACGTCATTGACATTTAAAAAGGCTTTGTAGAACAAAAAAAGTGACTTTAAAAATAACGCAACACAGCAGTGTATTTTTTAGCCTCCCCTTCGAATGCAACATTCAAATTACCAGACAAAAAAATTTATATCCTGAGAAAGTGGGTTTTGAGGGCTATAGCTCCATAGGAGTCCCATTCATTCTGCACTGGCCTGTGAGCGCCCCCTATATAGAACTCTCGTGGAACTGCAACCAGTTCAGAACCCGGAAGTAACGAGGCAGATTACACAATTCCCGATGATTCCTCGGTAAATGGGCGGTCAAGAATACATCCGGGAATTTTAACTGTTCTTGGCGAAATGCGAACTTGTGTATTGGGACAGTACTTTGGCAACACGAGATGACGTTTCACGGGGACACAAGCACACAAGTCAATAGAAGAACACATATTGGGAAACGCCCAAGGACTATTTCTACATGAGGGAGGGGAGAACAGGTGAAATCAATCAGGGGCGGGGTAGACAATCACAACGGCGGGAAACTCACACAAAGAGGGGAAGTCAGGGTTCAACATTTATTTCATGTTTTCTGTTTGGGATCAAGTCTCGTTTTCAAAGCCAAAAAGTGAACCACAGGTTTAAGGTCACTTCTGTTTTTGTCGGTGTAATGCCTACACTGATCACCAGCAGAGGGAAATATAATTCAAGGATTGCCTAAACCTCTCTTTATTTACAAACCCTATCATGTCTGTGTAGATGGAGAGGTTTATATTATTTTATACAGTGTCCCTGTCTCAGCACCTTATAATTTAGCAGAGGACATGAAGCATTATTCAAATGTTTCCAGGTGGGAGAGGACTCTGACTGAACTCTTTCTTCTGACCTGTCTTGTTGTCTGGTCTCTCCAGGCTCGCTTGTCCGTTTCCAGGACCTCTTTCTTCTGGAAAGGAGAATGAATGAACAACCAAATGAATCATCAAAATACAATTCTAAACGACTAAATTAATTTAGGATGCATTACTAATGTAATCACAGCAAAAACTGAACTTCTCACCTAATAAATAGGAAGGCACAGAGGAATATGATAGCCAGGAAAATAGCAGTGATGGATCCAGCAGCTACTGATTTCATTGAACCTGGGAAACAGTGATGAAAACCAGACGATTCATTATGGAATTACAAGTTGTTTGGGTCCTTTTAGCAACTGATAATTAGACATAAGATCATAGATCCTCAGACAGATGCATTCCACATCATGACTCATGCGTACTGTAGTTTTGCTTGTGGTTTTGCCTAATGTCCTATAATGTAAAAATACTTTCTTTAAGCAAGCATTCTATTTACTTTGGTAGAAAAAGCTCTTAACATTATTGTTAATGCTTGGGATTAAGAATGTACCCAAATGCAAATGTTCAACACAAAATCAGGTTCATTTAACAAAGGAAAGGAAGGGGAGGTGTGGGGAGGAGGACCCCAAAACAGGAGCGAGGGACACGAGGGGCTGGGGAAGGGGATGACGTAAGGCCTGAAGAGATGTGGGTGAGACTGAGGGCTGGAGGCACAGCGAGGGATGAGAGGGCTGGAGTAGGATGGCGAGGGATAAGAGGGGCTGAGGTAGGATGGGACGAGGGAGCTCGGGAGCGGGGAAACGGGGCCGAGGGAACCGAGGGAGGAGACACAGAAGTCTGGGGAAACAGGGAGAGTCCAAGCATGGGAAGCATTGGAAGAGGGATGTAAGGGGAGGATGAATCTCCACACATATATCATGTTATATAGTTTTCATTCATAGAGCTGAGACTGACCAGCTGAGTAAGGATGTCCTAAAATGGTCTAAGTATATTTATTGAGGTAAATAGCAGGCCTTTCTGTCACATTTGGACCAAAATGTTTTTTTTTGTCTCACCAAAAAGAAAATTGTTGGATCTATCTGATAACTTTGGTGTTAAAGGTCCTATGACATGGTGCTCTTTGGATGCTTTTATATAGACCTTAGTGGTCCCCTAATACTGTATCTGAAGTCTCTCTTTTTATATAGACCTTAGTGGTCCCCTAATACTGTATCTGAAGTCTCTTTTATATAGACCTTAGTGGTCCCCTAATACTGTATCTGAAGTCTCTTTTATATAGACCTTAGTGGTCCCCTAATACTGTATCTGAAGTCTCTTTTATATAGACCTTAGTGGTCCCCTAATACTGTATCTGAAGTCTCTTTTATATAGACCTTAGTGGTCCCCTAATACTGTATCTGAAGTCTCTTTCCTGAAATTCAGCCTTGATGCAGAATTCCAGCCACTAGAGCCAGTCCCACAATGAGCTTTATGTACGACGTGCCATTTCTGTGTCTGTAGCTTTAAATGCTATTCAGGAGGAGAGAGGGGGGGCAAGGTGGAGGGTGTGGGTGTGGCCCTGACCAACTGCCACTTTGCTTGTTTGCAAGCCATGATATCTCTCTCTCTCTCATGGGTATGGGCCAAATTCTCTGGGCGGGCAAAGCAGAGAAAGGGAAGGTAACCTTGCTCCTTATGACCTCATAAGGAGAAGATTCCAGATCGGCCCATCTGAGCTTTCATTTTCTCAAAGGCAGAGCAGGATACCCAGGGCTCGGTTTACACCTATCACCATTTCTAGCCACTAGGGGACAATAGGGGCTGGGGGAATGCATATTAATGTTAAAATACCTCATAAAGTGACATTTTCATCCCATGGGACCTTTAAATGAGCCTTAATGCCTCATGAGGCTGCCAGTTGTGCTGTAGACTTTAAGCCATGCTGTTAAATAAACTCTGCATGAATTAAAATGTATTGATGGTATTGCACATAAGCACTTTTGCGTTTACCACTGTTGAGAAGCTAAGTAAAATAGTGTGTGTGTGTGTGTGTGTGTGTGTGTGTGAGTGTGTGACCTCACTTCCTCTTTCTGTATGAGCAACATGCATTTGTCATTTAGCTCTACTTGCTCTGTGTTACTGCATGTAAAAAGACGTACTAGTGCTGTTTTAAAATCCTTTTATCTTTCAGGTGTCTGTAGTCAAACCTGCAACAGAGTGACAGAGGAACTGTCAGTCAGTGGGAACATGGAATGCCTTACCTTCATGTTGGTCCTCCCCCTGTACGCTACAAACTAAACAGGAACACACTCATAGTGCTACTAGTGGTCATACAGTCAACTCCACACATTACCTTTAATTACTGTAAAGATGGGTAACATAACTACAACAAACTACATTTTTTAATGTTTGTTTATAGTGATGGTTATTTGTGTATAAGTTAAATTGGTGTACATGTACTTCATGACTGGAATATATTTATTTAACATGGTCTTTTGTGGTCAAATGGAAAAAGAATTGCCATGATCTCACACACACACAACACCCACACACACACACACACACACACACACACACACACACACACACACACACACCTCACCTTTGAAACAATGTTTCATTTAGTTGTCTTTTCTCTTCTAATTTGTGACTTGTTTGCCAAACAACAGTATCATTTTTTTCATTTCAAGCTGAAGATTTCAGCCATACATCTTTTCATGCATATTAATGATTTGAAGAGGAAGGAAGCCAGGCCTGTTTTTAACAAGGTGTGATATATTGTAAAAAAAAAATATACCAACCACATAATACAAACAGTCTTAACAAAGAACATCCTCCTTTTTCTAATGTAGACATGTTTATTGTGAGTTCGTGACACCCACAGTGTATTTCTCATGTATGTGATCTACCTGCTGATTTAACAGAGACCAGAGGAGCAGCTATGAGTTTAACAGCAGCACGAAAGTGGATTTGTTGTCTTCCTTTTCTCTGCAGGTACAAGGTACTGTAGTGCACATCTACATTTACAGTATTATTGTAAGCATTTAGAACAGCTTTTATTAAAAAACACAGATACTTTCCCTTTATGAACTGAAATTGATTTTGAATCCTGACAAAACAAATGTCGCGATGTTCACAAACTCAAAGAAAGAGCCACTGAACCTTCCATCTTTTTTTGTTTTCAGGGCAATGTGACTGAGTCTGTATCTTCATATAAATACCTAAGATTCTTAATTGACGATTCCCTCTCTTTTAAGTCTCAAATTCCGCAAATTGTGAAGAAGTTGAAGCTGACGCTGGGTTTTTATCTCAGAAATAAGTCTTGCTTTTCTTTTGATGCAAAAGGAAAGGAAACTTGTTGCTGCTACTTTTATGTCTGTGTTTGACTATGGTGCTGTTTTATATATGCATCTTCCTAATGCCTTCACTTCTTAGATACTGTATACCATGGAGCATTGAGGTCCATAACAAATCTTAAGGCCCTAACTCACCATTGATCCCTGTATGCTAGGGTTGGTTGGCCTGCTTTGTCCATCCATAAACTTAATCACTGGCATGGCCTTTATATTTACATATGTATATTCATGTTTTAAGTAAACTACTTTTAATTGCATTTGGCTTAAATGTGCTATAGAAATAAAGTTGCCTTTCCCTACAATCCCCAGCCTGTCAGTCAGTCCCCAGGGCAAGAAGAACCCTGTTGTGCCTGCCTGTCTGTATCTGCACCACGGCCGCTTTCGGATCGCCTTTATTTTATTTTGCAGCAAACGCTGTACGCGTGGAGTTTAAAAAATGCTTACCACAAACTTGCAAACCGCTTTACTGGCACTGCCGTGACTCAAAGAAACTGCCGAGTCATCGTAGCTTCGCACCGTCCGCACCTCTGCGTGTGTGTATGTGTGTTTGATGGAGCACCACTGTCTGTCAAACATGCAGAGAGGACAGAAATGCTTGCTCGTACTGCGCATGTGTGGAGACACGCTCAGAGAGTTCCCAATTTATAGATTGATACTGTGAGGTCTGAGTGGTTTTTCAAATGTGAAGTGTCTTCTCTGCCAAGAAGGTGATGTTTTTGACTTGATTTGTTTGTCTGTTGTTTGGAGGTCTGTGCTCTCAGAGTTGCCCTTCTAGTTTCCTGTGTTTTCATCCCATTTTAAATGGAGGACATCTCTGCAGTTTATCCAACGGAGACACCTACAAGCCCAAATTATTAAAAGTACTTTTTCTAATCAACATCATTATCAACATTGTGTGCCTACACCAAATGTTACCAGTCTGCTTGTTTATGTGTGTTACACATCCATGTTTGGTTAACAATAACAGCCATGTGTGAGTTTCTCACACCTCAGTGTTCTGCATTTCTTTACAGTTTCCGTTCTACAGCAGCCTGACCACCGACAAAAAAAGCAACCAAGCAAAGCAGATTCTTTTTTATGTGTGTGTATCTGAGATCTCTGTCCAGAAGAGCGCAGTCCCAGGAACAGCTAACGTTAAAATACTCTCAGGTCCCTAAGAGAGGACCAGAGCTTTAAAGAATATGTATACACACATGTGTCTGCACTGTATATTTGCATCTTGCTCTTTCTCTCTCTGGGACAAGTCTGTGTGTGTTATCTACATGTCACACTATTTGCCCTCACCTCAGTGTTCTGCATTTCTCTACAGTTTCCATTCACGCTCTGCAGCAGCCTGAGTGACCACAGACAGAAAAGCAACCGAGCAGATTATTTATTTCCACACACTTCACCCTTCTAATATTAATCTCCTTCCTTTTTATTTTGTTCACAGGTTCAATACATTGCTGTTCCTTCACTGCACCCTCTGTATGATGTCCTGCCTCAGTGCACCTAGAGATTAACTGCAGAGCAGAGATCATGTGTTCAGCTGTGACTGTTCCTTAGCATTATAAATTCTCATGTAAAACTGAATGATATGCATATTTCTCCATTCCTCTGTTCACTTTAGCATAAACCAGAAATAACATTAATACTTGATTTATATATCCATTTTTAAAAACAGCCATAGGAAGTCCCCAACAAAGAAGTACAAATATAGACCATTTCACAGATATAAACATAAACATCCTGAATCGCCCCAAGTTGATTACCTGTTGTAGTACCATCAGCTGACAGGAAGGTAACAAGGGGCCAGTCTGTTGCCTAGCAGTGTGATACAGAATAAGTCTTAAGCTCAGTTCTAGTTTAGATAAAACTGCAGTAAAACAGTCTAAAGTTGGTCCACGCTCCCCGAACCAAAAACCAGTTGGTACTATCAGATTATCTTTCACTGACTTAAAGTGGGACGCCATGAGAGCAGAAGTAGTTTTGGGAAATGTGCACGATGGTGTTTTATGCCCCAACTGCTCCTTCCAGGCAGCGCTGCGACCGCTGCCTTCAAGGCACCTAACCCTAACCTTAACCTTTTGTGTGGCACTTTTTACTTCTTAAAGCACTTTTAAACATAACACTTATTATTAACTCTGAATGGTATGTGTATAGATATTTTTAACCTCAAGAGCAAGTAACTCAGACAGTATTTATGACCCCTTTTATTAAATGTCTTAATTTTTTAATTTAAGTAACATGGTTTTAATATTGGAATAGAATTTATTTTATATTGTGACAACAGGCTTTTTATATTTTTATTTATTTATTTATTACACGACTGTATATATGTATGTATGCATGTTGGTGTTTTTTATTTTTTTACTTTGATATTTCTCTGGGAGAGACACCGGAGTAGTTGTGGAGGTGACCTTTTATTTAAAGTTTTAAATTCCCTCTGTCCTTCCTGTCCAGTGGCTCTTTTAACCTTCCTTTAATATCTGGCCGTTTTTTCAAACAGCCCCGTCTTTTTTATTTAACCGAACCCGGTCTTTTAAGGAGTTCTTTAAAGTGTTTTATTCACACCAGTGGTCCCCTTGTGCCCGTGCCCCTCGCAGCGCCCATTCTGGGCGCTGCGTTTTAACCCAAACATAACCCTAGCCAGTGTCCCACATCGTTGCCTTCCAGGCAGCGCTGCCTGGAAGGCACTGTTGGGGGCAAAAAACACAGATAAACAGGAAATGTAGCTTCACACACTGAAGAGCCTTCACTACATGTAAGTCTGTCTCCTGATGTAGTTCTGAGTCTGATTGTGCTTCCTGATGTGCTCTGTGTTACAGTGATACAGGGTCAGGATGGCTGGGGAGTGACTTACACCTCTACTCAGATCTGTGCTGTTAAAGGATCAACAGTGGAAATGCCGTGCACCTACAAATACCCATCCACAATGAGTCATCAAACTACTGAGGTGGAAAACAAATTATGGTTTACTAAAGGGAATAATAATTCACCTGTAGATCTGAAAACAGATTCAGACTACACAGGTCGTGTGGAGTATTTCTTTCATAACGACGACTGCACTCTGATAATCTCAGACCTGAGAGAGAGAGACTCTGCTGAGTACAAGTTCAGGTTCATAACAAACCGTGGTGGTTTCACTGGTTCACCTGGAGTCACTCTGTCTGTTACAGGTAATATTTTCATTGGAATATTTTGTCCAACTGTCAATCTTTTGTCTGACTGTTTGCATGCATGTACTGAAATGGTTTAGTTTGAAATGACATTTCTAATCTATCTTGACAGTTCCAGACCTCCAGGTGCAGGTGACAAGACCATGGACCCAGGGAGAGCTGAGGTGTCACAGCAGCTGTAATGTACCTGATAATCCTTCATATGTCTGGTTCAATAATGGACAGAAAATGGATGGAGAAACATCTTCTTCTCTCAGAGTCTCTGTTGAAGATAACAACAGCTATTCCTGTGCTGTTACAGGATATGAAGATTACCGCTCTCCTCCAGTGTGTGAGTTTACTCCAGTGTCACTAATAAAAGAGCTAAATTAGAAAACTATAGATTTTAATGTGAGAAACTCAATACATTATGTGTAATATTTGAGCTTATATTCAGTCACTCATTCAACTTTTGTATTAACAAGAACCTGATTTCAACGTGTAAATTTTCTCCTTACCAGATGACCCACTGTATTATTCATGATATAAATGATTTTCTGTATAGTGACTTTTTATTGTTTTTAAAGAAATGTGAGTCAAACGGCTCATTTAATAACAGCAAATTGATTGACACACACACACACACACACACACGCATGCACGCATGCACGCACATACACATACACATACACATACACATACACATACACATACACATACACATACAACACACAGACACACACACACACACACACACAGAGTTAAATGCTTTTATTTAGATCTAAAAGGCATCGCAAGAAGACATACAAGATCCTAATACTGTGGGAAGAGTCATTGACAGGGTGACAGGTCTACATGGCTAACATACCTTTACAGGTATTTCCATTTATAATACTCAACACATTAAGAATAAACAAAGCATCTCTGTCTCCATATTTGCATGCTCCCTATGATGGCTGAAACAGAGCAACATTTTTCAAGTCTTTTTGCCTCCTTTTTTTGCAGCCCCCCTAGCTGCATCCCCCTGACCACATTCTTACGGACATGGCCTAAGCTTCCAAATATCAAAGTTATTACAGTTTTTTACAATCGCTTTGCTACTAATTTCAGAACCTTGATGTCATTTTTCAAAACTCTAGACACAAAACTCAAAACGGTCATCACTTGTAACACAGGCTATCCAATGTTCAAAACATTGCATTGTGTATTCATATCTTTAAAGAAATATTGCACTTGCACAATCACTGGTTCAAAAAACTAATTTATTGTGAAATACCATTGAAACGTTACTTTAGATCACCCACACACAAGCTACCCATAGTTTCACTGTGTCATCGTTCGTACAATCATTAAATATTGTTGTACAAAATAGGTGATACATGTTTCATTATGGTACTACATATACATTTATCCCTGTAAAAGTACTGTAGTAATAGAGAGAATACTACAGACCAATGTGGTACGAGTATATATATATCTCATCATCATCATCATCATATTCTTTATTCAGGACATACAAAAAAAACGGTCCATAGCACAATACAAAACATAGCAAAAGGCAGACAAGTATATATATATTTATTTATTTACTGTATTTACCCTTTATTTACAGTATCCAGGTAAGTTGATTGAGAACAAATTCTCATTTGCAACGATAACCTGTCACATTCACACAGTTCCACATTCATACCTGGAAGCTGCCCAGTACAACCACAGTCTGATCTGCTGGCCAGTACTTTATATATAAAGTATATATAAATTATATATCTCAATCATCAGTAACGAGTTGGCAGAATTGTACCAGCAATTCCAAGGGCCTGCATCCATACAGTGCAGTACTGTCAATACAGTAAATAGTCTTAAAGGTGGTACATGGGAGCATAGAAACAGTGTCTGATAAACAGTAGTACATTACAGTAAAGAAGGATGATGAAATATTACATCCGTAGATCATGTAGTCTAATTGGTTCATGCTCCACGCTAATTGGTGACAATGAATCTCATTATCTTGAAACGTTCATGATCTAAACATGGTATATTGTTTGTCTGTTTCCATACAACTATGCAATAAGAGTAACGCAACAGTTACTTATCATTTTGAGTAGATGTATCAATTGATAGTTAGATGATTGTAATGAAATGAATAGACAATCATCTGAACTGTAATGTGTAAATTGCTTTTTGAAATAGTAGTACTTTGATGTTAAGTTGTGTCATATTGAACAGATGATCTTTGTTAAATGAACAAATGATCTTAGGTTTATGTGTATTGTAGCGTTAGAGTTTGGAAAAATGTGCATTTTGATTATTGGTTGTGAGTTTTGTGTCTAGAGTTTTGAAAAATGATGTCAAGGTTCTGAAATTAGTGCCAAAGTGATCGTAAAATAGTGTAGTTTACAGTTGTATCCAAGTTGGTGAATGAGATCTACCAGTGTTTGTAAATCCTGCCGGTCTGGAGTGCGTCTTTAAACGCACCCTTTACTGTTGTCATAAGACACATTGTCAAAAGTAGTAGCCAAAAGTCAGCCATATTGAAATACACTACCCGGAGTTAGTTAGTTGGGGAGGAGGACATCTACACACTACTTTGCGCTCCAGTGCAGCCCTGTAGCACCTGCGACCTGCCGCCATCTTGACACACACACACACACACACACACACACACACACACACACACACACACACACACACACACACACACACACACACACACACACACACACACACACACACACACACATTATTACACAACAATTTATGATTAAAGTTAATTTGTTTTCATATTATCTTCTCCAGATGCTCCAAAGGTTGGTCCCCTGTCTTTCACTCCCACTGGGGAGATCAGAGAGAACAGGAGAGTGACTCTGACCTGTAGCAGTGATGCTAACCCAGCAGCTACTTATACCTGGTACAAGGATGGTAAACCTCTCTATAAAAAGACACAGATTGTCTTCAGCTCCGTCCAGTCCTCTCACTCTGGACGTTATTACTGTGAAGCTGAGAACAAGTTGGGGAGGAGGAGATCTAACTCCATCTCTATTGATGTGAAATGTGAGTAAAACAGCTCCATTTTAAAAAGCAACATACAGCTAGTGACTGTCTGAATTTGTAGGAGTACTTTGCTGATCATTCCTGCTTTTTTTCGGCTCAGTCTCCTTCACATTGACAGCTGTAGGTCACTGAACAGCAGTGGATGAGGAAAAGGTCGTTTTTAGTCGCTGTTGGCATCAGTTTGACTTCTCAGACCAAAACTACTCTATGATTTGTCATCATTTTAATGTTTTCACACATCTCCCCACACCCTTTTACCAGAACATTTAATTGGTGTGTATCATTGTACAGTAGTAGTGCAGTTTTTATTACCTGTATAACTGGAGATGTTAGAGATTCATCTGAAGGATTCAGTCATGTAACAGTTAATCTTTCTGTCTATTAAGAGTTCACAAATAGGAACCAAACTTTACCACATCATTCTGTTAGTTAACAGACGGTGTGAGGTGTTGCTTCTCTGTATGGTTAACAGTAATCTGCCTTTAGTGATCTAAATATAACACACAGTAGCAACCAAATGTCAGTATGTACTCACTCATCTGCTCTACATTGTTCATGATACAAATGATTTTCCATGATGCAATATATATTTTTTCTCTTTTAATGTCTCTTTACATATTGTGTCCCACAGATGCTCCAAAGCTTCCCTCTGTGTCAGTGAGTCCCTCTGCTGAGATAGTGGAGGGCAGTTCAGTGACTCTGACCTGTAGCAGTGATGCTAACCCAGCAGCTACTTATACCTGGTTGAAGAGCAATGTAAAGCTCAGACCTCCCATTGAAGGACAACAGCTGGTCCTCACGTCCATTCAGTCCTCTCACTCTGGACAATATACATGTAGAGCTAGGAACAGGCTGGGGCCTAACACATCCAAACCCATTTCTATTAAAGTGAAATGTGAGTGAAACCACTTTATTTAAATAAACAGTTTAATTTTATTTAAGTTATGCCGATGCATATTTCTTCCAGATGTTCAAAAGCCAGGCAATCAGTTTCAAACATATTTTTAGGATATTTCATTTTTTAGCACATTCAAATGTAAGATACTGATTGATTGTTACCCCCTCGCCAAACACAACACACACAAACATGTTGCAGCAACTCCAGTCTACCAGAACATTTAATTGGTGTGTATCATTGTACAGTAGTAGTGCAGTTTTTATTACCTGTATAACTGGAGATGTTAGTGATTCATCTGAAGGATTCAGTCATGTAACAGTTAATCTGTCTGTCTATTAAGAGTTCACAAATAGGAACCAAACTTTGCCACATCATCCTGTTAGTTAACAGACGGTGTGAGGCTTTGCTTCTCTGTATGGTTAACAGTAATCTGCCTTTAGTGATCTAAATATAACACACAGTAGCAACCAAATGTCAGTATGTACTCACTCATCTGCTCTACATTGTTCATGATACAAATGATTTTCCATGATGGAATATATACTTTTTCATTTACAGTGGGCACACTGAAGCCCTGAAGTTTGGGTAAAATTTTAAATTCGGGTAAAACTCAGTCTGCACCACCAACAGTCACCTGAACTGAACAGTTCACATCAGCTGCAAAACTCATTCACAGCAACACAACTCTTAACACACGTCTCAAAACAGGCTCAGTGCAGCCAAACACTCAGAACAATCCTCACTGAGATAACACACACTGGCCACTCAGAACACACTGAGTAGTAAACACACACTAGCATCAAACACCAAGACAGAAATTACAAACTTTCTCATCTTTACAGTTTGAACAATTTGAGTGACTTCACACTACTCAATAGTTTCTTTAAAGAAAAGCTATATATTTTATAATATACCAATGTTACGTAAGGTAAACAAGAAGGAATGAAAATCAGCTGTTTACTTCAATATAGTATTTTGTCTCTAGTAATTTATGGAATTACAGTAATGGAAAAAAAACTAAAGGTACATAACAGTAACAAAGAATAGTGTGACTAATCCGGCCTCTCTCCAGCATCATGCAGCAAGTTTTCTTCATCACATTGGATGTCTCAGACATCTTACCTGGACATAATGGTATCTCTGCTCTTTTACCTGTTTCTCTCAAACGGTAAAGTGTAGAATTGTTTCTTTCTTATTTTGTGTTTGTATACAAAAAAAGGCTTTCTGAGCTTTCTCTATACAAATACCGTATATGTTCACTAACTAGTCTAAAACAAGACACCTGCTTAGGCTTTCAGCTAAAATAGCGATCAGCAGTGTTTGATAGGCACCAGACTGAAATCTATTCTGTTTTGAATGTGTGGTTAACAGTGTTGACAGCAGTGTGTTAGCATTTGAACAAAGTGCTGTAAATCCAGAGTGTTGTGCACATTGTGGTTAAAGCCATGAGATAAGTGTGTAGAGTTTTGAAAACTGTGTTCAAGCAATGAAAAACAAATTAGAGATTGGTCCACATGAACTGCTGCTGTACAGACTGGAGTTAGAGTTTTGCACACGTGGCTTCAGTTGGGCCCACTGTCGTTTAGCAATCAGAAAAACTGTAATGTGTCTTTACACCTTGTGTCCTACAGATGCTCCAAAGCTTCCCTCTGTGTCAGTGAGTCCCTCTGCTGAGATAGTGGAGGGCAGTTCAGTAACTCTCACCTGTAGCAGTGATGCTAACCCAGCAGCTACTTATACCTGGTTGAAGAGCAATGTAAAGCTCAGACCTCCCATTGAAGAACAACAGCTGGTCCTCACGTCCATTCAGTCCTCTCACTCTGGACAATATACATGTAGAGCTAGGAACAGCCTGGGGTCTAACACATCCAAACCCATTTCTATTAAAGTGAAATGTGAGTGAAACCACTTTATTTAAATAACGGTAAACAGTTTAATTTTAGTTAAGTTATATTTCTCCCGTTTCTTATTGTTTTTCTCCCAAAGCTAGGCAATCAGTTTCAAACATACTTTTAGGATATTTCCTTTTTTAGCACATTCGAATGTAAGATACTACTCATTGCTTGTTACCCCTCCCCACACACAACAAACACAAATAAGAAACTCCAGTCTGTTTGAGGAGAAAGGAGAGCAAATTATATAAAATCACATCTTTTTTTTTTTCTTTTTTTCTCGTTTTCATCCACTGTGTACTCGTACCAAATGTCATACCTTCAAAATAACACAACGTATATAGCAGTGATTTTCAACCACCGTGAGCGCACACTAGTGTGCCGTGAGAGATCATCCCTGTGTCCGTGAGAAATTATCCTATTTTACTTAATTGGTCCAACAAATTTTTTATTGAGTTACTGCAAATAATTTCCGCATTGTTGCGCATCTGTGCCTGCAATATGATGACTGGCAGAGAAATCAAATACTATTCTGTATCAGTAGGTGGCAGTATAGCGCAATAATGACCTTGTTGATTTAAGACAATAGAATTACTGCCTCCTTTCGAGCGCATCCCGCAGTGACAGGATGTAAGCAGTAGGGCCGAGATCATTGATGTAAGCCTGCAAAAGCGATGGATACATTTTTTAAAAGGAAAAATGCAGATTCCGATCTTATTAGGCTACAATGGGTCATTTTGTAACATTTTTGGTTGGTGGTGTGCTGCGGGATTTGTTTTATGTAAAAAATGTGCCATGGCTCAAAAAAGGTTGATAAACACTGGCGTATAGAATGTAGAAATGGCAATATCAGCTGCTCAGTCCACCACTTTGGTCCTAATGAAAATAGCTTAAAAAGTGATTCATCTGTTGTCATGACATTTTTAAAAAGCCTTACAGAGCTGCACAAATTGCAGGGGGCTGTTATATTCTGTCACTTGTTCAACATCTGTTAGAACTAATGACCACTTATTGCCTACCTATGTTTTCTCCTCCAGATACTCCAAATCTTCCCTCTGTGTCAGTGAGTCCCTCTGGTGAAATCGAGGAGGGCAGTTCAGTGACTCTGACCTGTCAAAACAATACTTATCCAGCAGCTAACTACACCTGGTACAAGAAGAATGGAAATCCAGAACTTCAACCTCTCAGTGAAAATACACCTCTTGTCTTCAGCTCCATCCAGTCCTCTGACTCTGGACAGTATTACTGTACAGCTGAGAATGAGCTGGGGAGGACATCTAGATCCATCTCTATTGATGTGAAATGTGAGTGAAACAGTTTATTTAAAATTAATGAGCTTAAATCTGTCCAGTCTTTACAGGAAAATATTTCTACTGATCCTAACTACTTTCTTCAGCTCTAGTTCTTGCTTCCCATTCACAGTCTTCTGATTTTCACTGAGCAGCTCCAGGAGATTTTAGGGTTTTGTGCCGTTTTTGGACTCAAACCATCACACATCAATGTAGTCAGACCACCTTTAAAGTCTAAAATGCTGATAGACCAACACGGTCTCAGGGCAGTTCGTGAAATTCTTCACGTTATTTTTAATCTATTGATTCGGGTGTACAACAACACGATATTTTTTTTTTTTTTTTTGTGGTGGCCCGCACAAACTGGTCTATACGGAGATTAAAGGGGAAAAAGCAAACGTCACACCCTGGGACACGCCTCACACACGCCAACCCGGGGAACACAGCCGGGACGCGCCGCAATAAACGGGATGGCGGAGGTTGGGTTAAAGGAAAAAACAACGGGGAAAGACTCTGACACGGGCCACAGGGGGAGGAAGCCTCACACGCGCTCGGACACGGCGGCGGAACGCACGGACAATAACGGGACGGTTAACGGGGAAACAAAACGCCACACGCGGGACACGATCCCCGGCCTCCGGGGTGAAAGTCCTGAATTGTTGGACCCATCCACCACCTCAACCAACCTCATTATGCGCGGATTTTCGGCATTTCATACTACTTGCTACCGTAGTCGTGCGGCCACCGACAAAAACGCAAAAAACGCCTCCCGTTAAATAACGTGACCATATCACGAACTGCCATGAGACTGGGTTAGATAGACACAGCTACACAGTGATAGTAATTTAAATACCATGTGTTCTTCTGTAGTGACCTAGAGTAATTTCTGTTAACACCTCCTCCAGATGGTCCAAAGCTTCCCTCTGTGTCAGTGAGTCCCTCTGCTGAGATAGTGGAGGGCAGTTCAGTGACTCTGACCTGTAGCAGTGATGCTAACCCAGCAGCTAACTACACCTGGTACAAGGAGAATGAAGACTCACCAAAAGCATCAGGACAGATCTTCACCATCACTGACTTCAGAGCTGAACACAGTGGGAATTATTACTGTGAAGCCCAGAACAGAAGAGGACGTCAGAACTCCACCTTACATCTGACTGTTGTAGCAGGTAAGATTCTCCATGACACTAACTAGCTCATTAACAGACAGTATCACCTGGCAAACTGGTTTATGAATCAACCCCCAAATAAGGTCCAGTACTGTTGATCTAATGACTGTCTATCTCCATTTCTAGATAAATCAACAATAACAATGATAACAAACAGCATCAGGTTGACTCTGGGGGGTTGGGGGGGGTGATTCCTGGGGTCTGCTGCTTTGTTGTCGCGAGGATGAGGTGAAACTATAAAAATTAATCATCACTGATTTTTACTATTACTTCAACTCATAATCATAGTTTTGCAGTTTCCCATTAAACCTTGTATTTTTTGTTTTTGGGATTAAATTCAGGAAAAAAAAAGCTCTGAGCTCCACCACTGAACCAAATGAACCCATAGAGACTGTGGATGAGAGAGAGAGATTTGGGACAGAACTTACTCTACCAAAGGGTCATCATTTGTTGTTTATGAGTTCATAAAGACAATTCACATATAACTTGATTAGTTCAATCTTTCTTCATAGAAACCAGGCGTCTAATGCCGGTCTTTCCGTCACACATTTTCCAACCCCATTTCTTACAGAAGTCCTTTTAACCAAAGAGCAATTTATAGGAAACAGTCTTTCTTTGTTATAAAATCTAATTGACTTTCATCTTAATGTCTCTCCCCATCAGTTAGACTCGTGTCCTGAGTATGAGGACATCTCAGAGACTGCAGCACAGACAGAAGACCCAGAGGAGCAGGAAGACCTGGTGTGAAGGTCAGACAGCTTTGAGTCTGCTGCATGGGGGCGGGGGGCAAACTCAAAACTATTTCTGAAAAATAAGTCACCAAAACTTTATGTGGTTTTCTTCCCATGTAGTCAAACCAGAGGGAGACTCACATGGAGGAAAATAAAAAGAAGTCTTTAACTCCAAACGTTTTCATTCTCAGTTATTTAGAAGCAGCAGGTAGCAGAAGATTAGAGAAGAATGCAGCTTTATTTGTACCTGTGCAGGTACATAACATAACTGAACTCAGTTCAGGATTTGACTTAATATGCAAAGTGATATTTTATGTAGTAAAATAATTTTAAGAAATATTGTTCACCCTTTCATATCACACCTGTCCTGGCAGAGAAAGCCAGTAAAGTCCAACTATTCCACAGCATGTACAGTAGATCTTATATGGTATATTTTTACACATTAAAAAACATGAGCTCAGCTCTGTCAAACTTTGCTAGTTGTTCATTTGTATTGAATGAATTGTATTGTATTGCATGTATTGTAGTGTGAACATCATGCCAGTTCCCTCTCACTGCTGCAGAGGGAGATAGTGTTCAGGTGCAAGCTTTTGATTTCAGCTTTAAACAAACTCTTTTTGGGTTCATTCTTCAGAATGAAGTTTTTATTGATCAGTAATGAGTGCAAATTAAATTTAAATCAGTTGGTATGTTCTGATGTATTTCTCACTTGCCCAATGTTGTCCATCTGTAAAACTTGTCACAGTGTAATAAAGGTTTACTCTGGTGAACAACCTAAAACAGGAACTGGCTGATGGAATCAAACTGACTCTGTCCTTCCACTGCAGCTCAACACTTCAAGGAAAGAGCTAATTACATTCTAGATGTCCACTTGATTTGTCTCACTTGAACAGTAAATTCTCATCTCACTTATAGGGGCCCTATGTAGTTTTGGCCATTGTAGTTTTTGCTCGCAGGTCTCTCTATAGAGCCCCCCCCCCCCACAGCTTCAGAATAGATATTTGGCAACTCCTATGTTTACTTGTGTCTGACTCCTCGCTCGGGTCAGTCTGCCTTTTCCTCTTTCTCTGTTCCTCCAACAATGCTTTCCTAGCTTTCTGCTTCTTTTTAGCCGTGCGCAGCGATGACGATAGTGTGAAAAACTCCATTGCTACCTTGTTAGCCAGTTCCTGAATGGTTGCGGATGATGGGCCAGCCAAGCAATTCCCATAAAAAAGAGGCCAGACCTTATATCACATTTCTGGGGAGGAGGGGGGTCCCAAAAGTTGCAAGGGTTTTTCTGCTCACAGGTGCTAGGGGAGCAAGACGACCACCATTCAACTCGAAAAAGTCATATAACTATTCCAATTACACGAAGCTGTTCAGTTAAGGTAAATTAAGCTAAAAACGGCATATTTCCCCTTTAGAAGCAACACTAGAGAACCTTTCCCCGCTTCCGTCCCCCTACAGGTTGTCTCATTGGAACTACAGCTCGGCTACCTGATCTGGCAAACTTGCATAATGTAATGTAATGGACAATTCCTCTTCCAACCTGCAGGGGACCGAACCAGAAAAGTTCTCTAGTGTTGCTTTAATTAATGGCTAGTATGAACAGGTGATATTTCAACAAAAGAAAAAGACTGATATCAAACCTCAGGATCACAGTTCTTTAGCTAATTTGCCGCTCCTCTTTTGACCCTGCAGATATTTTACTGAGTGTTCATTTCATGCTATATTCTATTTATTTTGCAGTAAAATTCTTAATATTATATTATATATTATATGATATGCTTTTATTCATAGAGTTGAGACTGACTAGCTGAGTATGAGATGTCCTAAAATGGTCTACATATTTACTGAGGTAACAAATTCACCATTAAGCTAAAAACTGCATATTTCCCCTTTAAAGCAACACTAGAGAACCTTTCCCGCCTTCGGTATGCAAGTGTCATTCTTCTGTCACCACATCCGGACTGGAAAGTTTTTTTGTCTCACTAAAAAGAAAATTGTTGCACTGCTCAATTAACTTTGGTGTTAAATGAGCCTTAAGGCTCTGACACACAAACCTGACGGCTGACCGGCCGGCAGAAAAGGCGCAGTTGGACTGATCAGTCGGCTCCCCGAGGTCCAAAAAGTGCCCCGGAACACACACGGGCTTACCAACTTGAGCGGCATCGTTCAGCGCGTGAGTGAGACGTAATACGTCTCCATAACAGTATGCGGCGCTTAATCTGTATTGTCACCCAAAAAATGAAAACCGGAAATGACGAACGCATCACGTGGGTCTGGCTTCTCCGCCGAAGCATAATGGCGGTTCTTGTTCGAAAATACGATTCAATATCTTACGAAAATAGTTCACTGAAACGTCTTTCTGAAAACGTTTTACGCGTAAGCGGAGAAATAGGCCATGCAGTTGCGGAATCTGTCTCCATTTCAGATCGACAAAGTTCAGTTTAAAAGATTTTCGGTCAGATTTTGAGAGGCGCTTGTCACTCATCCCGCTTTGCCATTTCGGGTTAGCACTCCACCAATCAGATTGGTCATTAAGTCCGACTGCCCGCCCTCCGATTCAACATGACATATCGGCTAAAATGAAGGCCGACGGTCCGGCCGGACGACGCACGGAACACACTGAACAGACTCGAGTCTCTGACCTGCAAACACTCCGACGGCCGATTATCAGGTTGGTGTGTCAGGGCCTTTACTGTCTCATGAGGCTGCTAGTGTTGCTGTAGACTTTAAGCCATGCTGTTAAATAAACTCTGCATGAATTAACATGTATTGATGGTATTGCACATACACACCTTTGTGTTTACCACTGTTGAGAAGCTGAAATAGTGTGTGTGTGTGTGTGACCTCACTTCCTCTTTCTGTATGAGCAACATGCATTTGTCATTTAGCTCTACTTGCTCTGTGTTACTGCATGTAAAAAGACGTACCAGTGCTGTTTTAAAATCCTTTTATCTTTCAGGTGTCTATAGTCAAACCTGCAACAGAGTGACAGAGGAACTGTCAGTCAGTGGGAACATGGAATGCCTTACCTTCATGTTGGTCCTCCCCCTGTACGCTACAAACTAAACAGGAACCCACTCATAGTGCTACTAGTGGTCATACAGTCAACTCCACACATTACCTTTAATTACTGTAAAGATGGGTAACATAACTACAACAAACTACATTTGTTTAATGTTAGTTTATAGTGATTGTTATTTGTGTGTAAGTTAAATTGGTGTACATGTACTTCATGACTGGAATATATTTATTAAACATGGTCTTGGAAATTGAATTAGAATTTCTTTTACACACACACACACACACACACACCTCACCTTTGAAACAATGTTACATTTAGTGTTCGTCTCTGTCTAATGTGACTTGTTTTTCTTTTCATGCATATTAATGATTTAAAGAGGAAGGAAGCCAGGCCGGTTTTTAACAGTGTGATATATGTTAAATACAAATGTACCAACCCCAGAACAAACACTCTGTCTTCAGAGACCACATCGTCCCTTCTTTAATGTAGACATGTTTATAGTGAGTTCCTGACACACAGTATTTCTCATGTATGTGATCTACCTGCTGATTTAACAGAGACCAGAGGAGCAGCTATGAGTTTAACAGCAGCAGCGAGTGGATTTGTTGTCTTCCTTCTCTCTGTACAAGGTACTGTACATCTACATTTGTATTGTAAGGTATTTAGCACACTTCAGATATACAGAGGAAGGTTGTTTTTCAGTAAATAAAAAGATTTGATGTTATACAATTTGGTGCGATCCCTTCAACATTAGACATTCACTTGTCTTTCTTTAAAATTAAGTTTTTACAGGATTACCAACACAGAGCTCTGTGTGTGTGTGTGTGTGTGTGTGTGTGTGTGTGTGTGTGTGTGTGTGTGTGTGTGTGTGTGTGTGACAACATAAAAATAACATAAGTGACTAGCTGGTGAACACAGTGGCACATGTAGCTGCTAAAGCAAGAGTGAATATTGGACTTAAATTCATCAGATGTCCAGAAACACGACTCTAAACTAATGCTCTGTGTCTGCTGGATGTGTGAATGAGCAACAGTTTGCTAACACTCTCACCATATCAACTCTATAAGGAGACAAAATGGCCGTGTGTGTCTGTTGTAGCTTTGACAAACTTGTACACAGTGCAGAGAAGCCAGATGGTTTCTTTCACCTATCAGAGAGGATCATGTAGGTGTAACATGCAGGATGTTCACAGATCTTCAGACAAAGCTAACAATGAGATTAGGACAGTGTTACAGTTAATTATATTCCATAGATTCACTGCCAGGTGTTCATTTCATTCGATTAGGACTAATCTGAATTGTGCATGTTTGTGTCAGAGATCTGGAAGCCATTTTTATTTTTCAGTATCATAGGGGCGGCTTGTGTCTTGTTGGAACAGTGGTCACCCCTCAACCACAAGATTGGTTGTTCAATCCACGCTGCTCCTTCATGTCAGAGTGTCCCTAAGCAAGACCCTGAACCCCACGTTGCTCCCCAGATGCATTATTTAATACTTATGATGGGCTCAATGCAAGAATTACATTTAACTACATTGTACTTTGTGTATGTGACAAATTAATAATTAAGTTTCATTTTTAAATTTTGTTCTCTCTGTGGAACAAGTCTGTATGTGTTAACTCAACCCAGTATCACGCCTAACCAGTGGGTGTGTTACACACTTAGGCGTGATACTGGGTTGGTTAACGACATGTCACACTATTTGGCCTCGCCTCAGTGTTCTGCATTTCTCTACAGTTTCCATTCACACTCTGCAGCAGCCTGAGTGACAGAAAAGTAACCGAGGCAGAGCAGATTCTTTTTTCACACCCTTCTAAAATGTTATCTTGAGCTTTTGTTTTATCTTGTTCAGTAAATACTATGTTAAAGTTTAATACATCACTGTTCTTACAGATTAACTGCATATATCATGTCTTCAGCTGTGACTGTTCCTTTACATTATAAATTATCATGTAAAACTGAATGATTTGCATATTTTTTCATTCCTCTGTTTACTTAAGCATAAACCAGAAATAACATTAAAACTTGACTTATATGCCCTTTTGTAATAAAAGAAGATAGTGGAAAGTCCCCAAAAAAGAACAAATATAAGAAAGTTTTAAGCTCAGTTCTAGTCAAGATAAAACTGCAGTAAAACAGCCTGCGTTTTGTAAAGTTGGTCCACGCCTTATGGCGCTGACACACTAACCAGACGACCGACCGTCGTTAGAAAAGGCAGTCGACTGATCTGTCGGGTCCCGAGATCCCAAAACTGCCTCAAAACACACTGAGGCGTAACACTGACTTGAGCGTACGTAATACGTCTCCATAGCAGCAGACGGCGCTACTCTGTATCAAAGGGTACTTCTATACTCTTTGTCTGTATTGTTGCCCAAGAAATGAAAACCGGCAGCTGATTGGACGCGTCACGTGAGTTTGTTTTTTCCAGAAATTCAAAGCCAGACTGTCATGGCGGCTTGTTCAGAATACGATCTCATATTGTACTAAAATAGTTCACTGAAACATGTTTCTGAAAAACGCAGCTGCTGAATCTGTCTTCATTTCAGATCGACAAAGGTCAGTTTAAAAGATTTTCGCCGAATTTGAGAGACTCTAGTCACGCTTATTCCGGTCCCCGTTTCCGGGTTAGCACCCCACCAATCAGATTGGTCATTGAGTCGGACTGCGCCGCCTCCAACTACCACAAATCGGGCTAAAATGAAGTCCGACAGCCCCTCCGGGCGGAACGATGGCACGGAACACACCGACTGACCTCCGCCAAACTCGGCAGACTCACTAAAAGATTATCTCAGACTGTCTTAAAGTGGGACGGCGTGCGAGCAGCGAAGTAGTTGTTTTGAAATCACACACTGAAGCACCTTCACTACAAAAGTCTCCTGATGTAGTTCTGAGTCTGACTGGGCTTCCTGATGTTCTCTGTGTTACAGTGATACAGGGTCAGGATGGCTGGGGAGTGACTTACCCTCTACTCAGATCTGTGCTGTTGAAGGATCAACAGTGAACATACGCTGCAGCTACACATACCCATACTTGAGGAAAGGCAGTTATACTAGAGTTGAGAAAACATTATGGTTTACTAAAAAGAATAATAATGAACCTGTAGATCTCGATAACAGTCTCAGAATATTCAGGTCGTGCAGTACAGTTCTAATAACAAGGACTGCACTCTGAGAATCTCAGACCTGTGAGAGAGAGACTGCAGCTGTGTACAAGTTCGTGTCCCCAACAAACCAAGAAGGTGGAAGATATACCGGTTCACCTGGAGTCACTTTGTCTGTCACAGCAGGTAACATTTCTATTCATATGTTAATTATTTCCAAATGTTCAAGATCTAGAAAACAATAATATAAATGTGTTGTGTGTTTATTTGCAGTTGTTAGTTGACAGTTTAATAAAACAGTTGTTGTATGTTGAGGTTTTGTCTAACATAACATTCATGTTCCTTCTTCACACATCCAGGTCTCCAGGTGATATCACATTCTAACTGGCTGGAGTGTCGGAGCAGTTGTCGTCTACCTAATAATCCTTCCTATGTCTGGTACAAGAATGGACAGGAAATTCAGGCAAAAACATCTTATTATTTATACCCGATGTATAATTCAGACAGCTATTCCTGTGCTCTTCAAGGATATAAGGATTTCCCTCTCCTTCAGTGTGTGAGTTTACTCAACATTCTTCCAACACAACACCATTTAGTGGAGCCTTATAACTTCATGTAGTGTAGTTTTAATCTGGAAATTCCTATTGTGATTCCTCACAGACTTTGGTTTACAAATGGTCAAAATGGTTTTATCTTTCAGGTGTCCAAGGTGAATCCTGCAACAGAGTGACGATAAACTGACAGAAGCATCTGTGCCTCCGAAGGCTCTTCAGTGGACATTTCTTGCTTGTACAACAGCTACAATTATCCTGACAAATCAACATTCTGGTTCAGTCGTGAGCGTAATCATGGAGGGCAGAATCCTTCCCAGCCTGAAGACCTTAGTACAGACTCCCAGTATACAGGTCGTGTTCATGTAGAAACAGAGAGAGGACGCTCTACTCTGAGAATCTCTGACCTGAGAGAGAGAGACAGCTGAGTATCACTTCAAGTTCATAACACCAAGATTTGAATGGAGGAGTTTACCTGGAACAACTCTGACTGTCACAGGTACTGATCAACACAAACTGATGGAAATACACCAACACAGTACATTTAAAACATATTATTACTTAAATAATAATATATATAAATAATATTAAATAATAAATAATATTAAATAAATACTTTGCTCATTACTACTTCTAGGATTTTTAACTGTTGTGCTGAGCTGTGTACAGCACAGGCCTAACGTTTGACACACCTTCTCATTCAATGTGTTTCTTTTTTTATGACTATTACTTTCGATTGATAGCACATATGAAAAAAAAAAATACACATATGGAATTATGTACGTAACAAAAAGTGTGAAATAACTGAAAACATGTCTTATATTTTAGATTCTTCAAAGTAGCCACCCTTTGCTTTTTGATAACTCTGCAAACCCTTGGTGTTCTCTCAATGAGCTTCATGAGGTAGTCACCTGAAATGGTTTTCACTTCACAGGTGTGCTTTGTCAGGATTAATTAGTGGAATTTTTTCCCTTAATAAAAAGTATTAATAAAAAGCAGTGGCGTACTTTGAAGAATCTAAAATATAAGACGTTTTCAGTTATTTCACACTTTTTGTTAAGTATATAATTCCATATGTGTTCATTCACAGTTTTGATGCCTTCAGTGAGAATCTACAATGTAAATAGTCATGAAAATAAAAGGAAACGCATTTGAATGTGTACAAGGTGTGTCCAAACTTTTGGCCTGTACTGTATGTACTTTTTTTAGAACCTGGGATAACATATAGCTTATTGTTCTCATGTCCAGCTCTGCAGGTGCAGGTGATCAGAACAGTCCAGCAGTCTTCTATCGGAGAAGAGCGGAAGTGTCACCAGCAGCTGCAGTCCAGCTGGTGGTCTCTCCTACGTCTGGTTCAAGAACAGAGAACACATTACCTCGGTGGAGACATCTACTTATACAACCTGGTTTTATCCCACGTACGTCTCCTGTGGGTTGAAAGGACATGAGAAGTTCCCTCTCCTTCAGTGTGTGAGTTTACTGTGTACGGACACAAACACACTGACATTACAATACAATGACAATTTCAGACGTAATCTCACTGGAGTCTTCTGATTCTTAATGTAGGTGCAGCAGGATTATTCATAGAAACAAAAATCACTCCAATAGTAGAAATATTCAGATATACTTTATGTTCTGATGTTACATTTCAGAATTCCAGTGTTCTGCATTTCTCTACAGTTTCCATTCACAGTTGAGTTGAGTGACCACAGACAGAAATGGAACCGAGCAAAGCAGATTCTTTTATTACACTTCACCCTTCTAATATTAATCTTCTGCCTTTTTATTTTGTTCACATGTTCAATACATTGCTGTTCCTTCACTGCACCCTCTGTATGATGTCCTGCCTCAGTGCACCTAGAGATTAACTGCAGAGCAGAGATCATGTGTTCAGCTGCGACTGTTCCTTAGCATTATAAATTCTCATGTAAAACTGAATGATATGCATATTTCTCCATTCCTCTGTTCACTTAAGCATGAACAAAAAAATAACATTAATACTTTATTCATATACACATTATTAAAAACAGACGTTAGAAAGTCCCCAACAAAGAAGTACAAATATAAGAAAAACCTGTGTGATACAGTGTTAAGCTCAGTTCTAGTAAAGCAGTCTGAGTTTAGTAAAGTTTGTCCACGTCCCCAAAACCCCAAAACAAGTTGGTACTATCAGATTATCTTTGTCTCACACTGACTTGGGATGTGAGTGGTAAGTGTGAGAGCAGAAGTAGTTTTGGGAAATGTAGCTTCACACACTGAAGAGCCTTCACTACATGTAAGTCTGTCTCCTGATGTAGTTCTGAGTCTGATTGGGCTTCCTGATGTTCTCTGTGTTACAGTGATACAGGGTCAGGATGGCTGGGGAGTGACTTACACCTCTACTCCGATCTGTGCTGTTAAAGGATCAACAGTGGAAATACACTGCAGCTACACATACCCATCCTGGTGGAAAGGCAGTTATACTAGAGTTCAGAGAACATTATGGTTTACTAAAATGAATAATAATGAACCTGTAGATCTGACAACAGACTCAGAATATTCAGGTCATGTGCAGTACAGTTCTAATAACAAGGACTGCACTCTGAGAATCTCAGACCTGAGAGAGAGAGACTCAGCTGTGTACAAGTTCAGGTTCATAACAAACCAAGAAGGTGGAAGATATATCGGTTCACCTGGAGTCACTTTGTCTGTCACAGGTAATATTTTCATTAATATGCTAAATACTTCCAAATACACCAACACAGTACATTTAAAAAACTGAACATGTTGATAACAATCAATCAGTTTGTTAAATTAATCTTAACAAAAATTACAGTTAATAAATAAATACAGTTACTAATTGCTCGCTGCTACTTCTAGGAATTGTAACTTGTGGTGACATGTATCTACTTTTTTTAATATCTTTTTAGAACCTGTGATGAAATATTGATTTTTGTTCCCATGTCCAGCTCTGCAGGTGCAGGTGATCAGAGTAACAGTCCAGCAGTCTTCTACCGAGGCAGAGCTGAAGTGTCACAGCAGCTGCAGTCCAGCTGGTGGTCTCTCCTACGTCTGGTTCAAGAACAGAGAACACATTACCTCGGTGGAGACATCTACTTATACAACCTGGTTTAATCCCACAGACGTCTTCTCCTGTGGGTTGAAAGGACATGAGAAGTTCCCCTCTCCTTCAGTGTGTGAGTTTACTGTGTCAGGACACAAACACACTGACATTACAATACAATGACAATTTCAGACGTAATCTCACTGGAGTCTTCTGATTCTTAATGGAGGTGCAGCAGGATTATTCATAGAAACAAAAATCACTCCAGTAGTAGAAATATTCAGATATACTTTATGTTCTGATGTTACATTTCAAAATTATTTCCTATTATTATTTCAGGACGATTTGAACTTTAAAATATGCTGTTTCTTCATTTTATGTTTAATAATTCTGTTATTGAGATGCTCCATTACTTGATGATTGATGATGTCATGGCCAAAAGCTCTAAACTGCAGTTAATTGAACAGTTTTGGACTGAAACAGAATCCATACTGTCAGCTTGTAAGTTTGATTTAAAACTTTAAAATGGAGTTTCTGAAGATTTACTCAGACAGTATTTATGTTAGTAAGGATAAATCTGAAAACCATTTGATTATATTCACATTTATTGTCATCTCACAGAGAACAGATACTGACTCAACAGAATGCACAACTTGACTGCTACTATAACCACAGGGACTTGATAAAATAATCTGAAACTGGCCGGTAACATTTGCAAACTGTAACAACAAACTAAAACAGCATCTGACCACAAACAAGACTGAATATTTATGTTCAGTCTTGTAAATATAACATGTGTGTAGTTAATGATGCAACAGCTGTGAGTAGAAAGAAATATTAGGAGGTAGTTTGTTGTATTTTTCTAATTCATGGGGACAGCCCAATGAAAATATTAATAAGAGCCTTTTTCCAAAATAAAACTCAAGGTTCACTCCTCACCCACAACAGTAATGGCAGAAATATTTACAATACATGACCAGGAAGTGATCTGCACTCTGGACAGCTGCCAGGACAAATAATAGGGATAGTTTAAAAGAAACAAAAGTAACAATTAAAATAGTCAATGGTCTATATATTCTTATCTTTATTAAGTTATTCATGTTAATGTCTCCTCCAGATGCTCCAAAGGTTGGTCCCCTGTCTCTGACTCCCACTGGGGAGATCAGAGAGAACAGGAGAGTGACTCTGACCTGTAGCAGTGATGCTAACCCAGCAGCTACTTATACCTGGTACAAGGATGGTAAACCTCTCTATAAAAATACACCGCTTGTCTTCAGCTCCATCCAGTCCTCTGACTCTGGACGTTATTACTGTGAAGCTGAGAACAAGTTGGGGAGGAGGACATCTAGATCAATCTCTATTGATGTGAAATGTGAGTAAAACATCTCTATTTTAAAAAGCAACATACAGCTAGTGACTGTCTGAATTTGTAGGAGTACTTTGCTGATCATTCCTGCTTTTTTTCAGCTCAGTCTGCTTCACATTGACAGCTGTAGGTCACTGAACAGCAGTGGATGAGGAAAAGGTCGTTTTTAGTCACTGTTGGCATCAGTTTGACTTCTCAGAACAAAACTACTCTATGATTTGTCATCATTTTAATGTTTTCACACATCTCCCCACACCCTTTTACCAGAGAATTTAATTGGTGTGTATCATTGTACAGTAGTAGTGCAGTTTTTATTACCTGTATAACTGGAGATGTTAGTGATTCATCTGAAGGATTCAGTCATGTAACAGTTAATCTGTCTGTCTATTAAGAGTTCACAAATAGGATCCAAACTTTGCCACATCATTCTGTTAGTTAACAGACGGTGTGAGGTGTTGCTTCTCTGTATGGTTAACAGTAATCTGCCTTTAGTGATCTAAATATAACACACAGTAGCAACCAAATGTCAGTATGTACTCATTCATCTGCTCTACATTGTTCATGATACAAATGATTTTCCATGATGGAATATGTTTTTTTCTTTTACAGTGGGCACAACTGAAGCCCTGAAGTTTGGGTAAAACTCAAACTCCAGTCTGCGCCACCAACAGTCACCTGAACTAAACAGTTCACATCAGCTGCAAAACTCATTCCAAGCAACACAACTCTTAACACACGTCTCAGAACAGGCTCAGTGCAGCCAAACACTCAGAACAATCCTCACTGAGATAACACACACTGGCACTCAGAACACACTGAGAGTAAACACACACTAGCATCAAACACCAAGACAGAAATTACAAACTTTCTCATCTTTACAGTTTGAACAATTTGAGTGACTTCACACTACTCAATAGTTTCTTTAAAGAAAAGCTATATATTTTATAATATACCAATGTTACGTAAGGTAAACAAGAAGGAATGAAAATCAGCAGTTTGCTTCAATATAGTATTTTGTCTCTAGTAATTTATGGAATTACAGTAATGGAAAAAAAAACTAAAAGGTACATAACAGTAACAAAGAATAGTGTGACTAATCCTGCCTCTCTCCAGCATCATGCAGCAAGTTTTCCTCATCACATTGGATGTCTCAGACATCTTACCTGGACATAATGGTATCTCTGCTCTTTTACCTGTTTCTCTCAAACGGTACAGTGTAGAATTGTTTCCTTCTTATTTGGTGTTTGTATACAAAAAAAGGCTTTCTGAGCTTTCTCTATATAAATACCGTATATGTTCACTAACTAGTCTAAAACAAGACACCTGCTTAGGCTTTCAGCTAAAATAGCGATCAGCAGTGTTTGATAGGCACCAGACTGAAATCTATTCTGTTTTGAATGTGTGGTTAACAGTGTTGACAGCAGTGTGTTAGCATTTGAACAAAGTGCTGTAAATCCAGAGTGTTGTGCACATTGTGGTTAAAGCCATGAGATAAGTGTGTAGAGTTTTGAAAACTGTGTTCAAGCAATGAAAAACGAACTAGAGATTGGTCCACATGAACTGCTGCTGTACAGACTGGAGTTAGAGTTTTGCACACGTGGCTTCAGTTGGGCCCACTGTCGTTTAGCAATCAAAAAAATCTTTACACCTTGTGTCCCACAGATGGTCCAAAGCTTCCCTCTGTGTCAGTGAGTCCCTCTGCTGAGATAGTGGAGGGCAGTTCAGTGACTCTGACCTGTAGCAGTGATGCTAACCCAGCAGCTACTTATACCTGGCTGAAGAGCAATGTAAAGCTCAGACCTCCCATTGAAGAACAACAGCTGGTCCTCACGTCCATTCAGTCCTCTCACTCTGGACAATATACATGTAGAGCTAGGAACAGCCTGGGGCCTAACACATCCAAACTCATTTCTATTAAAGTGAAATGTGAGTGAAACCACTTTATTTAAATAACGGTAAACAGTTTCATTTTAGTTAAGTTATGCCGATACATATTTCTTCCAGATTTTTAAAAGCTAGGCAGTCAGTTTCAAACATATTTTTAGGATATTTCATTTTTTAGCACATTCATATGTAAGATACTCATTGCTTGTTACCCCCTCCCCACACACAACAGACACAAACATGTTGCAGCAACTCCAGTCTGGTTGAGGAAAAGGAGAAAAGAAATTATATAAAATCACATCTCTGTTTACTCCGCTGTGTCTCAAACCAAGTGTCAAACCTTCAAAATAACACAGTGTATAGAATGTAGAAACAGCAATATCAGCTGCTCAGTCCACCACTTTGGTCCTAATGAATATAGCTTAAAAAGTGATTCATCTATTTTCATGACATTTTTAAAAAGCCTTACAGAGCTGTACAAATTGCAGGGGGCTGTTATATTCTGTCACTTGTTCAACATCTGTTAGAACTAATGACCACTTATTGCCTACCTATGTTTTCTCCTCCAGATGCTCCAAATCTTCCCTCTGTGTCAGTGAGTCCCTCTGGTGAAATCGAGGAGGGCAGTTCAGTGACTCTGACCTGTCAAAGTAATGCTTATCCAGCAGCTAACTACACCTGGTACAAGAAGAATGGAAATCCAGAACTTCAACCTCTCAGTGAAAATACACCTCTTGTCTTCAGCTCCATCCAGTCCTCTGACTCTGGACAGTATTACTGTACAGCTGAGAATGAGCTGGGGAGGACATCTAGATCCATCTCTATTGATGTGAAATGTGAGTGAAACAGTTTATTCAAAATTAATGTTTAAAAGTTAAATCTGTCCAGTCTTTACAGGAAAGGATTTGTACTGATCATAACTACTTTCTTCAGTAATCTCTGTTAACACATCTCCTCCAGATGGTCCAAAGCTTCCCTCTGTGTCAGTGAGTCCCTCTGCTGAGATAGTGGAGGGCAGTTCAGTGAATCTGACCTGTAGCAGTGATGCTAACCCAGCAGCTAACTACACCTGGTACAAGGAGAATGAAGACTCACCAAAAGCATCAGGACAGATCTTCACCATCACTGACTTCAGAGCTGAACACAGTGGGAATTATTACTGTGAAGCCCAGAACAGAAGAGGACGTCAGAACTCCACCTTACATCTGATTGTTGTAGCAGGTAATCATACTTCCACAAAAACACATTTTGAAAGATCATTTTTACATTATAGGACATTAAGCAAAAACCACAAGCAAAACTACAGTACACATGAGTCATGATGTGGAATGCATCTGTCTGAGGATCTATGATCTTATGTCTAATTATCAGTTGCTAAAGGACCCAAACAACTTGTAATTCCATAATGAATCGTCTGGTTTCATCACTGTTTCCCAGGTTCAATGAAATCAGTAGCTGCTGGATCCATCACTGCTATTTTCCTGGCTATCATATTCCTCTGTGCCTTCCTATTTATTAGGTGAGAAGTTCAGTTTTACTGTGATTACATTAGTAATGCATCCTAAATTAATTTAGTCGTTTAGAATTGTATTTTGATGATTAATTTGGTTGTTCATTCATTCTCCTTTCCAGAAGAAAGAGGTCCTGGAAACGAACCAGCGAGCCTGGAGAGAGACCAGACAACCAAGCTCAGGTCAGAAGAAGAGTTCAGTCAGAGTCCTCTCTCACCTGGAAACATTTGAATAATGCTTCATGTCCTCTGCTAAATTATAAGGTGCTGAGACAGGGACACTGTATAAAATAATATAAACCTCTCCATCTACACAGACATGATAGGGTTTGTAAATAAAGAGGATTTAGGCAATCCTTGAATTATATTTCCCTCTGCTGGTGATCAGTAGGCATTACACCGACAAAAACAGAAGTGACCTTAAACCTGTGGTTCACTTTTTGGCTTTGAAAACGAGACTTGATCCCAAACAGAAAACATGAAATAAATGTTGAACCCTGACTTCCCCCTTTGTGTGAGTTTCCCGCCGTTGTGATTGTCTACCCCGCCCCTGATTGATTTCACCTGTTCTCCCCTCCCTCATGTAGAAATAGTCCTTGGGCGTTTCCCAATATGTCTTCTTCTATTGACTTGTGTGCTTGTGTCCCCGTGAAACGTCATCTCGTGTTGCCAAAGTACTGTCCCAATACACAAGTTCGCATTTCGCCAAGAACAGTTAAAATTCCCGGATGTATTCTTGACACGCCCATTTACCGAGGATACATCGGTTGGTAACTTGTATCAAAGAACTTCTAATATATCAAGAAGTGCCACTCCCTCGTTACTTCCGGGTTCTGAACTGGTTGCAGTTCCACCAGAGTTCCATATAGGGGGCGCTCACAGGCCAGTGCAGAATGAATGGGACTCTATGGAGCTATAGCCCTCAAAACCCACTTTTCTCAGGATATAATTTTTTGTCTGGTAATTTGAATGTTGCATTCGAAAGGGGAGGCTAAAAAAATACACACTGCTGTGTGTTAGATTTTTTTAAAGTCACTTTTTTGTTCTACAAAGCCTTTTAAAATGTCAATGACGTCATACACATATACGGCCAGAGATACTGCTTTACAGCAAGCTCTGAGTCGCTTCCTTTGTTCTCTCGAGGCATCGACAACACAGCTGACAGGTTAGACTCTCCCTGTTAATACACGTGCTAGAAAGAGGTTTGCTGATGTTTTAAAGACCACACCGAAATATTCACTCTGACATTCAGGCTCTGCTTCGGATGCCGTCAAGCTGGATCTCCGATCGTAATCACTCCTTCACTGACCAATCAGCATTCATTAGCAGAATGCTAGCGTGTTATGGGCAACAACGAGTCACCCTGTAAGAAATCAAAAGGACATAAGTACTCGTTCATTCAACTTTCGACCTATAACCCATGTTGAACTTGCAAAAACTACAATCAAATCTGAGGTTTCTCAACGACAATCAGGCGAAATAGACAAATTTAGCCGTCTAGCTCCATAGAGTCCCATTCATTTTGTACTGGACCGCGATCACCCCCAGTGGAACTCTGGTGGAACTGCAACCAAAATCCGGTACAATGGGGCTGGATAGGGAGTGGAATGGCTTTCCATAGACCGGCTTTACTTGTATGAACTTCACAGCACCTGTATCCCAACATTCATTTCGGCATTCAATGATGGTTGGATTTCCAGTACATAGACAGCCCAAAAACGATTTTCAATTCAACAATTTTCGCCATCTTATTCATCACTAAATTCACTTCTGAGAACATTTTAGGCGAGAAATGAACGGTTTATATTTCGAATATAGGCAGTCTTGCGAAAATCTTTGCCGAATTGACAATTTGCTCCAAAGTTTTCGGAGCTCCATAAAATGACGCGGCCGCCAGCTTGCGCCTGCCGGGGCCGCTTGCTCGGCGCTCGGGCAGTCACACTCGGAGATCCCGCTGTAAGACGGAGGTCTTTTAGACCGGTCCCGTAAATAAGAGGCTTTTATTTCGCCGTTTCGGATCGTTTGTTTAAATATCACAACACATGTGGTTAACTGTCTTTTCGGAGTTAAACTCAACAAGCACACACACACACACACACACACACACACACCCCCCCCCCCCCCCCCCCCCCCCCCCCCCCCCACACACACACACACACACACACACAGCGCAGCAGGCAGAGGAGAGATATACCATAGATAGACTGTATATTATTAATCTATGAGATATACCCGTTTCTTTTCGGGAGACTTGTTTAAATTATGCCATAGGCTATAGCCTACATTATATTTTGTATTTAGTTCATATTTTTGGTGTATTTGTTTTCTGATTTATTAGAAGTTGAGTTTCAGTCTTTATGATAAATGAACAGTTGTACATAAAGTGGTAACATGCTATGACATGTTATGTAGACTAAAGGGGAGACACCAACCTTTATAATTTGAATTTCTAATTTCCATCTCCCTAGGCATATACAATGCACTACAATAATATAGAAATGATAATTCCACATAACACTAATAGGAACACATAGGACACACCAGTGCATATGCCTATTTATTTGTTTAATTTAAACTGACTTAAACTTATATGCTAATAATAGTAGGGATCATGTTCCACTCTTTTGAATAAGTAAGGGGTTGTTTGAGCTAAACCATAAACAATAAAATTAAAGCTCAATTAGTTTTATTGGTTATATTGTTGTGGTTTTTGTTGCTAGCTGGTATTTTGGAGCCTTGCAGGTAGCCTCTGTGCTGGGAGTGTTGAGCAATAACAGGAAGAACGCATCGTCTCAAACTGTTAACAGAGTTTTCTGTGCTTGTGAACTTGCGAGTTAATTCTTCCAAGAACAACCAGCAAGAACGTTCTCCCCAAGAACACAAGTCCGTACTTTGCATTCTTGGTATTGAGAAACGCCCCTTGTCTACGCCATAGACTGAATAAAACAGGTCTATGGTCGGAAATGTCAACTCTGAAATATATGACGTTATTTGCTCTGTGAAAGACATTTATTTTATTTAATTTAGCAAACAGACATTACAGTTTTAGTTTAGTTATAATTTTTTTGTAATACCTATTTTTATTTCAGTTAACGACTTTTCCCTCCTAGTTTTTGTTATTTCGTTCGTTTTGGTTAACGATTATAACCTTGGTTCTGAGTCGTGCATTTGAGTCCACCAGTGTCGTGTTTAAGGTCGTTACAGAGGATTTTGTTTTACAGGCCAATAAAAATCATACTTAAAAGTCCCATATTTAATCATGTGTTTTTTTATTATAAAGCAGATCGAGGAGCTATATAAATACTGTAAATGCATCAAAATGCTCAATCCACAGAGAAACACACACAGTCCAGAAACGCATTTAAACGAGCCGTTAGGACTCCAGCATGGTTCTGATGTCACAGCTATACCATATATACTGTAGGTAGAAAGTGCGCTACAGTGCCGTTACATTCATTTTCTGGCTGCAACAATGACAAACACAGAGTGCAGATGCAGAAGACCCGGAAACACTGACGAGACAGAGCAGACAAGGCTTTTTCAGGAGGGGCTTAAAGAGACAGGCGCTAAAATGGAGCGTTTCAGACAGAGGTTAATACAGGTATATTCAGACAGACAGCATGAGGAAAATAAGGTGTCTTTTTAGAATTAAAGCATGTAAATACAAGTATGAACCTAAAAAACGACCTTTAAACACTTACCCATGTAGCTGAGGACTCTTGTCTATGTTACCTTCAGGGTTCAGTGTATGACAGCCCTTCAGCTCCAGTCCAGAGAACTCCAGCAGAGCCACACGAAGACCTTTGCTATGCCAGCGTTAGCTTCTCTAACAACCAGGAAGATGCTCTCTACTCCAACATCAGGCTAGCTCCGCCAACCACACAAGCAAGGAGGAAGAGGAGGACGAGGATGTGAAGTACAGTGCTGTCAACTTTAAGAGTTCCAGTGCTACTACAGAGTGAGTCCATCAGAAAATGTTTGTTTTGTTTTTATATTTTCATTCTCTAAATATGTTTTTTTTTTTTCATTCACAGATCAGGAAATCAAAAGGCTGTGGAGGATTTATCTGAACTGTACAGCACAGTCAACAAACACCCAAGACTTTGAACACAACACAGATCTGTGGTCTCTTTAAAGGGCAGGGTTGGTAATGTTGAAAAACTAGCAAGATTTGAAGGAAGCATCTCCTCGGTGCTCCGTCTAACCCCTCCCCCTGCCCTCTCGGCTCCCCCCCACACACAAACGTGCACCCTGCCTCGCTGCTTTAGACAGTGTTCAAGCAGGTTAAACACACATTTATGAGTATTAGGATTAAGTTGATATACTGTATTTTATGCATTATTATGACATGCAGTGTTGGGTCATTTATCTAGTGTCATCAGTAACTGCTGGTAAACTTATTATTATTAAAATTATAATTATTAAATTTATAAAAATACTAATATACAATTTGCTTAAAAATGCAATAATTTACTGCCAGTGTTAGCAAATCATCTTTTCATGTACATTTCTCTGTATATATTTCTTTATCACAAGTTTTCTACTCAATGCAGAAAAATCCTCACATTTTAGAAACTGGAAACGATCCAAACAGTTCTGTTGATCAACAGAGTGTTTAGTCAGCTATTTATTTCAGCTGGACTTGAAGGCCTGTATATTGTTAGGTAGTTACTTATAATAAGACATTGTATTTTTTAAACTACATGTGTTTTGTGTGCAAAAATCTTAATTTGTAAAGTAGTAGTCTATATCCTTGGAATTTAGTTACATCTTCGTTCAATCTTCATATAAACCACTGATGTGTCTTTACCTTTAATACATTTTAATGTGAAATCTAACTGTATCCAGATTCCGTTCATGAGGCTTTTGTCTCTAATTTTGTCGTCTCTCCCCATCAGTTAGGCCTCTTTCACACTGGCTGCGTGGCGTGAGCGTGTCAGCTGCGTGGCGTGTCCGTTTTTATTTCGGGTCCCATGTTAACAGGTCAGAGCTTTCAAACTTCCTGCGTGACACACACGTCTCAGGCGTGCATGCAAGCATGTTGGAAATGTTTCCAGGCAAAATAGAATACCAAAAGATTGTTTATGTCATTTTGACACAAATACATTACTTTTGATGTTTGAAAGTCTCTAGGTTTTGACATAAATGCAGATATAAAAGTAATTAAAAAAATAATAAATAATTATCAATTTTCAAACATTGCACCTGTCAATACAGAACGAAATATTCTGTAGCCTATTTTGCCGTTGTCTTTGCTGTAATCAAATCAGTATATATTTATGTTTAACATGGTATTTCATTTTATCAATGGGAAACATACACGTGTACAGACAAGGCTAGCAGTGGTGATGGTCAAATGAAGCATCGCAAACCACTGTCTTCATTTTCTGAGCTCACTAGATGGCGCTCTCTGTTCACAGAAAAAGATTAAAGGAATGGCAATTCAGTGTGTTTTTAACACACTGTTGAACAGAGAGCGCCATCTAGTGAGCTCAGAAAATAAAGACAGTGGTTTGCGTAGCTTCATTTGACCATCACTAGCTAGCAGCAGCAGCGCCGCATCAGACACGTTTCTGGTGTGTAAAGACATAGGAAACGCCACACAACAAAAGAAACGCTCCATGCACGAGCAGTGTGAAAGAGGCCTTAGACTCTTGTCCTGAGTATGAGAACATCTCAGAGACTGCAGAACAGAAGACCCAGAGGAGCAGGAAGACCTGGTGTGAAGGTCAGACAGCTTTGAGTCTGATGCATGGAGGGGAAAAAACTCAAAATAATTTCTGAGGAATAATTCACCAAAACGTATTTGGTTTTCTTAAGATTCAATCAAACATGGATGGTAACAAAAAGGACAACATTGAAGTTGATACATCAACCTCAACTCCAAATTTTGCATTTTCAGATTTCAGAAACAGCAGCAGGTAGCAGATGATTTGAGTGGAATGCAGCTTTATTGGTACCATTGCAGGTACATTACATAAGTTCAGGATTTAACTTGCAATGCAAAATGTTATTTGATGTAATACATTTTTCAAGAAATATTATTCACCCTTTCACATGACATGAGAAAACCAGAAAAGTCCAAATATTTCACAGCATGTACGTATATATTATCTAGTAGCCTATATTTCAACACTTAAAAATTCTTGGACAATATAGAAATCTTTTTCTGAACCTGCAAACTTCTACTTGTAACAGCTTTACATAATTGCATTTTCTTTTGCATCCCTATTATCCTAATGTATTAATCAAATATTTTTCCAATTCTGAATGTTTTATTGTCTTTCTATATTTCTTATGATTGTACTTTCTGTGTTGTTGTTCTGTATTTGTCTTTGTAATCTGACTCGATGACATTGATAATGAGGGTCGCCCCTCAATGATCTCACGAGGATAAATAAAGGTTGAATGAAAAAAAAACATAAGCCCAGCTCTGTCACTCTTTGCTAGTTGAAACATGTTCTATGTATTTCAGTGGCTGACTCAAATAAACCTGCAGCTTGCACAGCAACTGTGTAGTTTGAACATCATGTCAGTTCCCCTCTCACTGCTGCAGAGGGCGGCGGTGTGCAAACAGTTTGGGATTTCAGCTTCAAGCAAACTGTTTCTTTTTCAGAATAAAGATTTTTAATTAATCAGCAATGAACACAAATGTGACTTATTTCTCACTTGCTCATTATTTGTCCATCTGTATAACCAATCACCATGTAATAACCTTTTACTCTGGTGGTAATGCACAACCTAAAACAACAACTGCTTCCTGAAATAAAGCTGACTCACCAGTTTGCTTTGATGAGACAAGAATTGAAAAGAACAGGAAAAACAAGATCACAAAAAATGTGAGCTTTAGTGCGTAACTTTTTGATATTAACTAGTGCAGTGCCCGATTGGAACGGGCAATTGCTTGGCCTGTGGTATTGCTGCTTGTAGAATTCATCAAAACCAAATTGTACAAAATGACTTACAGAAGGACCCCAAACCACTTAATATGCAACTCCACTGTATACCCTACTACTGACTTACAGTGTAGGCTACGTCTACATCAGAGGAAGACATTGTACTACTGTATTTACCTGACAGAGAACGCTGCAGATTCAGAATGTAATCACAAAATATCAGACAGTAATCAGACATTAGCGTCATGGAGACATGGCAGTGCGCTACCCACCCGGCCCGTTATGAGCGCTAATCAGCACATATCTACGTTAATCAACCACCAGAACCGGACCGTGTGTGTGTGTGCGAGGAGGGAGAGAGAGAGAGAGAGAGAGAGAGAGAGAGAGAGAGAGAGAGAGAGAGAGAGAGATAGGGTGTTGTTTTGTGTTGGATCGTTAACAAATTGAACATTTCAGCAGAGGTGTTCATTTCCATACAGGTTTAGTAGCTTGATGGTTAAAGGGGAAGTAGGGGATTTGATTTGCGGAGTTATTTTGGCGACTTAATTAACCTGACCCAGGGTGAGTCTGATGAAATCTGATGTAGCTGCCTGGTTCAACTCTGAGATTTTCTCGCGTTGCACCGCTATGTGAAGGAATAATCTCCAAGATTAGGCCACGTTATGTTCTGTCAGCTCACAGCAATTTAATACAATAGCAGGAAAAGCGCCCCCCCCCGCTGTTCTAAAGCATTCTGCATGTGGTGTCTGCTGATGTGCAGGTTACCTTCCCCCCAAACACGGACACACATATAAACAGATACGTCTCGCTTTATAAGAACATTGCCTGCCTATAAGTGGCATCACACTCTGTCTGCACTTGTTGTGTGGTTGTGCCTTGCATGTGTGGGATTCTGATTCGTCCTTAAATTTGGGAATTGTCGTTTGTTTATTCAAAGTCAAAGACAGTCCAAAGTAGTGCAACTTTGCACATTTTTGAGGGTCTGAGGTGTATGTCACATTTTAGCTGCCAAAGCTCTGCTGCTCTCTGTCTCTGGTCCTCAGGGTGAGAGACTCTGACCTGTAGCAGTGATGCTAACCCAGCAGCTACTTATACCTGGTACAAGGATGGTAAACCTCTCTATAAAAATACACAGATTGTCTTCAGCTCCATCCAATCCTCTCACTCTGGACTTTATTACTGTGAAGCTGAGAACAAGTTGGGGACGAAGACATCTCAATACATATCTATTGATGTGACATGTGAGTGAAACTATTTATTTAAAATTAATGATTTAAATCTGTCCAGTCTTTACTGGAAAATATTTGAACTGATCATAACTACTTTCTTCAGCTCTAGCTCTTGCTTCCCATTCACAGCTCCAGGAGATTTTAGGAGTTTTGTGCAGTTTTAGGACTCAAAGCATCACACATCAATGTAGTCAGACCACCTTCAAAGTATATAATGCTGATAGACACAGCTACACAGAGTTAGTAATTTAAATACCATGTGTTCTTCTGCAGTGAGTCACCTTTAACCTAGAGTAATCTCTGTTAACACATCTCCTCCAGATGGTCCAAAGCTTCCCTCTGTGTCAGTGAGTCCCTCTGCTGAGATAGTGGAGGGCAGTTCAGTGAATCTGACCTGTAGCAGTGATGCTAACCCAGCAGCTAACTACACCTGGTACAAGGAGAATGAAGACTCACCAAAAGCATCAGGACAGATCTTCACCATCACTGACTTCAGAGCTGAACACAGTGGGAATTATTACTGTGAAGCCCAGAACAGAAGAGGACGTCAGAACTCCACCTTACATCTGACTGTTGTAGCAGGTAAGATTCTCCATGACACTAATTGGCTGATTTATGAATCAACCCCCCCAATAAGGTCCAGTACTGTTTATGTAATGACTGTCTATCTCCCTTTCTAGATAAATCAACAATAACACTGATAACAAACAGCATCAGGTTGACTCTGGTGGGGTTGGGGGGCTGATTCCTCTGCTTCTTTTTTGTTGGTGGATGAGGTGAGAAAATAAAAATGAATCATCACAGATTTTTTACTATTACTTCAACTCATAATCATAGTTTTGCAGTTTCCCATTAAACCTTTTATTTATTTGTTTTTGGATTAAATTCAGGAAGAAGAAAGCTCTGAGCTCCACCACTGAACCAAATGAACCCATAGAGACTGTGGAGGTGAGAGAGAGAGATTTGGGACAGAACTTACTCTACCAAAGGGTCATCATTTGTTGTTTATGAGTTTTTTTTATTTTATGTAGTAAACTACTTAAGAAATATTGTTCACCCTTTACATCACACCTGTCCTGGCAGAGAAAGCCAGTAAAGTCCAACTATTCCACAGCATGTACAGTAGATCTTATATGGTATATTTTTACACATTGAAAAACATGAGCTCAGCTCTGTCAAACTTTGCTAGTTGTTCATTTGTATTGAATGAATTGTATTGTATTGCATGTATTGTAGTGTGAACATGATGCCAGTTCCCTCTCACTGTTGCAGAGGGAGAGGGAGTGTTCAGGTGCAAGCTTTTGATATCAGCTTTAAACAAACTCTTTTTGGGTTCATTCTTCAGAATGAAGTTTTTTGATTAATGTTATGAGTGCAAATACAATTTAAATCAGTTGGTATGATCTGATGTATTTCTCACTTGCCCAATGTTGTCCATCTGTAAAACTTGTCACAGTGTAATAAAGGTTTACTCTGGTGAACAACCTAAAACAGCAACTGCCTGATGGAATCAAACTGACTCTGTCCTTCCACTGCAGCTCAACACTTCAAGGAAGGGGTAATTACATTCTAGATGTCCACTTGATTTGTCTAACTTGAACATTTAAAGTCTCATATTACTTCATTAATAGTAGTACTAGTATGAACAGGTGATATTTCAACAAAAAACAGTCCTGTCCTAAAATGGTCTATATATTTATTAAGGTAACAGCAGTGTCTTTCTTCTGTCGCCACATTTGGACCGAAATGTTTTTTTTTTGTCTTACTAAAAAGAAAATTGTTGCTCTATCAGATAACTTTGGATGCTTTTATATAGACCTTAGTGGTCCCCTAATACTGTATCTGAAGTCTCTTTTATATAGACCTTAGTGGTCCCCTAATACTGTATCTGAAGTCTCTTTCCTGAAATTCAGCCTTGATGCAGAATTCCAGCCACTAGAGCCAGTCCCACAATGAGCTTTATGTACGACGTGCCATTTCTGTGTCTGTAGCTTTAAATGCTATTCAGGAGGAGAGAGGGGGGGCAAGGTGGAGGGTGGGGGTGTAGCCTTGACCAACTGCCACTTTGCTTGTTTGCAAGCCATGATATCTCTCTCTTTCTCATGGATGGGCCAAATTCTCTGGACGGGCAAAGCAGAGAAAGGGGAGGTAACCTTGCTCCTTATGACCTCATAAGGAGAAGATTCCAGATCGGCCCATCTGAGCTTTCATTTTCTCAAAGGCAGAGCAGGATACCCAGGGCTCGATTTACACCTATCGCCATTTCTAGCCACTGGGGGACCATAGGCAGGCTGGGGGAACTCCTATTAATATTAAAACACCTCATAAAGTGAAATTGTCATGCCATGGGACCATTAAATGAGCCTTACTGCCTCATGAGGCTGCTAGTTGTGCTGTAGACTTTAAGCCATGCTGTTAAATAAACTGTGTGTGTGTTTGTGTGTGTGTGTGTGTGTGTGTGACCTCACTTCCCCTTTCTGTATGAGCAACATGCATTTGTCATTTAGCTCTACTTGCTCTGTGTTACTGCATGTAAAAAGACGTACCAGTGCTGTTTTAAAATCCTTTTATCTTTCAGGTGTCTATAGTCAAACCTGCAACAGAGTGACAGAGGGCCCTATGTTGCATTCAGCGCAAATTGCCTTTTTACACCGACGCATGTATCATTCCTATTTTGCACAGCAGACTTTTCCCTCCACAGACTCACGTCGGTAAATTATCGAATGTATTTGCGCTCCCGGGGGCGGTTCAGTGAAAAGAGGAGGCGTGTTCAGGCGCAAACGTTCCCTGGTGCTATTTTGCAGTTTCAGAAAACAATTCCGCCATAGACCAGGAAAAACCTGGTCTAAAGTCAGTGGCGCTAGCCTAAAGTCAGTGGCGCGTTATTCAGATGCTATTTTAGGGGCGCATGCTTGGCCATAATGTAGCGTGTGCACAACGCGCATACACTTTGCTTCTCTCATCTACATGGACGCAGCAGTTCCCATTTTTGCAAACCATACATAATTACAAAGAAAAATATTACTGAAAATGCAATTCAGGTGTTTGGATAGGTCAGGAGGCATTTTACAGTACAGTCCTCAAAAAGTCGCAGCATTCTTTGTAGCTTGTTGTGTTTTACACAACATTTCCATGAATCATGGATGTGTTGATGACATAAATGAGGAAATATTAGAGGACTTAAAGGGACACGCCGACTTATTGGGAATTTAGCTTATTCACCGTAACCCCCAGAGTAAGACAAGTCGATACATACCCTTCTCATCTCCTTGAGTGCTGTAACGCTGTCTGACGGCTCCAGCATTAGCTTAGCCCAGCACAGATCCGGCTGCAGGTAACTGGTTCCAACTAGCCTACTACTCCGAATTGTGACAAAATAACGCCAACATGTTCCTATTTCCATGTTGTGATTTGTAGAGTCACAGCGTGTACAAAAAACAACATAACATGAGACACAGGCATCTTCTATCTGTAAACAAACCGGGAACTATATTCTCAGACAGGCTTGCTGCGAGCAAATCACTCCGCCCAAGTACTATATTCTTCCGCCTGAGAATATAGTTCCCGGTTTGTTTACGTTTAGAAGATGGCTATGCCTCATGTTACATTGTTTTTTGTACACGCTGTGACTCTACAAATCACAACATGTAAATAGGAACATGTTGGCATTATTTTGTCACTTATTCGGAGCAGTAGGATTACTGGAACCATTCACCTGCCTGTTCTGTGATGGCCTGATGCCGCTGGAGCCGTCAGAAAGCGTTACAGCACGCACGGAGATGAGAAGTGTATGTATCGACTTGTCTTACTCTGGGGGTTACGGTGAATAAGCTAAATTCCCAATAAGTTGGTGTGTTCCTTTAAGGAGACGTGATGTTGAACTACGGTGGGATTGGACACTCCAGCGGGATCTGGTCCGGGAGTGGCAATGCGTTCCTTGTGGAGCGGGTGGATGGAGATGGAGTGGGGGGAGGAGGAAGGGGCTCAATGGGAGCAGGTGTTGCGTTTTGAGGCCCGCATCGTTTCTGTTTTTGCAGCGTGTTTGTGTATTTGGTTGTGTTGTGTGTATTTGCTGCACGTTTGCTAAATGCTGCTCATGTGTTGTCAAATTAATGAAGATGTTTTCTTAATTTGCTTGTGTTTTGTCTATTTCTGTGTGTTTCATTAAGTTGCACTGTGTTTGCCCCTGGTCGGCCACCGTACTTCTCATACCCAGGCCTTCATTTTCATGAACCATATTTTAAGAACTTAATGCATTGTTAGCATAACAACAGTAAGAATAATTTGTTCATTTCAACTGGGAGATTTACAGACATTTGTCTGCTTACAGTCTGCATATTAATGATGTAAAGAGGAAGGAAGTCGTGTTTTAGGCGTGTTTTTAATAGCTTGATATCTATTTAACACTACTGTACCATCCACAGAAGACACACTCTGTCTTAAGAGACCACATCCTCCTTTTTCTAATGTAGACATGATTATTGTGAGTTACTGACACACAGTATTTCTCATGTATGTGATCTACCTGCTGATTTAACAGAGACCAGAGGAGCAGCTATGAGTTTAAGAGCAGCAGCGAGTGGATTTGTTGTCTTCCTTCTCTCTGTACAAGGTACTGTAGTGCACATCTACATTTACAGTATATTGTAAGGCATTTAGCAGCTTTTATTATTGATACTACAACACAGCTTTCATGAGCTGAAATTGATTTTGAATCCTGACAAAACAAATGTCATGATGTTCACAAACTCAAAGAAAGAGCCACTGAACCTTCCATCTTTTTTTACGTTTCAGGGCAATGTGACTGAGTCTGTATCTTCATACAAATACCTAAGATTCTTAATTGACGATTCTCTCTCTTTTAAGTCTCAAATTCAGCAACTTGTGAAGAAGTTGAAGCTGAGGCTGGGTTTTTATTTGCTTTTCTTTTGTTGCAAAAAGGAAACTTGTTGCTGCTCCTTTTATGACTGTGTTTGACTATGGTTCTGTTTTATATATGCATCTTCCTAATGCCTTCACTTCTTAGATACTGTATACCATGGAGCATTGAGGTCCATAACAAATCTTAAGGCCCTAACTCACCATTGATCCCTGTATGCTAGGGTTGGTTGGCCTGCTTTGTCCATCTGTAAACTTAATCACTGGCATGGCCTTTATATTTACATATGTATATTAATGTTTTATGTTAACTACTTTTAATTGCATTTTGGCTTAAATGTGCTATAGAAATAAAGTTGCTTTCCCTACAATCCCCAGCCTGTCAGTCAGTCCCCAGGGCAATAAGAACCCTGTTGTCTGCCTGCCTGTCTGTATCCGCACCACAACGCGCTTTCGGATAAAAACGCCTTTAAAAATTTTATAAAAAGTTTCAGCAAAATTGTAAGTACAGTTTAAAAATGTAACCACACATTGCAACCGCTTTACCGGCACTGCCGTGACTCAAAGAAACTGCTGAGGCATCGTAGCTTCACTCCGTCCGCACCTCTGCGTGTGTGTGTGTGACGGAGCACCACTGTCTGTCAACATGCAGAGAGGACAGAAATGCTTGCTCGTACTGCGCATGTGTGGAGACACGCTCAGAGAGTTCCCAATTTATAGATTGATACTTTGAGGTCTGAGTGTTTTTTCAAATGTTAAGTGTCTTCTCTGCCAAGAAGGTGATGTTTTTGACTTGATTAGTTTGTCTGTTGTTTGGAGGTCTGTGCTCTCAGAGTTGCCCTTCTAGTTTCCTGTGTTTTCATCCCATTTTAAATGGAGGACATCTCTGCACACAGTTTATCCAACGGAGCCACCTAAACAAGCCAACATTATTAAAAGTACTTTTTCTAATCAACATCATTATCAACATTGTGTGCCTACACCAAATGTTACCAGTCTGCTTGTTTATGTGTGTTACACATCCATGTTTGGTTAACAATAACAGCCATGTGTGAGTTTCTCACACCTCAGTGTTCTGCATTTCTTTACAGTTTCCGTTCTACAGCAGCCTGACCACCGACAAAAAAAGCAACCAAGCAAAGCAGATTCTATATTTATGTGTTTGTATCTGAGATCTCTGTCCAGAAGAGCGCAGTCCCAGGAACAGCTAACGTTAAAATACTCTCAGGTCTCTAAGAGATAGCCAGAACTTTGAAGAATATTTATATACACATGTATCTGCACTGTATATTAGTATCTTGCTATTTATCTCTCTGGGACAAGTCTGTGTGTGTTATCTACATGTCACACTATTTGCCCTCGCCTCAGTGTTCTCCATTTCTCTACAGTTTCCATTCACACTCTGCAGCAGCCTGAGTGACCACAGACAGAAAAGCAACTGAGCAGATTATTTATTTCCGTACACTTCATCCTTCTAATATTAATCTTCTGCCATTTTATTTTGTTCACAGGTTCAATACATTGCTGTTCCTTCACTGCACCCTCTGTATGATGTCCTGCCTCAGTGCACCTAGAGATTAACTGCAGAGCAGAGATCATGTGTTCAGCTGTGACTGTTCCTTAGCATTATATATTATCATGTAAAACTGAATGATATGCATATTTCTCCATTCCTCTGTTCACTTCAGCATAAACCAGAAATAACATTAATACTTGATTTGTATATACATTTTTAAAAACATAGGAAGTCCCCAACAAAGAAGTACAAATATAGACCATTTCACAGATATAAACATAATCAGAATTGCCGCTCAATGGTGTTTTTTGCCTCCAACGGTGCCTTCCAGGCAGCTAACCCTAACCTTAACCCTAAACATAACCATTGCCGCGCTGAAGGAGACGTTGGGGGCAAAAAACACCAAAGACCTGAGTTGCCCCAAGGTGATTACCTGTTGCAGTGACATCAGCTGAGAAGGTGCTTGGTGAAAGGTAACCTGGAACAGTTTGCACCCCCGAATCATATTCACTGCAGTCACTGTCACCAAACCAACACAGTCTCACTCCCAGCACGTCAAAAAACAACGCTTGATTTGTAACTGAAGCTGACTGTCTGTCACCCTATGTACCTTCTTTTTTAACTATATATACTGTATTTGTCACATTTTAAGCTCGCTTTGAACCGTAGCCGTTAAAAGAAATCTTACTACGAAGATGATGTTTTTTTTTCTTTCTACTTTGCTTGTTCTCGGTAACAAAATGTTGAACATAGGATTACTTGTACAATGACTTACTTGAACTTTGTCTGCTGTGAAAACACCAATAATTAAAAATTTTTTAATTTTTATTTAACCTTTATTTAACCAGGTAGGCCGTTGAGAACAGGTTCTCATTTGCAACGGCGACCTGGCCAAGAAAATCATAAACGTACAAGACAACATATAGTTTCATATTCAACATATTACAAGAAAACAAAATACAATAGGCTACAAAGGTACAGAGGCCGGCTACACACTGCTTGCGTCGTGCGAACTTGTCAGCTGCGTGGCGTGTCTGTTTTTATTTCGACTCCCATGTTAACAGGTCAGAGCTTACACATGCCTGCGTGACATGCACATCTCAGGCGCCAAAAACGCATGCATGCTAGAAATAGAACCAACGCCTATTTTTTACGCGACACGCAAGTGTGTTGTCAGTCCTCTGGTGTTGTTCTAAGGCCGGCGTGTTGAAACGTGTCGAAACGTGTCTGATGCAGCGCTGCTGCTGCTAGCCTTGTCTGTACACATGTATATTTCCCATTGATTTACTGCACTTAAGCAGTATACTTCATGTTAAACATAAATATATACTGATTTGATTACAGCAAAGACAACGTCGGCAGTATTGACGGCAAAATAGGCTACACAATAATTTGTTCTGTATTGACAGGTGCAATATTTGAAAATCAATAATTATTTATTATTATTTTTTTAAATTACATTTATATCTGCATTTATGTCAAAACCTAGAGACTTTTCAAACGTCAAAATGTCATTTATTAATATGTATTTGGGTCAAAATGACATATAAACATCTTTTGCCTGGAAATGCTTTCAACACGCTTGCGTGTTGCGTGAAAAAATAGGCGTTGGTTCTATTTCTAGCAGGCACACGTTTTCGGTGCGGCCTGAGAAGCGCGTGTCACGCAGGTAGTGTGTAAGCTCTAACCTGTTAACATGGGAGCCGAAATATAAACGGACACGCCACGCAGCTGACACGCTCACGCCATGCAGCCAGTGTGTGGCCGGCCTTAGTCTGACTGGGCTTCCTGATGTGCTCTGTGTTACAGTGATACAGGGTCAGGATGGCTGGGGAGTGACTTACACCTCTACTCAGATCTGTGCTGTTAAAGGATCAACAGTGGAAATACACTGCAGCTACACATACCCATCCTGGTGGGAAGGCAGTGATACTAGAGTTGAGAGAACATTCTGGTTCACTAAGTTGCAGGATGAAGATCCTGTGGATCTGAGAACAGACTCAAAGTATTCAGGTCGTGTGCAGTACAGTTGTCATGAGAAAATCTGCACTCTGAGAATCTCAGACCTGAGAGAGAGAGACTCTGCTGAGTACGAGTTCAGGTTCATAACAAACCAAGAAGGTGGAAGATATACCGGTTCACCTGGAGTCACTTTGTCTGTCACAGGTAACTTTGTTGTAGGAAACTGTAAGTTTGCTCCAAATGCTCAACATTTAGGAAGCACTACTGTCAATGTCTGTGTCTCAGTTATCTCTGTGTCTACGTTGACAGTTCAGTCTAAAATGATATGTCTGTTTCTTTATGAATCCAGGTCTCCAGGTACAGATACGTGGAGTAAAATCATGCATTTCTGAAACCTGTACATGGGCAGAGTTGAAGTGTCACAGCAGTTGTCTTCTCCCTGATCGTTCTTCCTACATCTGGTACAAGAATGGAGAGAAAATAAATAAAGAAACATCTTCTTATTCAGACTACTTTTATCCTCCTGACAGCTATTCCTGCGCCCTTAATGCATATAAGGATTCCCCCTCTCCTTCAGTGTGTGAGTTTACTCCACAGTCTTCCACTAACATTACTACTGTTGTATTTTAGCTAATGATTTGTACCATCTCTTTCTTATGTCTTTCACATAAACAACCCTGTACACAGCAATAAAACCAGCTGTGTACTACTGCAGTAAAGACTTTAGTTGTCATAATAATAATAATAATAATAATAATAATAATAATAATAATAATAAAAAATATTGAATATTTCAGGTGGCCACGGACATTCATGCAACACAGTGACGTACACTGACAGAAGCGTCTGCGCCTTCAAAGGTTCTTCAGTGGACATTTCTTGCATGTACAGCAGTTATGAATCTATCACATCTAAATTTTGGTTCAGTCCTGAACGTAGTCATCAGTGGCAGAATCCTTCCCAGCCTGAAGACCTTAGTACAGACTCCCAGTATTCAGGTCGTGTTCAGGTCATTGAAACATGGAGAGGACGCTCCACTCTGAGAATCTCTGACCTGAGAGAGAGAGACTCAGCTGAGTATCACTTCAAGTTCATAACACCAAGATTTGAATGGAGGAGTAGTTTACCTGGAACAACTCTGACTGTCACAGGTACTGATCAATACAATTTATTGTTATGTTAAAATATATTTATCACTCAAGAAGATTATGTGCTCTCATATATATTTTGATATATGCCTGGTTAGTTAAAAGTGAAGTTTAACAAAAGGGAAAGTATTAAATAAAAAGTAAATATGCTCCAAACATGGAGCGTAAGCACATGAGCCAAGCACAACATTGTGATTAGTTGTAGTTTAGAGTGCTGTTGTGTATGTGTATGTTTTACATACAAAGATCATTTACCTGGTTAGATAAGAGATGAAAGTGTACATATAAAGTGATAGATTGTGCATGGTATAATTGAAATGACATTTGTGTTCCTTGTTCACAGATCAAGATCTGCAGGTGCAGGTGATCTGGTCTTCGACTGGTCCAAAGCTGATTTGTCACAGCAGCTGTCTTATTGACCGCTCTTCCTTCCTTTGGTACAAGAATGGAACAATGATTCAGGGAGAAACATCTCCTTCTTACGGAGGTCACGTTGATTCTGCAGACAGCTATTCCTGTTCTTACCAGAGATACCGCTCTACTCCAGTGTGTGAGTTTACTCTTCTCTTTCACAAACACAACGTCAAAAGGTGGAAACTTTATAGCAGCTATAATCAATATTTTTTACAGAAACAATGGTGCACATGAGTCCTTTCTTGTGATATGATATGTATTAGCTGCTAAAGATTCAGATATTTCCATACGAAACCCAACTCACAATGAATGCTAGTGTGGCTTTGTATCTGCTGCATGTGTAAAGAGGCAACAGTTTGCCATATCAACGAAATAAGGTGACAGTTTACAGCTAGTTTCTGCTGCCACCAAGTGACAAAAATACATGTTTTTTAGGTGAAAATCAGACACAAATTGTAACACAAAGACACACATGCATGCTGGTTTCTCGTTTTACACCCTGCTGAGTTTCATGCTGATTCCACTGATCGACACTTGGTGGCAATAATGCTCAAATAATGTGTCAGCTGGGGCAGTGATGTAAAGAAATAGCCCACACCACACAGATGTAAGTAAATGCTTTTTTGTGCGCTGCTCCAGCGACAGGGTTGTCCGTACATCTGTCTGTGTGTCCCATTCTTGTGAAGACAATATCTCAGAAACCCCGTGGGGAAATTCTTCAATTTGGCACAAACGTCCACTTGGACTCAAGGATGAACTGATCAGATTTTGGAGGTCAAAGGTCACTGTTACCTCACAAAAACTCTTTTTAGCAATAACTCAAGAATTCCCACACTTGTCGCTGGGTTTTAGTTTTCCAAAATGGCGCCTATTCACTTCAATGGAGTTGCTCAACTGGCACATATGCAAAACATTTTTCAAAATTTCCGGGTTTACTTCCATGATATGGCCCACTGAATATGCTCAGCTGAAAGACTTTACATTGTGATGACGTCACAGGTTTTAAATTTCAGATGCCCACCCACCTCTGCCGCGGGTTCAAACAATCATTACTGCAGCTCTCATACATTGGCTCAGAAGAGAAATGCAGCAGGCCAAATACACCACACATAGCCAAGCACACACATAAAAACACACGCGCATGTATCCTCACACAGTTTTCACACTTGCACATATGGTCAAAATAATGTAGTCATATCTGTAGTGACTTAATATGTCTAAATAAGCCACTGAGGGCGAACATGTTTTCTGGGCTAAAAATAAACCAATGTCCTGTGCGCTGTATAACTTTAGGTTCAGTGATCCATTTATTCACATTTCTGTAAAACACAGAGATAAGAGTAAAGTTCTTGCATGGACCCCTATCAGCTGACTCACCCACTGTGGCCTGGCTGTGCGGTCCCCTGGTCTAATGTCATGTACAGCAGGGTGACGTTAAGCATCCTCAGCAGCAATCACGGCCGTGGTCAGGTCATCTTCCTCTGGCCGCTTTTCTTCGTCCTGGTTGGTGACAATTTCTCAGTCTCATTTACAGGTTTTGATGACGTCTCCACACCTTGATGTTTAGGGAGTAAAAACTATCCATTGCTAGCGTTAGACTCACTTCTCTAATCCTAACGGCTCCAAATATTGAGCTCTTCTTCTTCTGTGTGAAAACGTTACTGCGGAAGTAAGGTCAAAAGTTCAATGTGTGCTGCACCCTTTGGCCGAATACGATCACCTGTGTTTTTTAGCCTAAGAATACTCGGTTTGTTTTATTAATATATTTATTCATTATTCAAATATAAATTATACTATTACACATTAACAATTTTTTATTTATTTATAAATCAACCACAGCAATTTCTTGGGGGTGCTAAGGGGGTGCTATGGCAATCCTATGGGAAGCTACAGCACCCACTAGCAGCTCCCTGGTGATGAACATTCTCATATTAATGTTTGGTCATATCATCTCCTCCAGATGCTCCGAAGCCTTTCTCTGTGTCGAGGACTCCCCCTGGTGACATCATGAAGAATGATTCAGTGACTCTGACCTGTAGCAGTGATGCTAACCCAGAAGCTAAATACACCTGGTACAAGGGGAACCAAAAACTGCTCAGTGAAGGACCACAGCTTGTCTTTAGCTCCATCCAGCCCTCTGACTCTGGACGGTATTACTGTACAGCTCAGAATGAGCTCGGGAGGAGGACATCTGAAGCTGTATTTATTAATGTGAATTGTGAGTAAAAACATATAAATGTGTTGCATTTAGTTAACAAAAGACAGGTTTAGCAGATAATGCTTTCTTCACACTGAGCAGCTCCAGTAGATGTCACAGAGGCCGTTTTAATCACCATTGGCAATCACATACACTTCATAAACTAAACTGTTCAAACCATCTTATTCAAGATTTTTATTTGCCATTTCCAAAAAATCGTATTCGCCTTTTCCAAAGTTTCAGAAGCTGCAACACACCTGAATTCATAACAAAACAATTTTAATATCTTTTCCAGATGCTCCAAAGCTTCCCTCTTTGTCAGTGAGTCCCTCTGCTGAGATAGTGGAGGGCAGTTCAGTGAATCTGACCTGTAGCAGTGATGCTAACCCAGCAGGTCAATACACCTGGTACAAGGAGAACCAAACACTGCTTCAAGGACCAGAGGTCATCTATCATTTCCCCTCCATCAGCTCTGAGGACAGAGGCAACTACCACTGCAAGTCTGAGAATCAGTTTGGACGGACCAACTCTACGTCTCTACTCTTAGATGTCCAGTGTAAGAAGAAAACATCGGCAAATCATTTACACATTCAGTTTAATAAGAGACAGTGGCTTGCAAAAACATGTCATGTTACGAAGAAGCAACACGTAAACAGGCCTACCAGCTGAAGACTTTCTGATTTGCAGTAGAAAGTTTGCAGTTACCCCCTTTACACAGAGCAGTGGTTGTGATCACCGGTGCATCAGATAAAATCCCTTTAGCTAGTGAACATCTGTAACAGTGAAAAAAAGATCAAAATGTTCTTAGAAGAGACTGTCCTCCCCCGAAAAACGCTCCCATGGGTCATTTGTTCAAGCATCAATTACGACCTATATTTATGTTAATAGTGACGGCGCCCTCTAGTGGCCGTAGTAGTTATGACGGGAACAAAGCCGGATTTAAGGCAACGAAATATAATAGTGCGTTCCATTTGTACTCGGAAGTCGGATTAGCATTTCTGTCTTATTTGTGTCTCACTAAATACGTACACACAGGCCTGTCCAACCTTGATAATTAAAGTAAATTTGAGTTTTTTTATCTTTACAATGTCACATTAAGTCATGTGCGTAACCGGAAGTGAAGTAATGTCTGATTTTAACCCAAATAACAATCTTTTTCTATACTGAATTAAGTAGTTTTGGAGCCTAAGCATAACCAGGTAGTGTTTGTGCCTAAACCTAACCAAAATGTAACCGTTTTACGTTAATGATGTGTTTAAATCCGCAACTGACATTCTCTGGTTTAGATATGAGGATGGAAAATGGTCCTGTGGGTCGTATTAGAGGGTAGTAACAAACGACCCATATCGGCGTATGGTTGGAGTACTTTTTGTCTTCTCATACTGTGTTTACGAAAAAGGTTTTCTGTTTTGCACCTCAGCACCATCATACATGCATGCGTGTTAACATTGTATCTGCAACACTGAGAGAGCCTTTCCCTAGAATCAGCTCTGCACACAAATGTTAGTGAGTTTATACATTTTCTTCTCCAGATGGTCCAAAGCTTCCCTCTGTGTCAGTGAGTCCCTCTGCTGAGATAGTGGAGGGCAGTTCAGTGACTCTGACCTGTAGCAGTGATGCTAACCCAGCAGCTAACTACACCTGGTACAAGGAGAATGAAGACTCACCAAAAACATCAGGACAGATCTTCACCATCACTGACTTCAGAGCTGAACACAGTGGGAATTATTACTGTGAAGCCCAGAACAGAAGAGGACGTCAGAACTCCACCTTACATCTGATTGTTGTAGCAGGTAATCATATTTCCACATGATCTTAACCTTCCAGTTCTTTATCTACCTAATGACAAATAGATGTCAACATGAATACATTTGCAAATTAAATGTTTGCACAAAACAATAATTACTAATCCAGAGGTTTGACTTTCATAAAAACTCACATTAACACACATTGTTGGAAAGATCATTTTTACATTATAGGACGTTAAGCAAAAAACAAATGCAGAACTACAGTACACATGAGTCATGATGTGGAATGTATCTGTCTGAGGATCTATGATCTTATGTCTAATTATCAGTTGCTAAAGGACCCAAACAACTTGTAATTCCATAATGAATCATCTGGTTTCATCACTGTTTCCCAGGTTCAATGAAATCAGTAGCTGCTGGATCCATCACTGCTATTTTCCTGGCTATCATATTCCTCTGTGCCTTCCTATTTATTAGGTGAGCAGTTCAGTTTTACTGTGATTACATTAGTAATGCATCATTAAATCATTTAGTAATTTAGAATTGTATTCTGATGATTAATTTGATTGTTCATTCATTCTCCTTTCCAGAAGAAAGAGGTCCTGGAAACGAACCAGCGAGCCTGGAGAGAGACCAGACAACCAAGCTCAGGTCAGAAGAAGAGTTCAGTCAGAGTCCTCTCTCACCTGGAAACATTTGAATAATGCTTCATGTCCTCTGCTAAATTATAAGGTGCTGAGACAGGGACACTGTATAAAATAATATAAACCTCTCCATCTACACAGACATGATAGGGTTTGTAAATAAAGAGGATTTAGGCAATCCTTGAATTATATTTCCCTCTGCTGGTGATCAGTAGGCATTACACCGACAAAAACAGAACCTGTGGTTCACTTTTTGGCTTTGAAAATGAGACTTGATCCCACAACAGACAACATGAAATAAATGTTGAAACCAGGAATTTGGAGCGCCTGGTGAAGTATTTGTAAATTCACTGGAATTGCAGAACAAGCCCCTCACCTTTAACCCTGCAGATGCTTTACAATATGAGGATTTTGTTTTACAGGCCAATACAAATCATACTTAAAGGTCCCATATTTAGTCATGTCTTTTTTATTATAAAGCAGGTCGAGGTGCTATATAAATACTGTAAATGCATCAAAATGCTCAATCCACAGAGAAACGCACACACAGAAACTGTGCCTTTAAACGAGCCGTTAGGACTCCAGTATGGTTCTGATGTCACAGCTATACTATATATAGGTAGAAAGTGCCGCTACAGTGCCGTTACAGTCATTTCCTGGCTGCAATGATGGTGCAGAGACACAGAGAGAGCAGATGCAGAAGATCCGGAAACGCTGACCAATCAGAGCAGACAAGGCTTTTTCAGGAGGGGCTTAAAGAGACAGGCGCTAAAACGGAGCGTTTCAGACAGAGGGTGAATACAGGTATATTCAGACAGACAGTATGAGGGAAAATAAGGTGTCTCTTTAGAATTAAAGCATGTAAACATGTTTTAGAAGAAACCCAAAATACAAGTATGAACCCAAAAAACAACCTTTCAACACCTACCTATGTAGCTGAGGACTCTTGTCTATGTTACCTTCAGGGTTCAGTGTATGACAGTCCTTCAGCTCCAGTCCAGAGAACTCCAGCAGACTCGCACGAAGACCATTGCTATGCCAGCGTGAGCTTCTCTAAAAACCAGGAAGATGCTCTCTACTCCAACATCAGGCTAGCTCAGCGCCACAGACACGAGGAGGAAGAGGAGGACGAGGATGTGAAGTACACTGCTGTCAACTTTAAGAGTTCCAGTGCTACTACAGAGTGAGTCCATCAGAAAATGTTTTTATTCCCACCGTTTTAATGTTTTTTTTTATACTGTGGGTTTTTCATTCTCTAAGTATGTTTTTTTTTTCATTCACAGATCAGGAAATCAAGAGGCTGCGGAGGATTTATCTGAACTGTACAGCACAGTCAGCAAACACCCAAGACTTTGAACACAACACAGATCTGTGGTCTCTTTAAAGGGCAGGGTTGGTAATGTTGAAAAACTAGCAAGATTTGAAGGAAGCATCTCCTCGGTGCTTCGTCTAACCCCTCCCCCTGCCCTCTGGGCTCCCCACACACAGACGTGCACCCTTCCTCGCTACTTTAGACAGTGTTCAAGCAGGTTAAACACACATTTATGAGTATTAGGATTAAGTTGATAGACTGTATTTTATGCAATTTTGTGACATGCAGCGTTGGGTCATTTATCTAGTGTCATCAGTTAACGGCTGTTAAGCTTGTAATTTATAAAAAAATACCAATATAGAATTTGTTTAAAAATGCAATGATTTACTGCTTGTGTTAGTGAATCATCTTGTCAAGTACATTTCTCTGTATATATTTCTTTATCACAAGTTTTCTACTCAATGAAGAAAAATCCTCACATTTTAGAAACTGGAAACGATCCAAACAGTTCTGTTGATCATCTGAGTGTTTAGTCAGCTATTTATTTCAGCTGGACTTGTAGGCCTGTATATTGTTAGGTAGTTACTTATAATAAGACATTGTATTTTTTAAACTACATGTGTTTTGTGTGCAAAATTCTTAATTTGTAAAGTAGTAGTCTATATCCTTGGAATTGTAACATCTTTTTTTTTTTTTTTTTTTTTTTTTTTTTTTTTTTTTTTTTTTTTTTTTTTTTTTTTTTTTTTTTTTTTTTTTTTTTTTTTTTTTTTTTTTTTTTTTTTTTTTTTTTTTTTTTTTTTTTTTTTTTTTTTTTTTTTTTTTTTTTTTTTTTTTTTTTTTTTTTTTTTTTTTTTTTTTTTTTTTTTTTTTTTTTTTTTTTTTTTTTTTTTTTAAAAAAAAAAAAAAAATTTTTTTTTTTTTTTTTTTTTTTTTTTTTTTTTTGGGGGGGGGGGGGGGGGGGTTTTTTTTTTTTTTTTTTTTTTTTTTTTTTTTTATTAGTTAAATCTTTCTTCATATAAACCACCGATGTGTCTTTACCTTTAATACATTTTAATATGAAATCTAACTGTATCCAGATTCCGTTCATGAGGCTTTTGTCTCTAATTTTGTCGTCTCTCCCCATCAGTTAGGCCTCTTTCACACTGGCTGTGTGGCGTCAGCGTGTCAGCTGCGTGGCGTGTCTGTTTTTATTTCAGGTCCCATGTTAACAGGTCAGAGCTTTCACACTTCCTGCGTGACACACACATCTCAGGCGTGCATGCAAGCGTGTTGGAAGCGTTTCCAGGCAAAATAGAATACAAAAAGATGTTTATGTCATTTTGACAAGAATACATTTAATAAATTACATTTTGATGTTTGAAAGTCTCTAGGTTTTGACATAAATGCAGATATAAATGTAATTTAAAAAATAATAAATAATTATCAATTTTCAAACATTGCACCTGTCAATACAGAACGAAATATTCTGTAGCCTATTTTGCCGTTGTCTTTGCTGTAATCAAATCAGTATATATTTATGTTTAACATGGTATTTCATTTTATCAATGGGAAACATACACGTGTACAGACAAGGCTAGCAGCAGCAGCGCCACATCAGACACGTTTCTGGTGTGTAAAGACATAGGAAACGCCACGCAACAGAAACGCCACGCTCACGCCACGCAGGCAGTGTGAAAGAGGCCTTAGACTCTTGTCCTGAGTATGAGGACATCTCAGAGACTGCAGAACAGAAGACCCAGAGGAGCAGGAAGACCTGGTGTGAAGGTCAGACAGCTTTGAGTCTGCTGCATGGAGGGAAAAAAACTCAAAATAATTTCTGAGGAATAATTCACCAAAACTTATTTGGTTTTCTTAAGATTCAGTCAAACCTGGATGGTAACAAAAAGAAGGACAACGTTGAAGTTGATACATCAACCTCAACTCCAAATTTTGGTAGCAGATGATTTGAGTGGAATGCAGATTTATTTGTACCTGTGCAGGTACATTACATAAGTTCAGGATTTAACTTGCAATGCAAAATGTTATTTGATGTAATACATTTTTTAAGAAATATTATTCACCCTTTCACATGACACCTGTCCTGCCAGATAAAGCCAGTAATGTCCAAATATTCCACAGCATGTACAGTATATATTATCTAGTAGCCTATATTTCAACACTTAAAAATTGTCCTCTTGGACAATTTAGAAATATTTTTCTAAACCTGCAAACTTCTACTTGTAACAGCTTTACATAATTGCATTTTCTTTTCCATCCCTATTATCCTAATGTATTAATCAAATATTTTTCCAATTCTGAATGTTTTATTGTCTTTCTATATTTCTTATGATTGTACTTTCTGTGTTGTTGTTCTGTATTTGTCTTTGTAATCTGACTCGATGACATTGATAATGAGGGTCGCCCCTCAATGATCTCACGAGGATAAATAAAGGTTGAATGAAAAAAAAAACATAAGCCCAGCTCTGTCACTCTTTGCTAGTTGAAACATGTTCTATATATTTCAGTGGCTGACTCAAATAAACCTGCAGCTTGCACAGCAACTGTGTAGTTTGAACATCATGTCAGTTCCCCTCTCACTGCTGCAGAGGGCAGCGGTGTGCAAACAGTTTGGGATTTCAGCTTCAAGCAAACTGTTTCTTTTTCAGAATAAAGTTTTTTTATTAATCAGCAATGAACACAAATAATAATTATATATGTTCAATTGCTCTGACTTATTTCTCACTTGCTCATTATTCGTCCATCTGTATAACCTTTTACTCTGGTGGTAATGCACAACCTAAAACAACAACTGCTTCCTGAAATAAAGCTGACTCACCAGTTTGCTTTGATGAGACAAGAATTGAAAAGAACAGAAAAAACAAGATCACAAAAAATGTAAGCTTTAGTGCGTAACTTTTTGATATTAACGATCAACCTGATCTCACAGAATTCCGTGAAATGAACACGGGCCCTTAACTCAAAATCCGTGACAGTTTCACTGAATTACAACAAAATCTGTTAAACTGCCACGGAATAATTCCGTGAAATGAACACGGGCTTACGTAACACGCGAGAAGAACGTAGCGGTTGGGTTCAGGAAAAGGTCGTGGGTGGGCTTATGGTTCCGTGCCACACGCGGGACATGCTTAAAAAAAAAAAAACACAACTGACAAACGCCACACACGGGACACGAACTCCGCTCTCCTGGGTGAAAGTCCTGTGTTTGACCCATCCACCACCCTAACCAACCTCCTCAGCTGTGGAATTCCGGCCTTACATACTACTCACTACCGTGCTACGTCATCTTCTCATTGACTTTACATTGGCATTGTTTTCCGTGGTGGCCACACGAAATTTTCACACATTCCGTAACACCACCACGGAATGAGCTGTTACCAGTCCGTGCCCATTTTACGGAATTCAGTGAGACCAGGCTGTAACGAGTGCAGTGCCCTAGCCTAGAAATCTAATCTGCCCTAGTGGCAGCAAATTTATTTTGCAGCCAGGGTCAGTCTAGGCACCTAGACTAGGCACTAACCAAGCTGTAGCAGAGAAAGAAATTCCTCTTTTAGGAATAATATTTAGTGCAGCTAATTTAATCTTTTCTTTGAGAAAAGATCAAAGAACAGCACAGAAATCATTCTTAAAAAAGGAAGATGTGTTCGGAGTTTTGCCGACCGGATACGGCAAAAGTTTAATCTATCAACTAGCTTCGCTAGCTTCTTCGTTGCGCTGCCTGGTTGTAGTCTGTATTACGTGCAGAGGGAATTTGAAAGACAACCGTTCATCCCGCCCCTTGAATTGAGCCCTGCCAATGGTGAGTTCCCAGACCCAACATCTGGATGTGGGTCTGGGAACTCAGTTAAACCTTTTATTTGTTTGTTTTTGGATTAAATTCAGGAAGAAGAAAGCTCTGAGCTCCACCACTGAACCAAATGAACCCATAGAGACTGTGGAGGTGAGAGAGAGAGATTTGGGACAGAACTTACTCTACCAAAGGGTCATCATTTGTTGTTTATGAGTTTTTTTTATTTTATGTAGTAAACTACTTAAGAAATATTGTTCACCCTTTACATCACACCTGTCCTGGCAGAGAAAGCCAGTAAAGTCCAACTATTCCACAGCATGTACAGTAGATCTTATATGGTATATTTTTACACATTGAAAAACATGAGCTCAGCTCTGTCAAACTTTGCTAGTTGTTCATTTGTATTGAATGAATTGTATTGTATTGCATGTATTGTAGTTTGAACATCATGCCAGTTCCCTCTCACTGTTGCAGAGGGAGAGGGAGTGTTCAGGTGCAAGCTTTTGATTTCAGCTTTAAACAAACTCTTTTTGGGTTCATTCTTCAGAATGAAGTTTTTATTGATCAGTAATGAGTGCAAATACAATTTAAATCAGTTGGTATGATCTGATGTATTTCTCACTTGCCCAATGTTGTCCATCTGTAAAACTTGTCACAGTGTAATAAAGGTTTACTCTGGTGAACAACCTAAAACAGCAACTGCCTGATGGAATCAAACTGACTCTGTCCTTCCACTGCAGCTCAACACTTCAAGGAAGGGGTAATTACATTCTAGATGTCCACTTGATTTGTCTAACTTGAACATTTAAAGTCTCATATTACTTCATTAATGGCTAGTATGAACAGGTGATATTTCAACAAAAAACAGTCCTGTCCTAAAATGGTCTATATATTTATTAAGGTAACAGCAGTGTCTTTCTTCTGTCGCCACATTTGGACCGAAATGTTTTTTTTTTGTCTAACTAAAAAGAAAATTGTTGCTCTATCAGATAACTTTGGATGCTTTTATATAGACCTTAGTGGTCCCCTAATACTGTATCTGAAGTCTCTTTTATATAGACCTTAGTGGTCCCCTAATACTGTATCTGAAGTCTCTTTTATATAGACCTTAGTGGTCCCCTAATACTGTATCTGAAGTCTCTTTTATATAGACCTTAGTGGTCCCCTAATACTGTATCTGAAGTCTCTTTTATATAGACCTTAGTGGTCCCCTAATACTGTATCTGAAGTCTCTTTCCTGAAATTAAGCCTTGATGCAGAATTCCAGCCACTAGAGCCAGTCCCACAATGAGCTTTATGTACGACGTGCCATTTCTGTGTCTGTAGCTTTAAATGCTATTCAGTAGGAGAGGAAGGGGGGCAAGGTGTGGAAAAGTGTGGGGTGTAGCCTTGACCAACTGCCACTTTGCTTGTTTGCAAGCCATGATATCTCTCTCTTTCTCATGGGTGGGCCAAATTCTCTGGACGGGCAAAGCAGAGAAAGGGGAGGTAACCTTGCTCCTTATGACCTCATGGAGAAGATTCCAGATCGGCCCATCTGAACTTTCATTTTCTCAAAGGCAGAGCAGGATACCCAGGGTTCGGTTTACACCTATCGCCATTTCTAGCCACTGGGGGACCATAGGCATGCTGGCGGAACTCCTATTAATATTAAAACACCTCATAAAGTGAAATTGTCATGCCATGGGACCATTAAATGAGCCTTACTGCCTCATGAGGCTGCTAGTTGTGCTGTAGACTTTAAGCCATGCTGTTAAATAAACTGTGTGTGTTTGTGTGTGTGTGTGTGTGTGACCTCACTTCCTCTTTCTGTATGAGCAACATGCATTTGTCATTTAGCTCTACTTGCTCTGTGTTACTGCATGTAAAAAGACGTACCAGTGCTGTTTTAAAATCCTTTTATCTTTCAGGTGTCTATAGTCAAACCTGCAACAGAGAGACAGAGGGGCCCTATCTTGCACTCAAGCGCAATTGCCTTTTTACACCGACGCATGTATCATTCCTATTTTGCAGAGCGGACTTTTCCCTCCACAGACTCACGCGGTAAATTATCGAATGTATTTGCGCGCTCGGGAGCGGTTCCAGTGAAAAGGAGGAGCGTGTTCAAGCAAAAACGTACCCTGGTGCTATTTTGCAGTTTCAGAAAACAATTCCGCAATAGAATAGACCAGGAAAACCTGGTCTAAAAGTCAGTGGCGCTAGCCTAAAGTCAGTGGCGGCGTTAGTCAGATGCTATTTTAGGGGCGATGCTTGGCCATAATGTAGCGTGTGCACAACACGCATACACCTTGCTTCTCTCATCTACATGGACGCAGCAGTTCCCATTTTTGCAAACCATACATAATTACAAAGAAAAATATTACTGAAAATGCAATTCAGGTGTTTGGATAGGTCAGGAGGCATTTTACAGTACAGTCCTCAAAAAGTCGCAGCATTCTTTGTGGCTTGTTGTGTTTTACACAACATTTCCATGGATCATGGATGTGTTGATGACATAAATGAGGAAATATTAGAGGAATTAAAGGGACACGCCGACTTATTGGGAATTGTTATTATCGTAACTCTCAGATAAGAGGTCTTTATCCCTTCTCATCTCTTTGCGTAGTTGTCGTTATTTGACGGCTCCAGCATTAGCTTAGCCCAGCACAGATCATGCAGGTAACTGGTTCCAAATCAGCCTACTGCTCAATTGTGACAAAATAACGCTAATATAGTCCTGTTTATTTACATGTTGTGATTTGTAGAGTCACTAGCGTGGTACAAAAACAACGTAACATGAGACACAGCCATCTTCTATCTGTAAACAAACCAGGAACTATATTCTCAGACAGGCTTGCTGCGAGCATATCACTCCGCCCAAGTGCTATATTCTTCCGCCTGAGAATATAGTTCCAGTTTTTTTTTACGGTTAGAAGATGGCTGTGCCTCATGTTACATTGTTTTTTGTACACGCTGTGACTCTACAAATCACAACATGTAAATAGGAACATGTTGGCATTATTTTGTCACTTATTCGAATCAGTAGGATTACTGGAACCATTCACCTGCCTGTTCTGTGATGGGCTGATGCCGCTGGAGCCGTCAGACAGCTTTACAGCACGCACGGAGATGAGAAGGGTATGTATCGACTTGTCTTACTCTGGGGGTTACGGTGAATAAGCTAAATTCCCAATAAGTTGGTGTGTTCCTTTAAGGAGACGTGATGTTGAACTATGGTGGGATTGGACACTCCAGCGGGATCTGGTCCGGGAGTGGCAATGCGTTCCTTGTGGAGCGGGTGGATGGAGATGGAGTGGGGGGAGGAGGAAGGGGCTCAATGGGAGCAGGTGGTGCGTTTTGAGGCCCGCATCGTTTCTGTTTTTGCAGCGTGTTTGTGTATTTGGTTGTGTTGTGTGTATTTGCTGCACGTTTGCTAAATGCTGCGCATGTGTTGTCAAATTAATGAAGATGTTTTCTTAATTTGCTTGTGTTTTGTCTATTTCTGTGTGTTTCATTAAGTTGCACTGTGTTTGCCCCTGTCGGCCACCGTACTTCTCATACCCAGGCCTTCATTTTCATGAACCATATTTTAAGAACTTAATGCATTGTTGGCATAACAACAGTAAGAATAATTTGTTCATTTCAACTGGGAGATTTACAGACATTTGTCTGCTTACAGTCTGCATATTAATGATGTAAAGAGGAAGGAAGTCGTGTTTTAGGCGTGTTTTTAACAGCTTGATATCTATTTAATCTACTGTACCATCCACAGAAGACACACTCTTTCTTCAGAGACCACATCCTCCTTTTTCTAATGTAGACATGATTATTGTGAGTTACTGACACACAGTATTTCTCATGTATGTGATCTTACTGCTGATTTAACAGAGACCAGAGGAGCAGCTATGAGTTTAACAGCAGCAGCGACTGGATTTGTTGTCTTCCTTCTCTCTGTACAAGGTACTGTAGTGCACTTCTACATTTACAGTATATTGTAAGGCATTTAGCAGCTTTTATTATTGATACTACAACACAGCTTTCATGAGCTGAAATTGATTTTGAATCCTGACAAAACAAATGTCATGATGTTCACAAACTCAAAGAAAGAGCCACTGAACCTTCCATCTTTTTTTACGTTTCAGGGCAATGTGACTGAGTCTGTATCTTCATATAAATACCTAAGATTCTTAATTGACGATTCCCTCTCTTTTAAGCCTCAAATTCAGCAACCTGTGAAGAAGTTGAAGCTGAGGCTGGGTTTTTATTTCAAAAAAAGTATTACTTTTCTTTTGATGCAAAAAGGAAACTTGTTGCTGCTCCTTTTATGTCTGTGTTTGACTATGGTGCTGTTTTATATATGCATCTTCCTAATGCCTTCACTTCTTAGATACTGTATACCATGGAGCATTGAGGTCCATAACAAATCTTAAGGGCCTAACTCAACATTGATCCCTGTATGCTAGGGTTGGTTGGCCTGCTTTGTCCATCCATAAACTTAATCACTAGCATGGTCTTTATATTAACATATGTATATTAATGTTTTATGTAAACTACTTTGAATTGCATTTTGCTTAAATGTGCTATAGAAATAAAGTTGCCTTTCCCTACAATCTCCAGCCTGTCAGTCAGTCCCCAGGGCAATAAGAAACCTTTTGTGCCTGCCTGCCTGTCTGTATCCGCACCACGGCCGCTTCCGTTTTAAAAAAAATGTTTTAAAAAAGGTTTCAAAAAATGTTTAAAAAAGTTTCAAAAAATGTTTAAAAAAGTTTCAAAAAATGTAACCACAGTTTAAAAAAATGTAACCACACTTGCAACCGCTTTACCGGCACTGCCGTGACTCAAAGAAACTGCCGAGGCATCGTAGCTTCGCTCCGTCATCACCTCTGCGTGTGTGTATGTGTGTGTGTGACGGAGCACCACTGTCTGTCAACATGCAGAGAGGACAGAAATGCTTGCTCGTACTGCGCATGTGTGGGGACACACTCAGAGAGTTCCCAATTTATAGATTGATACTGTGAGGTCTGAGCGTTTTTTCAAATGTTAAGTGTCTTCTCTGCCAAGAAGGTGATGTTTTTGACTTGATTGGTTTGTCTGTTTGTTTGTTAGTTGGTCTGTCTTTTAGCAGGATTACAGAAAAAAACACTTCACTTTTCAGAGCTGATCTGAATCACAGGACGGATACACAAATTATCTTTTTCCTTTCATTAACATTGCGAGACATGGCATTTGTGCTACATTTATCAGAAAAATTTGAAAAAATGACTTTCAGAATGGGAAAATTCACACTGCATTAGCATTGTCAAATAGGGCATGGCTTGGTGGAGGTCTGTGCTCTCAGAGTTGCCCTTCTAGTTTCCTGTGTTTTCATCCCATTTTAAATGTAGGACATCTCTGCACACAGTTTATCCAGCGAAGCCACCTAAACAAGCCAACATTATTAAAAGTACTTTTTCTAATCAACATCATTATCAACATTGTGTGCCTACACCAAATGTTACCAGTCTGCTTGTTTATGTGTGTTACACATCCGTGTTTGGTTAACAATAACAGCCATGTGTGAGTTTCTCACACCTCAGTGTTCTGCATTTCTTTACAGTTTCCGTTCTACAGCAGCCTGACCATCGACAAAAAAAGCAACCAAGCAAAGCTGATTCTTTTTTTATGTGGGTGTATCTGAGATCTCTGTCCAGAAGAGCGCAGTCCCAGGAATAGCTAACGAAAATACTGTCAGGTCTCTAAGAGAGGACCAGAGCTTTGAGGAATATATACATGTATCTTACTGCTAACTGTATATTAGTATTTTGCTATTTCTCTCTCTGGGACAAGTCTGTGTGTGTTATCTACATGTCACACTATTTGGCCTCGCCTCAGTGTTCTGCATTTCTCTACAGTTTCCATTCACACTCTGCAGCAGCCTGAGTGACCACAGACAGAAAAGCAACCGAGCAGATTATTTATTTCCACAAACTTCACCCTTCTAATATTTAATCTTCTGTCTTCATATTTTGTTCACAGGTTCAATACATTGCTGTTCCTTCACTGCACCCTCTGTATGATGTCCTGCCTCAGTGCACCTAGAGATTAACTGCAGAGCAGAGATCATGTGTTCAGCTGTGACTGTTCCTTAGCATTATACATTATCATGTAAAACTGAATGATATGCATATTTCTCCATTCCTCTGTTCACTTTAGCATAAACCAGAAATAACATTAAAATAACAACTATTCCTGTGCTGTTACAGGATATGAGGATCACCGCTCTCCTCCAGTGTGTGAGTTTACTCCAGTGTCACTAATAAAAGAGCAAAATTAGAAAACTATAGATTTTAATGTGAGAAACTCAAGACATTCTGTGTAATATTTGAGCTTATATTCAGCCATTCATTCAACTTTTGTATTAACAAGAACGTGATTTCAACGTGTACATTTTCTCCTCACCAGATGACCCACTGTATTATTCATGATATAAATGATTTTCTGTATAGTGACTTTTTATTTTTTTAATGAAATGTGTCTTTATACATTTTCTCCTCCAGATGCTCCAAAGCTTCCCTCTGTGTCAGTGAGTCCCTCTGCTGAGATAGTGGAGGGCAGTTCAGTGACTCTGACCTGTAGCAGTGATGCTAACCCAGCAGCTAGATACACCTGGTACAAGGAGAATGAAGACAAACGTCTCAGTGAAGAACCACAGCTCGTCTTCAGCTCCATCCAGTCCTCTGACTCTGGACAGTATTACTGTACAGCTGAGAACGAGCTGGGGACGGAGACGTCTCAATACAAATCTATTGATGTGAAATGTGAGTAAAACAGCTCCATTTTAAAAAGCAACGTACAGCTAGTGACTGTCTGAATTTGTAGGAGTACTTTGCTGATCATTCCTGATTTTTTTCGGCTTAGTCTGCTTCACATTGACAGCTGTAGGTCACTGAACAGCAGTGGATGAGGAAAAGGTCGTTTTTAGGCGCTGTTGGTCCGTTTGACTTCTCAGAACAAAACTGTTCTATGATTTGTCATCATTTTAATTTTTTCACACATCTCCCCACACCATTTTACCAGAACATTTAATGACAACACCACCTCCTATTGAGGGTTAGGAGGAACCCTTTAAACCCTTACTATGTTAATTAGTAAGTCGTGTGACCAACTCTAGTTCTCCCCTAACAGGAACAATTAACAGGAGGCCAATATTGTACAAATATAAGTTTGCTTTTTTTACAAAAAGTTTAAAAGACTTCCAATTAAAATAGCAAGGGAAGATTAATAAAATAAATTAGATGGCAGATACAGGTTGTCTTACTCTCCTCAAAGCAGGAAGGTCAGGTCAGCACACGCACACCACTCAGGGAGACTACTGTGGGAGACCGAAAGAGACGGCCCAGCACCGTCAACGACATGCACTACACACTTATTTCTACACGATTCACTGCAAAATATCATGCAAGTCTCTACAAAATCTACAGTGTCGAGGCTACATACACACCGCGAGTGTCACTCAGTGCAGTCTCACCACGAGGAGACAGTGTGTTGACACGGACCCAGCCTTGTACAGGATCAAGCTGTGAATCTACATAAATCGAGGAGAGAAACCTATGTCAAAAATATATCTACAGACCACTTGTAAATGAAATCACAAAATTAATGAACCAAGGCAAATAACCAAAAGAAACAAAATGGTAAAATAACCGTAGAAAACAGCGACTGGACTGGTCCCCCTTTAAGAAAGCAAACAACACATTAGTGGCCAGTCACAAAGTTACAAAGTGTCTTGCAAATAATTTATTAGCACATTAATAAAAAGAGTAAAATATAAGCCTACTTTGCAAGGACACAAACTCCTATAGCACAGTTAATGCGGGAGGAGTATTTTCCAGAGCTCTACAGCCACAGCAGTTCATAAGTCACATAAGTGGTAAACTGAAACATACAAAGAAACTTAACTTTAAAGAAACTACAAGTTAAAAAACGTGTAGTGCGGGTAAATTGGGAACGTCTGGAGGAGGCCCCTGTCCAACGGACTTTCAACTCGCACCTCCGGCGGAGCTTTTCGTGCATCCCTGTGGAGGCTGGGGGCATCGAACCAGAGTGGACAATGTTCAAAGTTTCCATTGCTGAAGCTGCGGCGAGGAGCTGTGGTCTTAGGGTCTTAGGTGCCTCAAGGGGCGGTAACCCACGAACACCATGGTGGACACCGGTGGTCAGGGAAGCCGTCCGACTGAAGAAGGAGTCTTTCCGGGATATGTTATCCCAGAGGACTCGGAGGCAGTTGCAGGCACCGGCGGCCCCAAAGGGCGGCGCCTCTGCCGTGAAAAGAGGCAAAGCAGCGGGTGTGGGAGAAGTTTGGAGAAGACATGGAGAAGGACTTTCGGTCGGCACCAAAGTGCTTCTGGAAAACTGTTCGCCACCTCAGGAGGGGGAAGCGGGGAACCATCCAAGCTGTGTACAGTAAGGATGGGACACTGTTGACCTCAACTGAGGAGGTAATAGGGCGGTGGAAGGAGCATTTTGAGGAACTCCTGAATCCGACTAATACGCCCTCTATGTTAGAGGCAGAGCTGGAGGATGACGGGGGATTGGCGTCGATTTCCCGGGCGGAAGTCACTGATGTAGTCAAACAACTCCACAGTGGCAAAGCCCCGGGGATTGATGAGATCCGTCCAGAAATGCTCAAGGCTCTGGGTGTGGAGGGGCTGTCCTGGTTGACACGTCTCTTCAACATTGCGTGGAAGTCTGGAACAGTGCCAAAGGAGTGGCAGACTGGGGTGGTGGTTCCCCTTTTTAAAAAGGGGGACCAGAGGGTGTGTGCCAATTACAGGGGTATCACACTTCTCAGCCTCCCTGGTAAAGTCTACTCCAAGGTGCTGGAAAGGAGGGTTCGGCCGATAGTCGAACCTCAGGTTGAGGAGGAACAATGCGGATTCCGTCCTGGTCGTGGAACAACGGACCAGCTCTTCACTCTCGCAAGGATCCTGGAGGGGGCCTGGGAGTATGCCCAACCGGTCTACATGTGTTTTGTGGATTTGGAGAAGGCATATGACCGGGTCCCCCGGGAGATACTGTGGGAGGTGCGCGCGAGTTATTGGGGTGAGGGGGTCTCTACACAGGGCCATCCAATCTCTGTACGACCAAAGTGAGAGCTGTGTCCGGGTCTCGGCAGTAAGTCGGACTCGTTTCAGGTGAGGGTTGGCCTCCGCCAGGGCTGCGCTTTGTCACCAATCCTGTTTGTGATATTTATGGACAGGATATCGAGGCGTAGTCGGGGTGGGGAGGTGTTGCAGTTCGGTGGGCTGGGGATCTCATCGCTGCTTTTTGCAGATGATGTGGTCCTGATGGCATCATCGGCCTGCGACCTTCAGCACTCACTGGATCGGTTCGCAGCCGAGTGTGAAGCGGTTGGGATGAGGATCAGCACCTCTAAATCAGAGGCCATGGTTCTCAGCAGGAAACCGATGGAATGCCTTCTCCAGGTAGGGAATGAGTCCTTACCCCAAGTGAAGGAGTTCAAGTACCTTGGGGTTTTGTTCGCGAGTGAGGGGACAATGGAGCGGGAGATTGGTCGGAGAATCGGCGCAGCGGGTGCGGTATTACATTCCATCTATCGCACCGTTGTAACGAAAAGAGAGCTGAGCCAGAAGGCAAAGCTCTCGATCTACCGGTCAGTTTTCGTTCCTACCCTCACCTATGGTCATGAAGGCTGGGTCATGACCGAAAGAACGAGATCCAGGGTGCAAGCGGCCGAAATGGGTTTCCTCAGGAGGGTGGCTGGCGTCTCCCTTAGAGATAGGGTGAGAAGCTCAGTCATCCGTGAGGAGCTCGGAGTAGAGCCGCTGCTCCTTTGCGTCGAAAGGAGCCAGTTGAGGTGGTTCGGGCATCTGGTGAGGATGCCCCCTGGGCGCCTCCCTAGGGAGGTGTTCCAGGCACGTCCAGCTGGGAGGAGGCCTCGGGGAAGACCCAGGACTAGGTGGAGGGATTATATCTCCAACCTGGCCTGGGAACGCCTCGGGATCCCCCAGTCGGAGCTGGTTAATGTTGCTCGGGAAAGGGAAGTTTGGGGTCCCCTGCTGGAGCTGCTCCCCCCGCGACCCGACACCGGATAAGCGGACGAAGATGGATGGATGGATGGATGGATGGACAAGTTAAAAAACATTCTATAAAAAGTAGCGCATGGCTCATGATGGCATAAGCAACACAAAAGGAGAACATTTAGCTGAAACATTAATTGCTACCACATATGGCTAAAACAGCTGATAGGCATTACTGTCAGTTTGCTCCAGTTCACTCCGTGAAAGACGGGAACTTGCGCCTGGCTATCACCCTAGTGGGACCAAAAATCATAAATCAACCTTAAGCTGTACTTGTGATTGCTGCGCAAATTACTGCAGCCAAACATTTCGTACCTGCACAACAGGAGAATCCACACAACGCAGTGCACTCAGTGAGAGGCAAGGGACTAATGACTGAACCTGGTGAGCTTTTTATCACTGCCTGATTGGCAACAGGTCACATGACCACATGCACAAATCAGCTGGTTTCCCATACATTGTACAGTAGTAGTGCAGTTTTTATTACCTGTATAACTGGAGATGTTAGCGATTCATCTGAAGGATTCAGTCATGTAACAGTTAATCTGTCTGTCTATTAAGAGTTCACAAATAGGATCCAAACTTTGCCACATCATTCTGTTAGTTAACAGACGGTGTGAAGTGTTGCTTCTCTGTATGGTTAACAGTAATCTGCCTTTAGTGATCTAAATATAACACACAGTAGCAACCAAATGTCAGTATGTACTCACTCATCTGCTCTACATTGTTCATGATACAAATGATTTTCCATGATGGAATATATATTTTTTCTTTTACAGTGGGCACAACTGAAGCCCTGAAGTTTGGGTAAAACTCAAACTCCAGTCTGCACTACCAACAGTCACCTGAACTAAACAGTTCACATCAGCTGCAAAACTCATTCCAAGCAACACAACTCTTAACACACGTCTCAAAACAGGCTCAGTGCAGCCAAACACTCAGAACAATCCTCACTGAGATAACACACACTGGCACTCAGAACACACTGAGAGTAAACACACACTAGCATCAAACACCAAGACAGAAATTACAAACTTTCTCATCTTTACAGTTTGAACAATTTGAGTGACTTCACTCAATAGTTTCTTTAAAGAAAAGATATAGATTTTATAATATACCAATGTTACGTAAGGTAAACAAGAAGGAATGAAAATCAGCAGTTTGCTTCAATATAGTATTTTGTCTCTAGTAATTTATGGAATTATAGTAATGGAAAAAAAAACGTAAAGGTACATAACAGTAACAAAGAATAGTGTGACTAATCCTGCCTCTCTCCAGCATCATGCAGCAAGTTTTCTTCACACATTCACATTGGATGTCTCAGACATCTTACCTGGACATAATGGTATCTCTGCTCTTTTACCTGTTTCTCTCAAACGGTACAGTGTAGAATTGTTTCCTTCTTATTTGGTGTTTGTATACAAAAAAAGGCTTTCTGAGCTTTCTCTATATAAATACCGTATATGTTCACTAACTAGTCTAAAACAAGACACTTGCTTAGGCTTTCAGCTAAAATAGCGATCAGCAGTGTTTGATAGGCACCAGACTGAAATCTATTCTGTTTTGAATGTGTGGTTAACAGTGTTGACAGCAGTGTGTTAGCATTTGAACAAAGTGCTGTAAATCCAGAGTGTTGTGCACATTGTGGTTAAAGCCATGAGATAAGTGTGTAGAGTTTTGAAAACTGTGTTCAAGCAATGAAAAACGAACTAGAGATTGGTCCACATGAACTGCTGCTGTACAGACTGGAGTTAGAGTTTTGCACACGTGGCTTCAGTTGGGCCCACTGTCGTTTAGCAATCAGAAAAACTGTAATGTGTCTTTACACCTTGTGTCCCACAGATGCTCCAAAGCTTCCCTCTGTGTCAGTGAGTCCCTCTGCTGAGATAGTGGAGGGCAGTTCAGTGACTCTGACCTGTAGCAGTGATGCTAACCCAGCAGCTACTTATACCTGGTTCAAGGAGAATGTAAAGCTCAGACCTCCCACTGAAGGACAACAGCTGGTCCTCACGTCCATTCAGTCCTCTGACTCTGGACAATATACATGTAGAGCTAGGAACAGCCTGGGGTCTAACACATCCAAACCCATTTCTATTGAAGTGAAATGTGAGTGAAACCACTTTATTTAAATAACGGTCAACAGTTTAATTTTAATTAAGTTAAGCCGATACATATTTATTCCAGATGTTCAAAAGCTAGGCAATCAGTTTCAAACATATTTTTAGGATATTTCATTTTATAGCACATTCAAATGTAAGATACTCATTGCTTGTTACCCCCTCCCCACACACAACACACACAAAATAAGTCACAGAAACTACAGTCTGGTTGAGGAAAAGGGGAAAAGAAATGATATAAAATCACATCTCTGTTTACTCCACTGTGTCTCAAACCAAGTGTCAAACCTTCAAAATAACACAGTGTATAGAATGTAGAAACAGCAATATCAGCTTCTTTACAGGAAAATATTTCTACTGATCCTAACTACTTTCTTCAGCTCTAGTTCTTGCTTCCCATTCACAGTCTTCTGATATTCACTGAGCAGCTCCAGGAGATTTTAGGGGTTTTGTGCAGTTTGGACTCAAACCATCACACATCAATGTAGTCAGACCACCTTTAAAGTCTAAAATGCTGATAGACCAACATGGTCTCAGGGCAGTTCGTGAAATTGTCACGTTATTTTTAATCTATTGATTCGTGTACAACAACACGTTAATCTTGTTTTTTCGTGGTGGCCCGCACAAACTGGTCTATATGGAGATTAATGGGGAAAAAGCAAACGTCACACCCTGGGACACGCCTCACACGCCAACCCCGGGACACAGCCGCCGGGAACGCGCGGCAATAACGGGATGGCGGAGGTTGGGTTAAAGGAAAAAAACAACGGGGAAAGACTCTGACACGGCCACAGGGGGAGGACGCCTCACACGCTAGGACACGGTCGCAGGGAACGCACGACAATAACGGGACGGTTAACGGGGAAACAAAACGCCACACGCGGGACACGATCCCCGGCCTCCGGGGTGAAAGTCCTGAATTGTTTGACCCATCCACTACCTCAACCAACCTCCTTACGCGGATTTTCGGCAATTCATACTACTCGCTACCGTAGTTGTGCTGTGACCACGACATATGCTTCCCATTTAAATTCATAAGTTTACATTTTTGTGCTGGCCACCACGAAAAAAACGAGAAAAACGTCCCCGTGACCACGAATCAATACATTAAATAACGTGACCATATCACAAACTGCCATGAGACTGGGTTGAATAGACACAGCTACACAGAGATAGTAATTAAAATACCATGTGTTCTTCTGCAGTGAGTCACCTTTAACCTAGAGTAATCTCTGTTAACACATCTCCTCCAGATGGTCCAAATCTTCCCTCTGTGTCAGTGAGTCCCTCTGCTGAGATAGTGGAGGGCAGTTCAGTGACTCTGACCTGTAGCAGTGATGCTAACCCAGCAGCTAACTACACCTGGTACAAGGAGAATGAAGACTCACCAAAAGCATCAGGACAGATCTTCACCATCACTGACTTCAGAGCTGAACACAGTGGGAATTATTACTGTGAAGCCCAGAACAGAAGAGGACGTCAGAACTCCACCTTACATCTGATTGTTGTAGCAGGTAAGATTCTCCATGACACTAATTGGCTCATTAACAGACAGTATCACCTGGCAAACTGATTTATGAATCAAACCCCCCAATAAGGTCCAGTACTGTTTATGTAATGACTAATAATGTCTATCTCCATTTCTAGATAAATCAACAATAACACTGATGACAAACAGCATCAGGTTGACTCTGGTGGGGGTTGTGGGGCTGATTCCTCTGCTGCTTTGTTGTCGCAGGATGAGGTGAAACTATAAAAATGAATCATCACTGATTTTTTACTATTACTTCAACTCATAATCATAGTTTTGCAGTTTCCCATTAAACCTTTTATTTTTTTGTTTTTGGATTAAATTCAGGAAGAAGAAAGCTCTGAGCTCCACCACTGAACCAAATGAACCCATAGAGACTGTGGAGGTGAGAGAGAGAGATTTCGTACAGAACTTACTCTACCAAAGGGTCATCATTTGTTGTTTATGAGTTCATAAAGACAATTCACATATAACTTGATTAGTTCAATCTTTCTTCATAGAAACCACAGACGTGTCTTTACCGTCACACATTTTCCAACCCCATTTCTTACAGAAGTCCTTTTTAACCAAAGAGCAATTTAAGGAAACAGTCTTTCTTTTGTTATAAAATCTTGACTTTCATCTTAATGTCTCTCCCCATCAGTTAGACTCTTGTCCTGAGTATGATGACATCTCAGAGACTGCAGCACAGACAGAAGACCCAGAGGAGCAGGAAGACCTGGTGTGAAGGTCAGACAGTGCAGTCAAACCAGAGGGAGACTCACATGGAGGAAAACAAAAAGAAGTCTTTAACTCCAAACGTTTTCATTCTCAGTTTTTTAGAAGCAGCAGGTAGCAGAAGATTAGAGAAGAATGCAGCTTTATTTGTACCTGTGCAGGTACATAACAGAACTGAACTCAGTTCAGGATTTGACTTGGTATGCAAAGTGATATTTTATGTAGTTAATTACTTTTAAGAAATATTGTTCACCCTTTCACATGACACCTTTCCTGGCAGAGAAAGCCAGTAAAGTCCAACTATTCCACAGCATGTACAGTAGATCTTATATGGTATATTTTTACACATTGAAATACATGAGCTCAGCTCTGTCAAACTTTGCTAGTTGTTCATTTTTTTTTTTTTAATTTTTTTTGTTTTGTTTTTTTGTAGTTTGAACATCATGTTTATCATTTCCATCTCACTGCTGCAGAGGGAGATAGTGTTCAGGTGCAAGCTTTTGATTTCAGCTTTAAACAAACTCTTTTTGGGTTCATTCTTCAGAATGAAGATTTATTGATCAGTAATGAGTGCAAATACAATTTAAATCAGTTGGTATGTTCTGATGTATTTCTCACTTGCCCGATGTTGTCCATCTGTAAAACTTGTCACAGTGTAATAAAGGTTTACTCTGGTGAACAACCTAAAACAGCAACTGGCTGATGGAATCAAACTGACTCTGTCCTTCCACTGCAGCTCAACACTTCAAGGAAAGAGCTAATTACATTCTAGATGTCCACTTGATTTGTCTCACTTGAACAGCTAAAGTCTCATATTACTTCATTAATGGCTCGTATGAACTGATAGTAGGATTGATATTTCAACAAAAAACAGACTTATATCAAACCTCAGGATCACAGTTCTTAAGCAAATTTGCCGCTCCTCTTTTTACCCTGCAGATATTATACTGAGTGATCATTTCATGCTATATTCTATTTACTTTGCAGTAAAAGTCTTAATATTATTGTTACGCTGGGATTAAGAACGTACCCAAATGCAATGTTCAACACAAAATCAGGTTCATTTAACAAAGGAAAGGAAGGAGGTGTGGGGAGGAGGACCCCAAAAACAGGAGCGAGGACACGAGGGCTGGGGAAGGATGACGAAGGCTGGAATAGGATGGTGAGAGACTGGAGGGCTGGAGTAAGCACAGCGCGGGATGAGAGGGCTGAGGTAGGATGGCGAGGGATGAGAGGGCTGGAGTAGGATGGCGAGGACTGGGATAGGATGGTGAGGGACCTGAGAGCTGGAGTAGGATGGCGAGGGATAAGAGGGCTGAGGTAGGATGACGAGGGAGCTCGGGGAGCGTGGGGAAAACGGGGCCGAGGGAACCGAGGAGGAGACACAGAAGTCCGGGGAACAGGGAGAGTCCAAGAAGGGAGGGCTGGAAGAGGGAGCGAAGGGAGGATGAATCTCAATAATATTATATATCATGTTATATGTTTTCATTCATAGAGTTGAGACTGACCAGCTGAGTATGAGATGTCCTAAAATGGTCTACATATTTATTGAGGTAACAGCAGTGTCTTTCTTCTGTCGCCACATTTGGACCAAAATGTTTTTTTTGTCTCACTAAAAAGAAAATTGTTGATCTATCTGATAACTTTGGTGTTAAAGGTCCTATGACATGGTGCTCTTTGGATGCTTTTATATAGACCTTAGTGGTCCCCTAATACTGTATCTGAAGTCTCTTTTATATAGACCTTAGTGGTCCCCTAATACTGTATCTGAAGTCTCTTTTATATAGACCTTAGTGGTCCCCTAATACTGTATCTGAAGTCTCTTTTATATAGACCTTAGTGGTCCCCTAATACTGTATCTAAAGTCTCTTTTATATAGACCTTAGTGGTCCCCTAATACTGTATCTGAAGTCTCTTTCCTGAAATTCAGCCTTGGTGCAGAATTCCAGTCCCACAATGAGCTTTACTTACGACGCGCTGTTTCTGTGTCTGTAGCTTTAAATGCTATTCAGGAGGAGAGAGGGGGGGTCAAGGTGGATGGTGTGGGTGTGGCCTTGACCAACTGCCACTTTGCTTGTTTGCAAGCCATGATGTCACTCTCTCTCTCATGGGTGGGCCAAATTCTCTGGGCGGGCAAAGCAGAGAAAGGGGAGGTAACCTTGCTCCTTATGACCTCATAAGGAGAAGATTCCAGATCGGCCCATCTGAGCTTTCATTTTCTCAAAGGCAGAGCAGGATACCCAGGGCTCGGTTTACACCTATCACCATTTCTAGCCACTGGGGGACAATAGACATGCTGGAGGAACGCATATTAATGTTAAAAAACCTCATAAAGTGAAATGTTCATGCCATGTGACCTTTAAATGAGCCTTACTGCCTCATGAGGCTGCTAGTGTTGCTGTAGACTTTAAGCCATGCTGTTAAATAAACTCTGCATGAATTAAAATGTATTGATGGTATTGCACATACGCACTTTTGCGTTTACCACTGTTGAGAAGCTAAGTAAATTAGTGTGTGTGTGTGTGTGTGTGTGTGTGTGTGTGTGTGTGTGTGTGTGTGTGTGTGACCTCACTTCCTCTTTCTGTATGATCAACATGCATTTGTCATTTAGCTCTACTTGCTCTGTGTTACTGCATGTAAAAAGACGTACCAGTGCTGTTTTAAAATCCTTTTATCTTTCAGGTGTCTGTAGTCAAACCTGCAACAGAGTGACAGAGGAACTGTCAGTCAGTGGGAACATGGAATGCCTTACCTTCATGTTGGTCCTCCCCCTGTACGCTACAAACTAAACAGGAACACACTCATAGTGCTACTAGTGGTCATACAGTCAACTCCACACATTACCTTTAATTACTGTAAAGATGGGTGACATAACTACAGCAAACTACATTTTTTTAATGTTTCTTTATAGTGATGGTTATTTGTATATAAGTTAAATTGGTGTACATGTACTTCATGACTGGAATATATTTATTTAACATGGTCTTTTGTGGTCAAATGGAAAAAAAATTGCCATGATCACACACACACACACACACACCTCACCTTTGATATAATGTTTCATTTAGTGTTCTTCTCTGTCTAATTTGTGACTTGTTTGCAAAACAACAGTATCATTTTTTTCATTTCAAGCTGAAGATTTACAGCCATACATCTTTTCATGCATATTAATGATTTGAAGAGGAAGGAAGCCAGGCCGGTTTTTAACAGTGTGATATATGTTAAATACAAATGTACCAACCCCAGAACAAACACTCTGTCTTCAAAGACCACATCCTCCTTTTTCTAATGTAGACATGTTTATTGTGAGTTAGTGCCACACAGTATTTCTCATGTATGTGATCTACCTGCTGATTTAACAGAGACCAGAGGAGCAGCTATGAGTTTAACAGCAGCAGCGAGTGGATTTGTTGTCTTCCTTCTCTCTGTACAAGGTACTGTAGTGCACATCTACATTTACAGTATATTGTAAGGCATTTAGCAGCTTTTATTATTGATACTACAACACAGCTTTCATGAGCTGAAATTGATTTTGAATCCTGACAAAACAAATGTCATGATGTTCACAAACTCAAAGAAAGAGCCACTGAACCTTCCATCTTTTTTACGTTTCAGGGCAATGTGACTGAGTCTGTATCTTCATATAAATACCTAAGATTCTTAATTGACGATTCTCTCTCTTTTAAGTCTCAAATTCAGCAAATTGTGAAGAAGTTGAAGCTGAGGCTGGGTTTTTATCTCAGAAATAAGTCTTGCTTTTCTTTTGATGCAAAAAGGAAACTTGTTGCTGCTACTTTTATGTCTGTGTTTGACTATGGTGCTGTTTTATATATGCATCTTCCTAATGCCTTCACTTCTTAGATACTGTATACCATGGAGCATTGAGGTCCATAACAAATCTTAAGGCCCTAACTCACCATTGATCCCTGTATGCTAGGGTTGGTTGGCCTGCTTTGTCCATCCGTAAACTTAATCACTGGCATGGCCTTTATATTTACATATGTATATTCATGTTTTATGTTAACTACTTTTAATTGCATTTGGCTTAAATATGCTATAGAAATAAAGTTTCCTTTCCCTACAATCCCCAGCCTGTCAGTCAGTCCCCAGGGCAATATGAACCCTGTTGTGCCTGCCTGTCTGTGTCCGCACCACGGCCGCTTTCGGATCGCCTTTATTTTATTTTGCAGCAAACGCTGTACACGTGGAGTTTAAAAAATGTAACCACACTTGCAACCGCTTTACCGGCACTGCCGTGACTCAAAGAAACTGCCGAGTCATCGTAGCTTCGCTCCGTCCGCACCTCTGCGTGTGTGTATGTGTGTGTGTGTGATGGAGCACCACTGTCTGTCAACATGCAGAGAGGACAGAAATGCTTGCTCGTACTGCGCATGTGTGGGGACACACTCAGAGAGTTCCCAATTTATAGATTGATACTGTGAGGTCTGAGTGTTTTTTCAAATGTTAAGTGTCTTCTCTGCCAAGAAGGTGATGTTTTTGACTTGATTAGTTTGTCTGTTGTTTGGAGGTCTGTGCTCTCAGAGTTGCCCTTCTAGTTTCCTGTGTTTTCATCCCATTTTAAATGGAGGACATCTCTGCACACAGTTTATCCAACGGAGCCACCTAAACAAGCCAACATTATTAAAAGTACTTTTTCTAATCAACATCATTATCAACATTGTGTGCCTACACCAAATGTTACCAGTCTGCTTGTTTATGTGTGTTACACATCAGTGTTTGGTTAATAATAACAGCCATGTGTGAGTTTCTCACACCTCAGTGTTCTGCATTTCTTTACAGTTTCTACACCAGCCTGACCACATACATGTTTGGTTAACAATAACAGCCATGTGTGAGTTTCTACACCTCAGTGTTCTGCATTTCTTTACAGTTTCTACACCAGCCTGACCACATACATGTTTGGTTAACAATAACAGCCATGTGTAGAGTTTCTCACACCTCAGTGTTCTGCATTTCTTTACAGTTTCTACACCAGCTCTGACCACATACATGTTTGGTTAATAATAACAGGCATGTGTGAGTTTCTCACACCTCAGTGTTCTGCATTTCTTTACAGTTTCCATTCACACTCTGCAGCAGCCTGAGTGACCACAGACAGAAAAGCAATTATTTTGTTCACAGGTTCAATACATTGCTGTTCCTTCACTGCACCCTCTGTATGATGTCCTGCCTCAGTGCACCTAGAGATTAACTGCAGAGCAGAGATCATGTGTTCAGCTGAGACTGTTCCTTAGCATTATAAATCCTCATGTAAAAGTGATTGATATGAATATTTCTCCATTCCTCTGTTTACTTCAGCATAAACCAGAAATAACATTAATACTTGATTTATATATCCATTAATCTCATTAATAAAATCAGACATTGGAAGTCCCCAACAAAGTACAAATATAGACCATTTCACAGATATAAACATAAACATCCTGAATCGCCCCAAGTTGATTACCTGTTGTAACCAGTGACATCAGCTGACAGGAAGTTAACAAGGGGCCAGTCTGTTGCCTAGAAAAATCTGTGTGATACAGAATAAGTCTTGAGCTCAGTTCTAGTTAAGATAAAACTGCAGTAAAACAGTCTAAAGTTGTTCCAAACTCCCCGACCCCAAAACAAGTTGGTACTATCAGATTATCTTTGTCTAACACTGACTTAAAGTGGGACGGCATGAGAGCAGAAGTAGTTTTGGGAAATGTAGCTTCACACACTGAAGAGCCTTCACTACATGTAAGTCTGTCTCCTGATGTAGTTCTGAGTCTGATTGGGCTTCCTGATGTGCTCTGTGTTACAGTGATACAGGGTCAGGATGGCTGGGGAGTGACTTACACCTCTACTCAGATCTGTGCTGTTAAAGGATCAACAGTGGAAATACACTGCAGCTACACATACCCATCCACAATGAATGAGGTGGAAAAGAGATTCTGGTTTACTAAAGGGAATAATAATTCACCTGTGGATCTGCAAACAGATTCAGACTACACAGGTCGTGTGGAGTATTTCTTTCATAACGACGACTGCACTCTGAGAATCAGAGACCTGAGAGAGAGTGACTCTGCTGAGTACAAGTTCAGGTTCATAACAAACCGTGGTGGTTTCACTGGTTCACCTGGAGTCACTCTGTCTGTTACAGGTAATATTTTCATTGGAATATTTTGTCCACTTGTTTTTCTTATGAATCTTGTGTGTGTCAGTTTGCATGCATGTACTGAAATGGTTTAGTTTGAAATGACATTTCTAATCTATCTTGACATTTCCAGACCTCCAGGTGCAGGTGACAAGATCATGGACCCAGGGAGAGCTGAGGTGTCACAGCAGCTGTAATGTACCTGATAATCCTTCATATGTCTGGTTCAATAATGGACAGAAAATGGATGGAGAAACATCTTCTTCTCTCAGAGTCTATGTTGAAGATAACAACAACTATTCCTGTGCTGTTACAGGATATGAAGATTACCGCTCTCCTCCAGTGTGTGAGTTTACTCCAGTGTCACTAATAAAAGAGCAAACATAGAAAACTATAGATTTTAATGTGAGAAACTCAAGACAATATGTGTAATATTTATATTCAGCCATTCTCAACTTTTTTATTAACAAGAACATGATTTCCACTTGTACATTTTCTCCTCACCAGATGACCCACTGTATTATTCATGATATAAATGATTTTCTGTATAGTGACTTTTTTTGTTTTTAATGAAATGTGTCTTTATACATTTTCTCCTCCAGATGGTCCAAAGCTTCCCTCTGTGTCAGTGAGTCCCTCTGCTGAGATAGTGGAGGGCAGTTCAGTGACTCTGACCTGTAGCAGTGATGCTAACCCAGCAGCTAGATACACCTGGTACAAGGAGAATGTAGACAAACCTCTCAGTGAAGGACCACAGCTCGTCTTCAGCTCCATCCAGTCCTCTGACTCTGGACAGTATTACTGTACAGCTGAGAATGAGCTGGGGACGAAGACGTCTCAATACAAATGTATTGATGTGAAATGTGAGTGAAACGGCTCATTTAATAACAGCAAATTGGTTGACACACACAAACACACACACACACACACACACTCAAATTATTGCACAACAATTTATGATTAAAGTTAATCTGTTTTCATATTATCTTCTCCAGATGCTCCAAAGGTTGGTCCCCTGTCTCTGACTCCCACTGGGGAGATCAGAGAGAACAGGAGAGTGACTCTGACCTGTAGCAGTGATGACAACCCAGCAGCTACTTATACCTGGTACAAGGATGGTAAACCTCTCTATAAAAAGACACCGGGTCTTGTCTTCAGCTCCATCCAGTCCTCTGACTCTGGACGTTATTACTGTAAAGCTGAAAACAAGTTGGGGAGGAGGACATCTGAATCCATCCATCCATCCATCCATCCATCCATCTTCGTCCGCTTATCCGGTGCCGGTCGCGGGGGAGCAGCTCCCAGCAGGGGACCCCAAACTTCCCTTTCCCGAGCAACATTAACCAGCTCCGACTGGGGGATCCGCAGCTTCCCAGGCCAGGTTGGAGATATAATCCCTCCACCTAGTCCTGGGTCTTCCCGAGGCCTCCTCCCAGCTGGACGTGCCTGGAACACCTCCCTAGGGAGGCGCCCAGGGGCATCCTCACCAGATGCCCGAACCACCTCAACTGGCTCCTTCCGACGCAAAGAAGCAGCGGCTCTCCGAGCTCCTCACGGATGACTGAGCTTCTCACCCTATCTCTAAAGGAGACGCCAGCCACCCTCCTGAGGAAACCCATTTCGCCGCTTGCACCCTGGATCCGTTCTTTCGGTCATGACCCAGCCTTCATGACCATAGGTGAGGGTAGAAACGAAAACTGACCGGTAGATCGAGAGCTTTGCCTTCTGGCTCAGCTCTCTTCGTCACAACGGTGCGATAGATGGAATGTAATACCGCACCCGCTCGCCCAATTCTCCGACCAATCTCCCGCTCCATTGTCCCCCACTCGCGAACAAAACCCCAAGGTACTTGAACTCCTTCACTTGGGGGTAAGGACTCATTCCCTACCTGGAGAAGGCATTCCATCGGTTTCCTGCTGAGAACCATGGCGCGGTCTTTAGAGGTGCTGATCCTCATCCCAACCGCTTCACACTCGGCTGCGAACCGATCCAGTGAGTGCTGAAGGTCGCGGCCGATGATGCCATCAGGACCACATCATCTGCAAAAAGCAGCGATGAGATCCCCAGCCCACCGAACTGCAACACCTCCCCACCCCGACTACGCCTCGATATCCTGTCCATAAATATCACAAACAGGATTGGTGACAAAGCGCCCTGCCCCGGAGGCCAACCCTCACCTGAAACGAGTCCGACTTACTGCCGAGAACCCGGACACAGCTCTCACTTTGGTCGTACAGAGTTGGATGGCCCCAGTAGAGACCCCCTCACCCCATACTCACCGCAGCACCTCCCACAGTATCTCCGGGGACCCGGTCATACGCCATCTCCAAATCCACAAAACACATGTAGACCGGTTGGGCATACTCCCAGGCCCCCTCCAGGATCCTTGCGAGAGTGAAGAGCTGGTCCGTTGTTCCACGACCAGGGACGGAATCCGCATTGTTCCTCCTCAACCTGAGGTTCGACTATCGGCCGAACCCTCCTTTCCAGCACCTTGGAGTAGACTTTACCAGGAGGGAGGCTGAGAAGTGTGATACCCCTGTAATTGGCGCACACCCTCTGGTCCCCCTTTTAAAAAAGGGGAACCACCACCGCAGTCTGCCACTCCTTTGGCACTGTCCCAGACTTCCACGCAATGTTGAAGAAGCCGTGTCAACCAGGACAGCCCCTCCACACCCAGAGCCTTGAGCATTTCTGGACGGCGATCTCATCAATCCCCGGGGCTTTGCCACTGTGGAGTTGTTTGACTACATCAGTGACTTCCGCCCGGAAATCGGCGCAATCCCCGTCATCCTCCAGCTCTGCCTCTAACATAGAGGGCGTATTAGTCGGATTCAGGAGTTCCTCAAAATGCTCCTTCCACCGCCCTATTACCTCCTCAGTTGAGGTCAACAGTGTCCCATCCTTACTGTACACAGCTTGGATGGTTCCCCGCTTCCCCTCCTGAGGTGGCAAACAGTTTTCCAGAAGCACTTTGGTGCCGACCGAAAGTCCTTCTCCATGTCTTCTCCAAACTTCTCCCACACCCGCTGCTTTGCCTCTTTCACGGCAGAGGCTGCAGCCCGCCCGGCGCCTTCGGTACCCTGCAACTGCCTCCGGAGTCCTCTGGGATAACATATCCCGGAAAGACTCCTTCTTCAGTCGGACGGCTTCCCTGACCACCGGTGTCCACCATGGTGTTCGTGGGTTACCGCCCCTTGAGGCACCTAAGACCCTAAGACCACAGCTCCTCGCCGCAGCTTCAGCAATGGAAACTTTGAACATTGTCCACTCTGGTTCAATGCCCCCAGCCTCCACAGGGATGCGAAAGCTCCGCCGGAGGTGCGAGAGTTGAAAGTCCGTTGGACAGGGGCCTCCTCCAGACGTTCCCAATTTACCCGCTACACGTTTGGGCGCACCAGGTCTGCCCAGAGTCTTCCCCACCCCTGACCCAACTCACCACCAGATGGTGATCGGTTGACAGCTCTGCCCCTCTCTTCACCCGGAAGTGTTCAAAAAGAACGGCCTCAGATCAGATGAAACGATTATAAAATCGATCATTGACTCTTCGGCCTAGGGGTGCTCTGGTACCAGGTACACTTATGAGCGCACCTATGTTCAAATGGTGTTCGTTATAGACAATCCATGACTAGCACAGAAGTCCAACAACAAACAACCACTCTGGTTTAGATCAGGGAGGCCGTTCTGAATCCATCTTTATTAATGTGAAATGTGAGTAAAACAGCTCCATTTTAAAAAGCAACATACAGCTAGTGACTGTCTGATTTTGTAGGAGTACTTTGCTGATCATTCCTGATTTTTTTCGGCTCAGTCTGCTTCACATTGACAGCTGTAGGTCACTGAACAGCAGTGGATGAGGAAAAGATCATTTTTAGGCGCTGTTGGCATCAGTTTGACATCTCAGAACAAAACTACTCTATGATTTGTCATCATTTTAATGTTTTCACACATCTCCCCACACCCTTTTACCAGAACATTTAATTGGTGTGTATCATTGTACAGTAGTAGTGCAGTTTTTATTACCTGTATAACTGGAGATGTTAGAGATTCATCTGAAGGATTCAGTCATGTAACAGTTAATCTGTCTGTCTATTAAGAGTTCACAAATTGGAACCAACTGTACCACATCATTCTGTTAGTTAACAGATGGTGTGAGGTGTTGCTTCTCTGTATGGTTAACAGTAATCTGCCTTTAGTGATCTAAATATAACACAGTAGCAACCAAATGTCAGTATGTACTCACTCATCTGCTCTACATTAGCTAAGTTTCCATCCACTTGTCAATCGAATTATCTGAAGTTCGGTAAAAAAACTCATGTGAATAAAGCTGGTGAAAGTGTGTTTCCATCCAACAGCTTTAAAGCGAATAAAAACCTGTGCGTAATGACGTCACATGCTGTTTTGCGATTAAATTGGTATATCGAATTGATTTGAGACATTTTAAGGTGTTTCCATTCATTTTTGCACTGAATCGCACAAGATTCAACCAAAGTTTTGTGAACAAAGTTTTGCTAGACAAAAGTAGTTGTTGTTGTTAATATTAGAAGCCAAGGAAGCTATGATGGGCCTTTGACTGAGGATCTGATCCAGCTCATCAAAAAGGTGGAACTTGCCTTTTATTTTCCCTCCGGCACCGCTGCGAGACAACTCTCCTTTTTGAGACATATATCGCTGTTTGAGCGCCTTCCATTTACTCCGGAGGACGTCCCACGGCTTGTCGTAACCTTTGTTGGTCATTTCCTTCGCGAGCTCCTGATAAATGATGGCATTTGTTAGATTTTTGCTATCTAAAATAGCCGTTATATTTTGCTCGTAAATTAAATTCAAAAAGTCTCTCGTCTCCTCGTTCGTCCGCTTACATCTGTGTTTGTTGACACCTGTCATGTGTGCAAACAGAGAGGAAATACTGGGCGGAAATGAACTAAAACTTCTTCTTCTTCCTTTTGTGGAGGTTGCAACCATAAAATGACCTAAAACTTAATCGCAATTCATTAATTTATTCGGCAAATAACGCTTCCATCAGCGTTTATCGCAAAAGCCGTATATCGATCAAGAGAAAATCAGATGAGACCGAACGTATTTCATTTGAGTCAATATTCATGAAATTCTATCGAATTTTACTGTTTCCATAAGGTATTTTTCATTCGATATCACGTAATTCGGATAAAAATGTGTGGATGGAAACATAGCTTTTGTTCATGATACAAATTATTTTCCATAAAGCAATATTTTTTTTTTCATTTATTGTGTCTTTACACATTTTTCCCACAGATGGTCCAAAGCTTCCCTCTGTGTCAGTGAGTCCCTCTGCTGAGATAGTGGAGGGCAGTTCAGTGACTCTGACCTGTAGCAGTGATGCTAACCCAGCAGCTAAATACACCTGGTACAAGGAGAATGTAGACAAACCTCTCAGTGAAGGACCACAGCTCGTCTTCAGCTCCATCCAGTCCTCTGACTCTGGACAGTATTACTGTACAGCTGAGAACGAGCGGGGGACGGAGACGTCTCAATACAAATCTATTGATGTGAAATGTGGGTGAAACGGCTCATTTAATAACAGCAAATTGATTCCACACACACACACACACACACACACACACACACACACACACACACACACACACACACACACACACACACATATTACACAACAATTTATGATTGAAGTTAATTTGTTTTTCATATTATCTTCTCCAGATGTCCAAAGGTTGGTCCCCTGTCTCTGACTCCCACTGGGGAGATCAGAGAGAAAGTAGAGTGACTCTGACCTGTAGCAGTGATGCTAACCCAGCAGCTACTTATACCTGGTACAAAGGATGGTAAACCTCTCTATAAAAGACACAGCGTCTTGTCTTTCGCTCCATCCAGTCCTCTGACTCTGGACTTTATTTCTGTGAAGCTGAGAACAAGTTGGGGAGGAGGACATCTGAATCCATCTCTATTGATGTGAAATGTGAGTAAAACAGCTCTATTTTATTAAAAGGCAAATATACAGCTAGTGACAGTCTGAATTTGTAGGAGTACTTTGCTGATCATTCCTGATTTTTTCAGCTCAGTCTTCTTCACATTGACAGCTGTAGGTCACTGAACAGCAGTGGATGAGAAAAAGGTTGTTTTTAGTCGCTGTTGGTCCGTTTGACTTCTCAGAACAAAACCGCTCTATGATTTGTCATCATTTTAATGTTTTCACACATCTCCCCACACCCTTTTATCAGAACATTTAATTGGTGTGTATCATACAGTAGTAGTGCACATTTTTATTACCTGTATAACTGGAGATGTTAGAGATTCATCTGAAGGATTCAGTCATGTAACAGTTAATCTATAAAGAGTTCACAAAATTTAGGAACCAAACTTTGCCACATCATTCTGTTAATTAGCAGATGGTGTGAGGTGTTGCTTCTCTGTATGGTTAACAGTAATCTGCCTTTAGTGATCTAAATATAACACACAGTAGCAACTAAATGTCAGTATGTACTCACAAATCTTGTTCATGATACAAATTATTTTCCATAAAACAATTATTATTTTTTTTTTTCATTTAATGTGTCTTTACACATTTTGTCCCACAGATGGTCCAAAGCTTCCCTCTGAGTCAGTGAGTCCCTCTGCTGAGATAGTGGAGGGCAGATCAGTGACTCTGACCTGTAGCAGTGATGCTAACCCAGCAGCTAGATATACCTGGTACAAGGAGAATGTAGACAAACCTCTCAGTGAAGGACCACAGCTCGTCTTCCGCTCCATCCAGTCCTCTGACTCTGGACGTTATTACTGTGCAGCTGAGAACAAGTTGGGGAGGAGGACATCTTACTCCATCTTTATTGATGTGAAATGTGAGTAAAACAACTCCATTTTAAAAAGCAACCTACAGCTAGTGACTGTCTGAATTTGTTGGAGTACTTTGCTGATCATTCCTGATTTTTTTCGGCTCAGTCTGCTTCACATTGACAGCTGTAGGTCACTGAACAGCAGTGGATGAGGAAAAGGTCGTTTTTAGGCGCTGTTGGTCCGTTTGACTTCTCAGACCAAAACTACTCTATGAGTTGTCATCATTTAAATTTTTTCAAACATCTCCCCACACCCTTTTACCAGAACATTTAATGACAACACCACCTCCTATTGAGGGTTAGGAGGAACCCTTTAAACCCTTACTATGTTAATTAGTAAGTCGTGTGACCAACTGTAGTTCTCCCCTAACAGGAACAATTAACAGGAGGCCAATATTGTACAAAAATAAGTTTGTTTGTTTTACAAAAAGTTTAAATGACTTCTAATTAAAATAGCAACGGCATATTAATAAAATAAATTAGATTGCAGATACAGGTTGTCTTACTCTCCTCAAAGCAGGAAGGTCAGGTCAGCACACGCACACCACTCAGGAGAATACTATGTGTGGAGAACCGAAAGAGAACGGCTCGCACCCATCCAACGCATGCACACTACACACTTATTTCTACACGATTCACTGCAAAATATCATGCAAGTCTCTACAAAATCTACAGTGTCGAGGCTACATACACACCGCGAGTGTCACCCAGTGCAGTCTCACCACGAGGAGACAGTGTGTTGACACGGACCCAGCCTTGTACAGGATCAAGCTGTGAATCTACATAAATCGAGGAGAGAAACCTATGTCAAAAATATATCTACAGACCACTTGTAAATGAAATCACAAAATTAATGAACCAAGGCAAATAACCAAAAGAAACAAAATGGTAAAATAACCGTAGAAAACAGCGACTGGACTGGTCCCCCTTTAAGAAAACAAACAACACATTAGTGGCCAGTCACAAAGTATCTTGCAAATAATTTATTAGCACATTAATAAAAAGAGTAAAATATAAGCCTACTTTGCAAGGACACAAACTCCTATAGCACAGTTAATGCGGGAGGAGGAGTATTTTCCAGAGCTCTACAGCCACAGCAGCTCATTAGTCACATCAGTGGTAAACTGAAACATACAAAGAAACTTAACTTTAAAGAAACTACAAGTTAAAAAACATTCTATAAAAAGTAGCGCATGGCTCATGATGGCATAAGCAACACAAAAGGATAACATTTAGCCGAAACATTAATTGCTACCACATATGGCTAAAACAGCTGATAGGCATTACTGTCAGTTTGCTCCAGTTCACTCCGTGAAAGACGGGAACTTGCGCCTGGCTATCACCCTAGTGGGACCAAAAATCATAAATCAACCTTAAGCTGTACTTGTGATTGCTGCAAACATTACTGCAGCCAAACATTTCGCACCTAGCACAACAGGAGAATCCACACACGCCAGTGCACTCAGTGAGAGGTTAGGGACTAATGACTGAACCTGGTGAGCTTTTTATCACTGCCTGATTGGCAACAGGTCACATGACCACATGCACAAATCAGCTGGTTTCCCATACATTGTACAGTAGTAGTGCAGTTTTTATTACCTGTATAACTGGAGATGTTAGTGATTCATCTGAAGGATTCAGTCATGTAACAGTTAATCTGTCTGTCTATTAAGAGTTCACAAATAGGATCCAAACTTTGCCACATCATCCTGTTAGTTAACAGACGGTGTGAGGTGTTGCTTCTCTGTATGGTTAACAGTAATCTGCCTTTAGTGATCTAAATATAACACAGTAGCAACCAAATGTCAGTATGTACTCACTCATCTGCTCTACATTGTTCATGATACAAATGATTTTCCATGATGGAATATATATTTTTTCTTTTACAGTGGGCACAACTGAAGCCCTGAAGTTTGGGTAAAACTCAAACTCCAGTCTGCACCACCAACAGTCACCTTAACTAAACAGTTCACATCAGCTGCAAAACTCATTCCAAGCAACACAACTCTTAACACACGTCTCAAAACAGGCTCAGTGCAGCCAAACACTCAGAACAATCCTCACTGAGATAACACACACTGGCACCCAGAACACACTGAGAGTAAAAACACACTAGCATCAAACACCAATACAGAAATTACAAACTTTCCATTCTTTACAGTTTGAACATTTTGAGTGACTTCACACTACTCAATAGTTTCTTTAAAGAAAAGATATAGATTTTATAATATACCAATGTTACGTAAGGTAAACAAGAAGGAATGAAAATCAGCGGTTTGCTTCAATATAGTATTTTGTCTCTAGTAATTTATGGAATTACAGTAATGGAAAAAAAAACTAAAGGTACATAACAGTAACAAACAATAGTGTGACTAATCCTGCCTCTCTCCAGCATCATGCAGCAAGTTTTCTTCATCACATTGGATGTCTCAGACATCTTACCTGGACATAATGGTATCTCTGCTCTTTTACCTGTTTCTCTCAAACGGTACAGTGTAGAATTGTTTCCTTCTTATTTGGTGTTTGTATACAAAAAAAGGCTTTCTGAGCTTTCTCTATATAAATACCGTATATGTTCACTAACTAGTCTAAAACAAGACACCTGCTTAGGCTTTCAGCTAAAATAGCGATCAGCAGTGTTTGATAGGCACCAGACTGAAATCTATTCTGTTTTGAATGTGTGGTTAACAGTGTTGACAGCAGTGTGTTAGCATTTGAACAAAGTGCTGTAAATCCAGAGTGTTGTGCACATTGTGGTTAAAGCCATGAGATAAGTGTGTAGAGTTTTGAAAACTGTGTTCAAGCAATGAAAAACAAATTAGAGATTGGTCCACATGAACTGCTGCTGTACAGACTGGAGTTAGAGTTTTGCACATGTGGCTTCAGTTGTGCCCACTGTCGCTAGTGCAGCCGGAAAAAACTGTAATGTGTCTTTACACCTTGTGTCCCACAGATGGTCCAAAGCTTCCCTCTGTGTCAGTGAGTCCCTCTGCTGAGATAGTGGAGGGCAGTTCAGTGACTCTGACCTGTAGCAGTGATGCTAACCCAGCAGCTACTTATACCTGGTTGAAGAGCAATGTAAAGCTCAGACCTCCCACTGAAGAACAACAGCTGGTCCTCACGTCCATTCAGTCCTCTCACTCTGGACAATATACATGTAGAGCTAGGAACAGGCTGGGGTCTAACACATCCAAACCCATTTCTATTAAAGTGAAATGTGAGTGAAACCACTTTATTCAAATAACGGTAAACAGTTTAATTTTAATTAAGTTAAGCTGATACATATTTCTTCCAGATGTTCTAAAGCTAGGCAATCAGTTTCAAACATAATTTTAGGATATTTCATTTTTTAGCACATTCAAATGTAAGATACTCATTGCTTGTTACCCCCTCCCCACACACAAACACACACAAACAAAACTCCAATCTGGTTGAGGAAAAGAAAAAAAAATATAAAATCACATCTCTGTTTACTCCGCTGTGTCTCAAACCAAGTGTCAAACCTTCAAAATAACACAGTGTATAGAATGTAGAAACAGCAATATCAGCTGCTCAGTCCACCACTTTGGTCCTAATGAAAATAACTTAAAAAGTGATTTATCTGTTGTCATGACATTTTTAAAAAGCCTTACAGAGCTGTACAAATTGCAGGGGGCTGTTATATTCTGTCACTTGTTCAACATCTGTTAGAACTAATGACCACTTATTGCCTACCTATGTTTTCTCCTCCAGATGCTCCAAATCTTCCCTCTGTGTCAGTGAGTCCCTCTGGTGAAATCGAGGAGGGCAGTTCAGTGACTCTGACCTGTCAAAGTAATGCTTATCCAGCAGCTAACTACACCTGGTACAAGAAGAATGGAAATCCAGAACTTCAACCTCTCAGTGAAAATACACCTCTCGTCTTCAGCTCCATCCAGTCCTCTGACTCTGGACAGTATTACTGTACAGCTGAGAATGAGCTGGGGAGGACATCTAGATCCATCTCTATTGATGTGAAATGTGAGTGAAACAGTTTATTTAAAATTAATGAAGTTAAATCTGTCCAGTCTTTACAGGAAAGGATCATGATCATAACTACTTTCTTCAGTAATCTCTGTTAACACATCTCCTCCAGATGGTCCAAAGCTTCCCTCTGTGTCAGTGAGTCCCTCTGCTGAGATAGTGGAGGGCAGTTCAGTGACTCTGACCTGTAGCAGTGATGCTAACCCAGCAGCTAACTACACCTGGTACAAGGAGAATGAAGACTCACCAAAAGCATCAGGACAGATCTTCACCATCACTGATGTTAGACCTGAACACAGTGGGAATTATTACTGTGTAGCCCAGAACAGAAGAGGACGTCAGAACTCCACCTTACATCTGACTGTTGTAGCAGGTAATCATACTTCCACATGATCTCAACCTTACAGTTCTTTATCTACCTATCTGATGACAAATAGATGTCAACATGAATACATTTGCAAATTAAATGTTTGCACAAAACAATAATTACCAATCCAGAGGTTTGACATTTATAAAAACTCACATTAACACACATTGTTGGAAAGATCATTTTTACATTATAGGACATTAGGCAAAAACCACAAGCAAAACTACAGTACACATGAGTCATGATGTGGAATGCATCTGTCTGAGGATCTATGATCTTATGTCTAATTATCAGTTGCTAAAGGACCCAAACAACTTGTAATTCCATAATGAATCGTCTGGTTTCATCACTGTTTCCCAGGTTCAATGAAATCAGTAGCTGCTGGATCCATCACTGCTATTTTCCTGGCTATCTTTTTTTTTTTTTTTTTCTATTCTCTATTTCATTTAGGTAGAATGATAGCGTGGTATGAGGCAACAGCGAAGGTCACCCTGTAAGAAATCATAGGGTACATAAAATTTTCCTTCATTTCAACTTTTCTACCACTATATTACATGTTGAACTTGCAAAAACTACAATTCAAATCTGTGGTTATTCTCAAACGACAATCGGAATAAATTTGAAACAGAATTTAGCCCTCTTATGTATAGAGTTTTCCATTCATTTTGTACTGGACCCTGATTCACCTTTTCCAGTGATGTAACTCTGTTTGTACTTTTCAATTGCCAAAATCAGTTAAAATGCGGATGTATTGAGTTGAATGTCTCGAGATAGACCGGCTTTGCTAACTCTGTATGAACTTCCACAGCACCTGTATCCCAACATTCATTTCGGCATTCAATGATGGTTGGATTTCCAGTACATAGACAGCCCCAAAAACGATTTTCAATTCAACAATTTTCGCCATCTTATTCATCACTAAATTCACTTCTGAGAACATTTTAGGCGAGAAATGAACGGTTTATATTTCGAATATAGGCAGTCTTGCGAAAATCTTTGCCGAATTGACAATTTGCTCCAAAGTTTGGGGTTTTTGAACTCCATAAAATACACGCGCCGTCGCTAGCGCCTGCCGGGGCCGCTTGCTTTCGGCGCTTCGGGCAGTCACACTCGGAGACCCCGCTGTAAGACGGAGGTCTTTTAGACCGGTCCCGTAAATAAGAGGCTTTTATTTCGCCGTTTCGGATCGTTTGTTTAAATATCACAACACATGTGGTTAACTGTCTTTTCGGAGTTAAACTCAACAAGCACACACACACACACACACACACACACACACACACACACACACACACACACAGCACAGCAGGCAGAGGAGAGATATACCATAGATAGACTGTATATTATTAATCTATGAGATATACCCGTTTCTTTTCGGGAGACTTGTTTAAATTATGCCATAGGCTATATCCTACATTATATTTTGTATTTAGTTCATATTTTTGGTGTATTTGTTTTCTGATTTATTAGAAGTTGAGTTTCAGTCTTTATGATAAATGAACAGTTGTACATAAAGTGGTAACATGCTATGACATGTTATGTAGACTAAAGGGGAGACACCAACCTTTATAATTTGAATTTCTAATTTCCATCTCCCTAGGCATATACAATGCACTACAATAATATAGAAATGATAATTCCACATAACACTAATAGGAACACATAGGACACACCAGTGCATATGCCTATTTATTTGTTTAATTTAAACTGACTTAAACTTATATGCTAATAATAGTAGGGATCACGTTCCACTCTTTTGAATAAGTAAGGGGTTGTTTGAGCTAAACCATAAACAATAAAATTAAAGCTCAATTAGTTTCATTTTTCAATATTATTGCAATAGTTGTAGCATTATGAGGTTTTCTTGTCCAGAGATTGTTTTAATACAAAGTGGTTATATTGTTGTGGTTTTTATTTCTAGCTGGTATTTTGGGGCCTTGCAGGTAGCCTCTGTGCTGGGAGTGTTGAGCAATAACAGGAAGAACGCATCATCTCAAACTGTTAACAGCGTTTTCTGTGCTTGTGAACTTGCGAGTTAATTCTTCCAAGAACAACCAGCAAGAACGTTCTCCCCAAGAACACAAGTCCGTACTTTGCATTCTTGGTATTGAGAAACGCCCCTTGTCTACACCATAGACTGAATAAAACAGGTCTATGGTCGGAAATGTCAACTCTGAAATATATGACGTTATTTGCTCTGTGAAAGACATTTATTTTATTTAATTAAGCAAACAGACATTACAGTTTTAGTTTAGTTATAATTATTATTAATTAATACCTATTTTTATTTCAGTTAACGACTTTTCCCTCCTAGTTTTTGTTATTTCGTTCGTTTTGGTTAACGATTATAACCTTGGTTCTGAGTCGTGCATTTGAGTCCACCAGTGTCGTGTTTAAGGTCGTTACAGAGGATTTTGTTTTACAGGCCAATAAAAATCATACTTAAAAGTCCCATATTTAATCATGTGTTTTTTTATTATAAAGCAGATCGAGGAGCTATATAAATACTGTAAATGCATCAAAATGCTCAATCCACAGAGAAACACACACACAGTCCAGAAACGCATTTAAACGAGCCGTTAGGACTCCAGCATGGTTCTGATGTCACAGCTATACCATATATACTGTAGGTAGAAAGTGCGCTACAGTGCCGTTACATTCATTTTCTGGCTGCAACAATGACAAACACAGAGTGCAGATGCAGAAGACCCGGAAACACTGACGAGACAGAGCAGACAAGGCTTTTTCAGGAGGGGCTTAAAGAGACAGGCGCTAAAATGGAGCGTTTCAGACAGAGGTTAATACAGGTATATTCAGACAGACAGCATGAGGAAAATAAGGTGTCTTTTTAGAATTAAAGCATGTAAATACAAGTATGAACCTAAAAAACGACCTTTAAACACTTACCCATGTAGCTGAGGACTCTTGTCTATGTTACCTTCAGGGTTCAGTGTATGACAGCCCTTCAGCTCCAGTGCAGAGAACTCCAGCAGAGCCACACGAAGACCTTTGCTATGCCAGCGTTAGCTTCTCTAACAACCAGGAAGATGCTCTCTACTCCAACATCAGGCTAGCTAAGCGCCACCGACACAAGGAGGAAGAGGAGGACGAGGATGTGAAGTACAGTGCTGTCAACTTTAAGAGTTCCAGTGCTACTACAGAGTGAGTCCATCAGAAAATGTTTGTTTTGTTTTTATATTTTCATTCTCTAAATATGTTTTTTTTTTTTCATTCACAGATCAGGAATTCAAAAGGCTGTGGAGGATTTATCTGAACTGTACAGCACAGTCAACAAACACCCAAGACTTTGAACACAACACAGATCTGTGGTCTCTTTAAAGGGCAGGGTTGGTAATGTTGAAAAACTAGCAAGATTTGAAGGAAGCATCTCCTCGGTGCTCCGTCTAACCCCCCCCCCTGCCTCGCTACTTTAGACAGTGTTCAAGCAGGTTAAACACACATTTATGAGTATTAGGATTAAGTTGATATACTGTATTTTATGCATTATTATGACATGCAGTGTTGGGTCATTTATCTAGTGTCATCAGTAACTGCTGGTAAACTTATTATTATTAAAATTATAATTATTAAATTTATAAAAATACTAATATACAATTTGCTTAAAAATGCAATAATTTACTGCCAGTGTTAGCAAATCATCTTTTCATGTACATTTCTCTGTATATATTTCTTTATCACAAGTTTTCTACTCAATGCAGAAAAATCCTCACATTTTAGAAACTGGAAACGATCCAAACAGTTCTGTTGATCAACAGAGTGTTTAGTCAGCTATTTATTTCAGCTGGACTTGAAGGCCTGTATATTGTTAGGTAGTTACTTATAATAAGACATTGTATTTTTTAAACTACATGTGTTTTGTGTGCAAAAATCTTAATTTGTAAAGTAGTAGTCTGTCCTTGGAATTGGAACATCTTCGTTCAATCTTCATATAAACCACTGATGTGTCTTTACCTTTAATACATTTTAATGTGAAATCTAACTGTATCCAGATTCCGTTCATGAGGCTTTTGTCTCTAATTTTGTCGTCTCTCCCCATCAGTTAGGCCTCTTTAACGTTAGGCGCCTCCCGTTTTTATTTCAGGTCCCATGTTAACAGGTCAGAGCTTTCACACTTCCTGCGTGACACACACGTCTCAGGCGTGCATGCAAGCGTGTTGGAAATGTTTCCAGGCAAAATAGAATACAAAAAGATTGTTTATGTCATTTTGACACAAATACATTACTTTTGATGTTTGAAAGTCTCTAGGTTTTGACATAAATGCAGATATAAAAGTAATTAAAAAAATAATAAATAATTATCAATTTTCAAACATTGCACCTGTCAATACAGAACGAAATATTCTGTAGCCTATTTTGCCGTTGTCTTTGCTGTAATCAAATCAGTATATATTTATGTTTAACATGGTATTTCATTTTATCAATGGGAAACATACACGTGTACAGACAAGGTTAGCAGTGGTGATGGTCAAATGAAGCTTCGCAAACCACTGTCTTCATTTTCTGAGCTCACTAGATGGCGCTCTCTGTTCACAGAAAAAGATTAAAGGAATGGCAATTCAGTGTGTTTTTAACACACTGTTGAACAGAGAGCGCCATCTAGTGAGCTCAGAAAATAAAGACAGTGGTTCGCGTAGCTTCATTTGACCATCACTAGCTAGCAGCAGCAGCGCCGCATCAGACACGTTTCTGGTGTGTAAAGACATAGGAAACGCCACACAACAGAAACGCCACGCTCACGCCACGCAGGCAGTGTGAAAGAGGCCTTAGACTCTTGTCCTGAGTATGAGAACATCTCAGAGACTGCAGAACAGAAGACCCAGAGGAGCAGGAAGACCTGGTGTGAAGGTCAGACAGCTTTGAGTCTGCTGCATGGAGGGGAAAAACTCAAAATAATTTCTGAGGAATAATTCACCAAAACGTATTTGGTTTTCTTAAGATTCAATCAAACATGGATGGTAACAAAAAGGACAACATTGAAGTTGATACATCAACCTCAACTCCAAATTTTGCATTTTCAGATTTCAGAAGCAGCAGCAGGTAGCAGATGATTTGAGTGGAATGCAGCTTTATTGGTACCTGTGCAGGTACATTACATAAGTTCAGGATTTAACTTGCAATGCAAAATGTTATTTGATGTAATACATTTTTCAAGAAATATTATTCACCCCTTTCACATGACACCTGCCCGCCCCAGAGAAAAACCAGTAAAGTCCAAATATTTCACAGTATGTTAGTATATAATATCTAGTAGCCTATATTTCAACACTTAAAATTTCTTCTTGGACAATTTAGAAATCTTTTTCGCAACCTGCAAACTTCTACTTGTAAATGCTTTACATAATTGCATTTTCTTTTGCATCCCTATTATCCTAATGTATTAATCAAATATTTTTCCAATTCTGAATGTTTTATTGTCTTTCTATATTTCTTATGATTATACTTTTTTTGTTGTTGTTCTGTATTTGTCTTTGTAATATGACTCGATGACATTGATAATGAGGGTCGCCCCTCAATGATCTTACGAGGATAAATAAAGGTTGAATGAAAAAAAAACATAAGCCCAGCTCTGTCACACTTTGCTAGTTGAAACATGTTCTATGTATTTCAGTGGCTGACTCAAATAAACCTGCAGCTTGCACAGCAACTGTGTAGTTTGAACATCATGTCAGTTCCCCTCTCACTGCTGCAGAGGGCGCGGTTGTGCAAACAGTTTGGGATTTCAGCTTCAAGCAAACTGTTTCTTTTTCAGAATAAAGATTTTTATTAATCAGCAATGAACACAAATGTGACTTATTTCTCACTTGCTCATTATTTGTCCATCTGTATAACCAATCACCATGTAATAACATTTTACTCTGGTGGTAATGCAAACCTAAAACAACAACTGCTTACTGAAATAAAGCTGATTCACCAGTTTGCTTTAATGAGACAAGATTAAAAAAAAGAACGAGAAAAACAAGATCACAAAAAATGTAGTTTAGCGTTATGCGTAACTTTTTGATATTAACTAGTGCAGTCCCCGTTTGGAACGGGCAATTTGCGTGCCTGTGGTATTGCTGCTTGTAGAATTCATCAAAACCAAATTGTACAAAATGACTTACAGAAGGACCCCAAACCACTTAATATGCAACTCCACTGTATACCCTACTACTGACTTACAGTGTAGGCTACGTCTACATCAGAGGAAGACATTGTACTACTGTATTTACCTGACAGAGAACGCTGCAGATTCAGAATGTAATCACAAAATATCAGACAGTAATCAGACATTAGCGTCATGGAGACATGGCAGTGCGCTACCCACCCGGCCCGTTATGAGCGCTAATCAGCACATATCTACGTTAATCAACCACCAGAACCGGACCGTGTGTGCGCGAGGAGGGAGAGAGAGAGAGAGAGAGAGAGAGAGAGAGAGAGAGAGAGAGGGTGTTGTTTTGTGTCGGATCGTTAACAAATTGAACATTTCAGCAGAGGTGTTCATTTCCATACAGGTTTAGTGGCTTGATGGTTAACGGGGAAGTAGGGGATTTGATTTGCGGAGTTATTTTGGCCATCTTAATTAACCTGACCCAGGGTGAGTCTGATGAAATCTGATGTAGCTGCCTGGTTCAACTCTGAGATTTTCTCGCTGTACACCGCTATGTGAAGGAATAATCTCCAAGATTAGGCCACGTTATGTTCTGTCAGCTCACAGCAATTTAATACAATAGCAGGAAAAGTCGCCCCCGCTGTTCTAAAGCGTTCTGCATGTGGTGTCTGCTGATGTGCAGGTTACCTTCCCCCAAACACGGACACACATATAAACAGATACGTCTCGCTTTATAAGAACATTGCCTGCCTATAAGTGGCATCACACTCTGTCTGCACTTGTTGTGTGGTTGTGCCTTGCATGTGTGGGATTCTGATACATCCTTAAATTCGGGAATTGTCGTTTGTTTATTCAAAGTCAAAGACGGTCCAAAGTAGTGCAACTTTGCACATTTTTGAGGGTCTGAGGTGTATGTCACATTTTAGCTGCCAAAGCTGTACGCTGCTCTCTGTCTCTGGTCCTCAGGGTGAGAGGGGAGTGGCTAGCGGCTAGAGCGCCAAAAGCCAATGTGTGCTTCTTTTACCTATATATTTAACGATATCTTTTGCATTTCTAATCCATACGACATCAAAACTGGCACTGCAGTGGCCAGGTTGGCTCGGTTGGTAGAGCAGGCGCACATATGTGGGGGGGTTTGCTCCTCGTCGCGGCGGCCGCGGGATCAGCTCCGACCTGCGGCCCTTTGCTGCGTGTCGCTCCCCTCTTCTCTTTCATGTCTGCCTCGTCTGCCCTGTGAAAATAAAGGCCTAAAATGCCCCAAAAATAATCTTAAAAAAAAAAAATGGGCACTGCACTTACTGCGTTCGTAGCAAGACACCTGTCAAGTTTGAAATCCATCGACGAACGTAACGGTTCGAGATATATGCCTAACACCCACACACAGACAGACAGACGTTCCTGCAATTTATAGATGAACGTCCGTTACATTCAAGCCATTGCCAAATGAGCAACGGAAGGCTTGCATCATGTGGATCTGAAGATCTTCTCCAGTGTGTGAGTTTACTCCAGTGTCACTAACAAAAGAGCAAACTTAGAAATCTATAGATTTTAATGTGAGAAACTCAAGACATTATGTGTAATATTATTTGCGCTTATATTCAGTCACTCAGTCAACATTTGTATTAACAAGAACGTGATTTCAACATATACATTTTCTCCTCACCAGATGACCCACTGTATTATTCATGATAGAAATGATTTTCTGTATAGTGACTTTTTATTGTTTTTAATGAAATGTGTCTTTATACATTTTCTCCTCCAGATGCTCCAAAGCTTCCCTCTGTGTCAGTGACTCAGAGGGACACTAACCCAGCAGCTAACTACACCTGGTACAAGGAGAATGTATAAAAACCTCTCAGTGAAGGACCACAGCTCGTCTTCAGCTCCATCCAGTCCTCTGACTCTGGACAGTATTGCTGTACAGCTGAGAATGAGCTGGGGATGAAGATGTCTCAATACAAATCTATTGATGTGAAATGTGAGTGAAACGGCTCATTTAATGACAGCAAATTGGTTGACACACACACACACACACACACACACACACAACACACACATTATTGCACAACAATTTATGATTAAATGATTGAATGATTAAAATGCTTCAAAGGTTGTTCCCCTGTCTCTGACTCCCACTGGGGATATCAGAGAGAACAGTAGAGTGACTCTGATCTATAGCAGTGATGCTAACCCAGCAGCTAACTACACCTGGTACAAGGAGAATGAAGACTCACCAAAAGCATCAGTACAGATCTTCACCATCACTGACTTCAGAGCTGAACACAGTGGGAATTATTACTGTGAAGCCCAGAACAGAAGAGGACGTCAGAACTCCACCTTACATCTGATTGTTGTAGCAGGTAAGATTCTCCATGACACTAATTGGCTCATTAACAGACAGTATCACCTGGCAAACTGATTATGATGAATCAACCCCCAATAAGGTCCAGTACTGTTTATCTAATGACTGTCTATCTCCATTTCTAGATAAATCAACAATAACACTGATAACAAACAGCATCAGGTTGACTCTGGTGGGGGTTGGGGGCTGATTCCTCTGCTTCTTTTTGTCGGAGGATGAGGTGAAATTATAAAAATGAATCATCACTGATTTTTTACTATTACTTCAACTCATAATCATAGTTTTGCAGTTTCCCATTAAACATTTTATTTGTTTGTTTTTGGATTACATTCAGGAAGAAGAAAGCTCTGAGCTCCACCACTGAACCAAATGGAACCCATAGAGACTATGGAGGTGAGAGAGAGAGATTTTGGGACAGAACCTACTCTACCAAAGGGTCATCATTTGTTGTTTATGAGTTCATAAAGACAATTCACATATAACTTGATTAGTTCAATCTTTCTTCATAGAAACCATAGACATGTCTTTACCGTACACATTTCCCAACCCCATTTCTTACAGAAGTCCTTTTTAACCAAAGAGCAATTTAAGGAAACAGTCTTTCCTTTGTTATAAAATCTAATTGACTTTCATCTTAATGTCTCTCCCCATCAGTTAGACTCTTGTCCTGAGTATGAGGACATCTCAGAGACTGCAGCACAGACAGAAGACCCAGAGGAGCAGGAAGACCTGGTGTGAAGGTCAGACAGCTTTGAGTCTCAGTTTTCTCGGTTTTATGAAGCAGCAGGTAGCAGAAGATTTGAGAAGAATGCAGCTTTATTTGTACCTGTGCAGGTACATAACATAACTGAACTCAGTTCAGGATTTGACTTGGTATGCAAAGTGATATTTTATGTAATAAAATAATTTTTTTACACATTGAAAAACATGAGCTCAGCTCTGTCAAACTTTCTAGTTGTTCATTTGTATTGAATGAATTGTATTGCGTATTGCTGTATCGTAGTTTGAACATCATGCCAGTTCCCTCTCACTGCTGCAGAGGGAGATAGTGTTCAGGTGCAAGCTTTCGATTTCAGCTTTAAACAAACTCTTTTTGGGTTCATTCTTCAGAATGAAGTTTTTATTGATATGAATGCAAATAAAATTTTAATCATTTGGTATGCTCTGATGTATTTCTCACTTGCCCAATGTTGTCCATCTGTAAAACTTGTCACAGTGTAATAAAGGTTTACTCTGGTGAACAACCTAAAACAGCAACTGGCTGATGGAATCAAACTGACTCTGTCCTTCCACTGCAGCTCAACACTTCAAGGAAAGAGCTAATTATCATTCTAGATGTCCACTTGATTTGTTTAACTTGAACAGCTAAAGTCTCATATTACTTAATTAATGGATAGTATGAACAGGTGATATTTCAACAAAAAACAGACTGATATCAAACCTCAGGATCACAGTCCTTCCTAACCTTGCTCCTTATGACCTCATAAGGAGAAGATTCCAGATCGGCCCATCTGAGCTTTCATTTTCTCAAAGACAGAGCAGGATACCCAGGGCTCAGTTTACACCTATCCCCATTTCTAGCCACTGGGGGACCATAGGCAGGCTGGGGGAATGCATATCAATGTTAAAAAAACTCATAAAGTGAAATTTTCATGCCATGGAACCTTTAAATGAGCCTTACTGCCTCATGAGGCTGCTAGTGTTGCTGTAGACTTTAAGCCATGCTGTTAAATAAACTCTGCATTAATTAAAATGTATTGATGGTGTTGCATGTACACACTTTTTACATATACATAGTATTTAGCTGACACTTTTATCCAAAGCGACTTCCAATTAAGTGCTTTCAACCCTGAAGGTACAAACTCCAGACAACAAGTAAGAAGTGCAAGTACATTAGCATTAAATAAGCGGGCAGCAATTGGTAGGTAGGTAGGTAGGTAGGTAGATAGATAGATAGATAGATAGATAGATAGATAGATAGATAGATAGATAGATAGATAGATAGATAGATAGATAGATAGATTTTTATTGATCCCCAAAAAATGGGAAATTCCGGTGTTTCAGCAGTAAAAAATATCAGACACACATCACATACAGAATATACATGAATTAAAAGAATACAATAATAGGATAGAATATAAGAACAAATTGTTTAAAATATCTATAAGTTGGGAATAAAAACTGTTTAAATAGTATTAATAAAGCTGTAGGTAAACAAACCTATTGTGCAAGTTGCCAATTAGTGCAGTTGTGATGTTGATGAGTCTTATCTGTCACTCAGTGATGACCACTCCACAAAGTTGTCCACAAGCGCGCTGTACTCTCCCTCCTGTCCATCCCTTATACACCCAACAACTGCATTGTCATCAGAAAACTTCTGTAGGTGACATGACTCTGAGTTGTACTGGAAGTCTGTGGTGTATAAGGTGAAAAGGAAGGAGACAGCACAGTTCCCTGTGGAGCCCCCTGTATCACTCACCACCACATCAGACAGAACATGGTCCAGACGGACAAACTGTGGTCCGTCTGTCAGGTAGTCAGTGGTCCAGGAGACTGTGGACGCAGCGACACCCATCCCCTGCAGCTTCTCACCTAGTAGCAGTGGCTGGATGGTGTTGAATGCACTGGAGAAATCGAAAAAAGTGATTCTTACAGTGCTGCCACCGCCATCCAGGTGCAAATGAGCTGCAGAAGATAGATGACAGCGTCGTCCATTCCCAGACAAGGCTGGTGGTAGGCAAACTGTAGAGGGTCCAGAGAAGATCTCAAATCTGCAGCCCCAGGTAGGCCAACCAGCTCTCCAGCACCTTCTTCATCACATGTAATGGGCGTATCCTTGGAGGCCAGATGGTTTAATTTCCTTTGGGGACCAGGGACAAAGCAGGACGCCTTCCGACAGCAGCCACCCCGTGCAGGCTCAGGCTCCAGGCTGAAGAGAGATACTGGAGAACACGGTGACAGCTGACTGGCGCAGGTCTTCAGGACCCTGGGGCTGATGCCGCCTACCGCAGCTCCTGGCGCTTTGGTGAATCCTCTCCAGTTGCCCCCTCACCTGGCCAGGTGTGAAAGAAAAGCAGGGGGTCTGCGAAGGTCCGTGGGGGGGACATGAAATGTTCTGTAGTGGTGGGGGAGGGTGCAATCACAGGTGAGGGTGATAGAAAGAGAGGGGAGAGGGTTGGTAAGGTGGTAGAGGAGGCGGTGGGACGGCCGAGCTAAACCTGTTATGCAGGTGGACGCGACCAGCCAACGCGGGCTGACCGTCACAGAAAGCCAGTCGAACATCAAATATCCCCGGTGTCTGAAAATGCCTCAAACACACTGGGCCATTGAGTATGACACCGACTTCGAGAAACGTAAAGGTGTAAGTCACTCCCCAACCATCCTGACCCTGTATCACTGTAACACAGAGAACATCAGGAAGAACAATCAGTCTCAAGAACTACATCAGGAGACAGACTTACATGTAGTGAAGCTCTTCAGTGTGTGAAGCTACATTTCCAAACTACTGTCTCCACTTACACTCACATCCCAAGTCAGTGTGAGACAAAGATAATCTGATAGTACCAACTTGTTTTGTGGGGTTTTGGGGGCGATGGACAAACTTTACTAAACTCAGACTGCCTTTACTAGACCAGAGCTTAACACTGTATCACACAGGTTTTTCTTATATTTGTACTTTCTTTGTTGGGGGACTTTCTACACATCTGTTTTTAATAATGTGTATATGAATAAAGTATTAATGTTATTTTTTTTGTTCATGCTTAAAGTGAACAGAGGGAATGGAGAAATATGCATATCATTCAGTTTTACATGAGAATTTATAATGCTAAGGAACAGGCAGCTGAACACATGATCTCTGCTCTGCAGTTAATCTCTAGGTGCACTGAGGCCAGGACATCATACAGAGGTGCAGTGAAGGAACAGCAATGTATTGAACATGTGAACAAAATAAAAAAGGCAGAAGATTAATATTAAGAAGGGTGAGGTGTACTTGCGGAAATAAAAGAATCTGCTGCTTTCCGGTTCCATTTCTGTCTGTGGTCACTCAACTCAACTGTGAATGGAAACTGTAGAGAAATGCAGAACACTGGAATTCTGAAATGTAACATCAGAACATAAAGTATATCTGAATATTTCTACTATTGGAGTGATTTTGTTTCTATGAATAATCCTGCTGCACCTACATTAAGAATCAGAAGACTCCAGTGAGATTACATCTGAAATTGTCATTGTATTGTAATGTCAGTGTGTTTGTGTCCTGACACAGTAAACTCACACACTGAAGGAGAGGGGAACTTCTCATGTCCTTTCAACCCACAGGAGAGGACGTCTGTGGGATAAAACCAGGTTGTATAAGTAGATGTCTCCACCGAGGTAATGTGTTCTCTGTTCTGAACCAGACGTAGGAGAGACCACCCAGCTGGACTGCAGCTGCTGTGACACTTCAGCTCTGCCTCGATAGAAGACTGCTGGACTGTTACTCTGATCACCTGCACCTGCAGAGCTGGACATGAGAACAATAAGCTATATGTTATCCCAGGTTCTAAAAAAAAAGTACATACAGTACCAGGCCAAAAGTTTGGACACACCTTCTCATTCAAATCGTTTCCCTTTTATTTTCATGACTATTTACATTGTAGATTCTCACTGAAGGCATCAAAACTGTGAATGAACACATGGAATTATGTACTTAACAAAAGAAGTGTGATATAACTGAAAACGTCTTATATTTTAGATTCTTCAAAGTAGCCACCCTTTGCTTTTTATTAATAAGGGAAAAAATTCCACTAATTAATCCTGACAAAGCACACCTGTGAAGTGAAAACCATTTCAGGTGACTACCTCATGAAGCTCATTGAGAGAACACCAAGGGTTTGCAGAGTTATCAAAAGCAAAGGGTGGCTACTTTGAAGAATCTAAAATAAGACATGTTTTCAGTTATTTCTACTTTTGATTAATACATAATTCCATATGTGTTCATTCATAGATTTGATGCCTTCAGTGAGAATCTACAATGTAATAGTCATAAAATAAAGAAGCATGAATGAGAAGTGTAACGGTATTCATTATCAACACAACAGTTAAAAATCCTAAAAGTAGTAATGAGCATAGTATTTATTTAATATTATTATTATTTAATATTATTTATATATATTATTATTTAAGTAATAATATGTTTTTAAATGTACTGTGTTGGTGTATTTCCATCAGTTTGTGTTGTATCAGTACCTGTGACAGTCAGAGTTGTTCCAGGTAAACTCCTCCATTCAAATCTTGGTGTTATGAACTTGAAGTGATACTCAGCTGAGTCTCTCTCTCTCAGGTCAGAGATTCTCAGAGTGGAGGCGTCCTCTCTCTGTTTCAACATGAACACGACCTGTATACTGGGAGTCTGTACTAAGGTCTTCAGGCTGGAGAAGGATTCTGCCCTGCATGATTACGCTCAGCGACTGAACCAGAATGTTGATTTGTCAGGATAATTCTAACTGTTGTACAAGCGGAAATGTCCACTGAAGAGCCTTCAGAGACACAGATGCTTCTGTCAGTGTACGTCACTCTGTAGCAGGATTCACCTTGGACACCTGAAAGATAAAACCATTTTGATCATTTGTAAACCAGAGTCTGTGAGGAATCACAATAGGAATTTCCATATTAAAACTACACTACATGAAGTTATAAGGCTCCACTAAATGGTGTTGTGTTGGAAGAATGTTGAGTAAACTCACACACTGAAGGAGAGGGGAAATCCTTATATCCTTGAAGAGCACAGGAATAGCTGTCTGAATAATCTCCATGGTTTAAATAATAATAATATCTTTGTGCTTGAATTTCCTGTCCATTCTTGTACCAGACATAGGAAGGATTATTAGGTAGACGACAACTGCTCCGACACTCCAGCCAGGTAGAATGTGATATCACCTGGAGACCTGGATCTGTGAAGAAGGAACATGAATGTTATGTTAGACAAAACTGTCAACATACAACAACTGTTTTATTAAACTGTCAACTAACAACTGCAAATAAACACAACACATTTATATTATTGTTTTCTAGATCTTGAACATTTAGAAATAATTAACATATGAAGAGAAATGTTACCTGCTGTGACAGACAAAGTGACTCCAGGTGATCCACGGTATATTTCCACCTTTGGTTTGTTATGAACCTGAACTTGTACACAGCTGAGTCTCTCTCTCTCAGGTCTGAGATTCTCAGAGTGCAGTCCTTGTTATTAGAACTGTACTGCACACGACCTGAATATTCTGAGTCTGTTGTCAGATCTACAGGTTCATAATTATTCATTTTAGTAAACCATAATGTTTTCTCAACTGTAACACTGCCTTTCCACCAGGATGGGTATGTGTAGCTGCAGCGTATGTTCACTGTTGATCCTTTAACAGCACAGATCTGAGTAGAGGTGTACGTCACTCCCCAGCCATACTGACCCTGTATCACTGTAACACAGAGAACATCAGGAAGCCCAATCAGACTCAGAACTACATCAGGAGACAGACTTACATGTAGTGAAGGCTCTTCAGTGTGTGAAACTACATTTCCCAAAACTACTTCTGCTCTCATGCCGTCCCACTTTAAGTCAGTGTTAGACAAAGATAATCTGATAGTACCAACTTGTTTTTGGGTCGGGGAGCGTGGACCAACTTTAGACTGTTTTACTGCAGTTTTATCTTAACTAGAACTGAGCTTAAGACTTATTCTGTATCACACATATTTTTTCTTACAGACATTTTCAGTGGAATTCTATTGCTAGGCAACTGCCTGGCCCCTTGTTAACTTCCTGTCAGCTGATGTCACTGCAACAGGTAATCAACTTGGGGCGATTCAGGATGTTTATGTTTTATGTTTATATCTGTGAAATGGTCTATATTTGTACTTCTTTGTTGGGGACTTCCTATGTCTGTTTTTAAAATTAGTATTAATTTTAAGTAAGTATTATGTTAAGTATTAATGTTATTTCTGGTTTATACTAAGGGCTCTGACACACCAACACCGCGGCGTTAGCATGGTAGTTCGAGTTGTTAGTGTCCGTCGTCGTCAGTTGGAGGGCTGTCGTTATTTTCACCTACATGTTCAGCGGACAGGGCAGTCGGGACTCACCCGGAAATGACGAGGAATGAGCGTGACTAGAGTCTCCCAAAATCTGACAAAAATCTTTTAAACTGACCTTTGTCGATCTGAAATGAAGACAGATTCAGCAACTGTATGGCCTATTTCTCGCTTAAAATGTTTTCAGAAACATGTTTCAGTGAAGTATTTTAGTACAATATGAGATCGTATTCTGAACAAACCTCCATGACAGTCTGGCTTTGAATTTCCGGAGAAACCAGACCCACGTGACTCGTTCGTCCTATCAGCTGCCGGTTTTCATTACTTGGGCAACAATACTGAGAAGCGCCACTTGCTGCTATGGAGACGTATTATGTTTCACGCATGTGCAGAGCGTATGCTCAAGTCGGTGTCGCCTAAGTGTGTTCTGAGGCAGTTTTTTGGACATCGGGGACCCGACTGATCAATCCGACTGGCTTTTCTGCCACCGGTCGGCCGCCTGGTTGGTGTGCAACTGCTTTAAAGTGAACAGAGGAATGGAGAAATATGCATATCATTCAGTTTTACATGAGGATTTATAATGCTAAGGAACAGTCACAGCTTAACACATGATCTCTGCTCTGCAGTTAATCTCTAGGTGCACTGAGGCAGGACATCATACAGAGAGTGCAGTGAAGGAACAGCAATGTATTGAACCTGTGAACAAACTAAAAAGGCAGAAGATTAATATTAGAAGGGTGAAGTGTGTGAAATAAAAGAATCTGCTTTGCTCGGTTGCTTTTCTGTCTGTGGTCACTCAGGCTGCTGCAGAGTGTGAATGGAAACTGTAGAGAAATGCAGAACACTGAGGCGAGGCCAAATAGTGTGACATGTAGATAACACACACAGAGAGAGAAATAGCAAGATGCTAATATACAGTGCAGATACATGTGTATAGACTGTATGTATTCCTCAAAGCTCTGGTCCTCTCTTAGAGACCTGAGAGTATTTTAACGTTAGCTGTTCCTGGGACTGCGCTCTTCTGGACAGAGATCTCAGATACACACACATAAAAAAAGAATCAGCTTTGCCTGGTTGCTTTTTTTGTCGGTGGTCAGGCTGCTGTAGAACGGAAACTGTAAAGAAATGCAGAACACAACCCAGTCTGAAAGTCATTTTTTCAAATTTTTCTGATAAATGTAGCACAAATGCCCTGTCTCGCAATGTTAATGAAAGGAAAAAGATAATTTGTGTATCCGCCCTGTGATTCAGATCAGCTCTGAAAAGTGAAGTGTTTTTTTCTGTAATCCTGCTAAAAGACAGACCAACTAACAAACAAACAGACAAACCAATCAAGCCAAAAACATCACCTTCTTGGCAGAGAAGACACTTAACATTTGAAAAAACGCTCAGACCTCACAGTATCAATCTATAAATTGGGAACTCTCTGAGTGTCCCCACACATGCGCAGTACGAGCAAGCATTTCTGTCCTCTCTGCATGTTGACAGACAGTGGTGCTCCGTCACACACACACATACACACACGCAGAAGTGAGGATAAATACGTTGAAGCCGGGTTTTTGATAGCAGTGCCAGTTTTTGCAAGTGTAGGAAAAGGCAAGTGGTTTCTAGCATTCATTCAATGATTAGTTATGATAAAAATACAAGGATCAATGGTGAGTGTTGGGCCTTAAGATTTGTTAAGTAGTCAATGTCCATATAAAAGTAGCAGCAACAAGTTTCCTTTTTTGCATCAAAAAGAAGCAAGACTTATTTTTGAAATAAAACCCAGCCTCAGCTTCAACTTCTTCACAAGTTGCTGAATTTGAGACTTAAAAGAGAGAGAATCGTCAATTAAGAATCTTAGGTATTTATATGAAGATACAGACTCAGTCACATTGCCCTGAAACGTAAAAAAGATGGAAGGTTCAGTGGCTCTTTCTTTGAGTTTGTGAACATCATGACATTTGTTTTGTCAGGATTCAAAATCAATTTCAGCTCATGAAAGCTGTGTTGTAGTATCAACAATAAAAGCTGCTAAATGCCTTACAATATACTGTAAATGTAGATGTGCACTACAGTACCTTGTACAGAGAGAAGGAAGACAACAAATCCACTCGCTGCTGCTGTTAAACTCATAGCTGCTCCTCTGGTCTCTGTTAAATCAGCAGGTAGATCACATACATGAGAAATACTGTGTGGCAGGAACTCACAATAAACATGTCTACATTCATAAACGGACGATGTGGTCTCTGAAGACAGTGTGTGTCTTCTGTGGATGGTACAGTAGTGTTAAATAGATATCAAGCTGTTAAAAACACGCCTAAAACACAACTTCCTTCCTCTTTACATCATTAATATGCAGACTGTAAGCAGACAAATGTCTCTAAATCTCCCAGTTGAAATGAACAAATAATTTTTACTGTTGTTTTGCAAACGATGCATTAAGTTCTTAAAATATGTTTTTTGGAAATGAAGGCATGGGTATGAGAAGTACGGTGGCTGACAGGGGCAAACACACTGCAACTTAAGGAAATACACACAAATAGACAAAACACAAGCAAATTAAGAAAACATCTTCATAAATTTGACAACAATACATGCGGCATTTAGCAAATGCCCTGCAAATACAAACAACACAACCAAATACACAAAAATGATGCAAATATAAAAAAAAGAAAAGCACAAAATCCCTGAAAACAAAAAACGCTGTATCCAGATTACACAACGGAAGTTCTCCAGACCTCTAGGGGGAGCACTAAGTGGAACAGCTTTATTGCTTATATTCGACAGAGAGAGAGAGAGAGAAAAAAAAAAAAAAAAAAAAAAAAAAAAAAAAAGAGAGGGGCAAAAAAAAAAAAAAAAAAAAAGCGTTCAATCTCAGAACAGTGTGCACGGTGTTTTGAAATGATGTGCAACTGCTTTAAGATCATAGACTGTAAATATTAAGCCTATGTTTTAGATGTTTTCTCTCGTTTGGTGGGTGTGTCTCTAGTTTATCGGCTGTGTCACAGGTGATACCCAATCAGCAGAGACGTGTCTGTAAACTGGTGGTAATAAAAAGGTAGAGCACTCTCTCCCATCGGGGTCGAAAATCAAGCTGTTCCACTGTTTTTCCAACAACTTTTTCTACTAAGGAGCAGTCACAGCTGAAGACATGATCTCTGCAGTTAATCTCTCAAAACACTGAGGGGTGACCACTGTTCCACCAAGCCACAAGTCACCGCTATGATAGATACAGTAATGAAAGGTAATGTGTGGAGTTGACTGTATGACCACTACTAAAACAGCACTGGTAGGTCGTTTTACGTGCAGTGACACAGAGCAAGTAGAGCTGAATGACAAATGCATGTTGCTCATACAGAAAGAGGAAGTGAGGTCACACACACACACACTATTTTAGTTAGCTTCTCAACAGTGGTAAAGCGTGTATGTGCAATACCATCAATACATTTTAATTCATGCAGAGTTTATTTAACAGCATGGCTTAAAGTCTACAGCAACACTAGCAGCCTCATGAGGCAGTAAGGCTCATTTAAAGGTCCCATGGGATGAAAATGTCACTTTATGAGGTATTTTAACATTAATATGCGTTCCCCCAGCCTGTCTATTTTCCCCCAGTGGCTAGAAATGGTGATAGGTGTAAACCGAGCCTCATGAGGCATTAAGGCTCATTTAACTTCAACGTTATCCGATAGAGCAACAATTTTCTTTTTAGTGAGACAAAAAAAAATCTGGCGACAATAGAAAGACGGACCCAAACGCAGGACTCAGAGACAACAAAAGGTTTATCAGGAATAAAAAGGGAAAGGTAAGGGAGAGGGGCTGGGAGGAGGTGGACACCAAGGAGCAGACTGGGGCTGGGAAAGGTGAGGGAGCTCAGGGAGAAAAAGGAGGAAGAGGTCGAGGAGCTCGAGGAAGGGACACCGGAACCCGGGGAGCCAAGGAGCAGAAGGGGGGGGGGGAAGGCTGGAAGGAGGAGCGGAGACAGAGGAGCAGGGAGCCGCGAGGAGGGGACCAGATGGTGAGGCCAGCTGACTGGAGGCAGAAGGATGGAGGAGATGACTGCAGAGAACAAACAAACACAGAGATTTAGGCAGAGGAACGGGTAAAGGTAAATATGCAGGTTTCTAGAGAGCCTGGAGCGAGCACCAGGGTGGCTGAAACAAGGATCGCGGCAAGTTTGCTAGATCAGGTAGCGCGAGCTGTAGTTCCAATGAGACAACCTGTAGGGGGACCGAAGCAGGTACTGAACAGCTTTGGAGTCACTGGAATGGTTATATGACTTTTTTCGAGTTGAATGGTGGTCGTCTCACTCCCCCCTAGTGCCTGTTAGTAGAAAAACCACCCTTGCAACTTTCGGCTGGTGAGCCGGCGGCCTCATCGTCAGGAAGTATGGCGTGATATCAGGTCTCGCGATGTAACAAATTGCTTCACGGTAATGCACACATAGGAACTGGCTAACAAGGTAGCGATGGAGTTTTTCACACGTTACACGTCATGGCTGAGCTGGATAAAAAGAAACAGAAAGCTAGGAAAGCATTGTTGGAGGAACAGAGAAAGAGGAAACGGCAGACTGACCGAGCGAGGAGTCAGACACAAGTAAACATAGGAGCTGCCAAATATCTATTCTGAAGCTGTAGGGGGGGCTCTATAGAGAGACCAAAACTGCATAGCCCCCCTTTAAGTAATATGAGACTTTAGCTGTTCAAGTGAGACAAATCAAGTGGACATCTAGAATGTAATTAGCTCGATCCTTGAAGTGTTGAGCTGCAGTGGAAGGACAGAGTCAGTTTGATTCCATCAGCCAGTTGCTGTTTTAGGTTGTTCACCAGAGTAAACCTTTATTACACTGTGACAAGTTTTACAGATGGACAACATTGGGCAAGTGAGAAATACGTCAGAGCATACCAACTGAAAAAAAAAAAAAAAAAAAAAAAAAAAAAAAAAAAAAATTTTTAAAAAAAAAAAAAAAAAAAAAAAAAAAAAAAAAATATTTTTTTAAAAAAAAAAAGGGAATGCATGATGTTCAAACTACAATACATGCAATACAATACAATTCATTCAATACAAAATGAACAACTAGTAAAGTTTGACAGAGCTGAGCTCATGTTTTTCAATATGTAAAAATATACCATATAAGATCTACTGTACATGCTGTGGAATAGTTGGACTTTACTGGCTTTCTCTGCCAGGACAGGTGTGATGTGAAAGGGTGAACAATATTTCCTAAAAGCAATTTACTACATAAAATATCACTTTGCATACCAAGTCAAATCCTGAACTGAGTTCAGTTATGTTATGTACCTGCACAGGTACAAATAAAGCTGAATTCTTCTCAAATCTTCTGCTACCTGCTGCTTCTAAAAAACTGAGAATTAAAATGTTTGGAGTTAAAGACTTCTTTTTCTTTTCCTCCATGTGAGTCTCCCTCTGGTTTGACTGCATGTGAAGAAAACCACATCAAGTTTTGGTGAGTTATTTCTCAGACCCCCCCCTCCATGCAGCAGACTCAAAGCTGTCTGACCTTCACACCAGGTCTTCCTGCTCCTCTGGGTCTTCTGTCTGAGCTGCAGTCTCTGAGATGTCCTCATACTCAGGACAAGAGTCTAACTGATGGCATTAAGATGAAAGTCAGTTAGATTTTATAACAAAAGAAAGACTGTTTCCTTAAATTGGTCTTTGGTTAAAAAGGACTTCTGTAACAAATGGGGTTGGAAAATGTGTGACGGTAAAGACATGTCTATGGTTTCTATGAAGAAAGATTGAACTAATCAATATGTGTTATATGTGAATTGTCTTTATGAACTCCTAAACAACAAATGATGACCCTTTGGTAGAGTAAGTTCTGTCCCAAATCTCTCTCTCTCATCCACACTCTCTATGGGTTCATTTGGTTCAGTGGTGGAGCTCAGAGGTTTCTTCTTTAATTGAATTAATCAAAACAAAAAAAAAGTTTAACTGAGTTCCCAGACCCACATCAAGATGTTGGGTCTGGGAACTCATAATCGAGGATTCGAGGAGGATGAACGGTTTTTTTACTCTTTCAATATACAGACTAAAACAATATAAAACTATTGCGTTATCAGGATCAATAAACTCGAACATTCGGTTGCTGTTCTTTGTTCTTTTCTCAAAGAAAAGATTAACTCCAAGTCTTCCAGAAGACCACTGTTCCCAGCAGCAGCAACCATAAGCCCCGCCCACCGACTGTATACAAGATGTGATTGGACTGACCAAAATTTGTTTTTTTCCAGCTCGCAAGCCAACTAATTTGGCTAATTTAGCTCCACTAAATATTATTCCTAAAAGAGGAATTTCTTTCTCTGCTACAGCTTGGTTAGTGCCTAGTCTAGGTGCCTAGACTGACCCTGGCTGCAAAATAAATTTGCTGCCACTAGGGCAGATTAGATTTCTAGGCTAGGGCACTGCACTCGTTACAGCCTGGTCTCACTGAATTCCGTAAAATGGGCACGGACTGGTAACAGCTCATTCCCTGGTGGTGTTACGGAATGTGTGAAAATTTCGTGTGGCCACCACGGAAAACAATGCCAATGTAAAGTCAATGAGAAGATGACGTAGCACGGTAGTGAGTAGTATGTAAGGCCGGAATTCCGCGTGAGGAGGTTGGTTGGGTGGTGGATGGGTCAAACACAGGACTTTCACCCAGGAGAGCGGAGCTCGTGTCCCGTGTGTGGCGTTTGTCAGTTGTGTTTTATTTTTTTAAGCATGTCCCGCGTGTGGCACGGAACCATAAGCCCACCCACGACCTTTTCCTGAACCCAACCGCTCCGTTCTTCTCGCGTGTCACGTAAGCCCGTGTTTCTTTTTCGGCGATCCGTGTTCATTTCACGGAATTCTTCGTGGTTTAGATCAGGTTGCTCGTTAATATCAAAAAGTTACGCACTAAAGCTTACATTTTTTGTGATCTTGTTTTTTCTGTTCTTTTCAATTCTTGTCTCATCAAAGCAAACTGGTGAGTCAGCTTTATTTCAGGAAGCAGTTGTTGTTTTAGGTTGTGCATTACCACCAGAGTAAAAGGTTATTACATGGTGACAGGTTATACAGATGGACGAATAATGAACAAGTGAGAAATAAGTCACATTTTTTTGTGTTCATTGCTGATTAATTAAAAAACTTTATTCTGAAAAAGAAACAGTTTGCTTGAAGCTGAAATCCCAAACTGTTTGCACACCGCTGCCCTCTGCAGCAGTGAGAGGGGAACTGACATGATGTTCAAACTACACAGCTGCTGTGCAAGCTGCAGGTTTATTTGAGTCAGCCACTGAAATACATAGAACATGTTTCAACTAGCAAAGAGTGACAGAGCTGGGCTTATGTTTTTTTTTTTCATTCAACCTTTATTTATCCTCGTGAGATCATTGAGGGGGGACCCTCATTATCAATGTCATCGAATCAGATTACAAAGACAAATACAGAACAACAACACAGAAAGTACAATCATGAAGAAGAAGAAGAAGATAACGTTTTAATTCCAGACTCAAGGTATTAAAAGAACAGAATGAAAAAAATAAAAAAAAAAAAATAAAAAATTATATTTTTTATATTTCATGAGAAATATAGAAAGACAATAAAACATTCAGAATTGGAAAAATATTTGATTAATACATTAGGACAATAGGGATGCAAAAGAAAATGCAATTATGTAAAGCTGTTACAAGTAGAAGTTTGCAGGTTTGGAAAAGATTTCTAAATTGTCCAAGAAGACAATTTTTAAGTGTTGAAATATAGGCTACTAGATATTATATACTGTACATGCTGTGGAAAATTTGGAATTTACTGGCTTTCTCTGGCAGGACAGGTGTCATGTTAAAGGGTGAATAATATCTCTTAAAAAATGTATTACATCAAATAACATAAATCCTGAACTTATGTAATGTACCTGCACAGGTACAAATAAAGCTGCATTCCACTCAAATCATCTGCTACCTGCTGCTGCTTCTGAAATCTGACAATGCAAAATTTGGAGTTTAGGTTGATGTATCAACTTCAACGTTGTCCTTCTTTTTGTTACCATCCAGGTTCGACTGAATCTTAAGAAAACCAAATAAGTTTTGGTAAATTATTCCTCAGAAATTATTTTGAGTTTTTTCCCCTCCATGCAGCAGACTCAAAGCTGTCTGACCTTCACACCAGGTCTTCCTGCTCCTCTGGGTCTTCTGTTCTGCAGTCTCTGAGATGTTCTCATACTCAGGACAAGAGTCTAAGGCCTCTTTCACACCTGCCTGCGTGGCGTGAGCGTTTCTGTGCGTGACCTAGGCCTATGTATTTCAAACTTTGCTGAGCCTTGTCTGGACACGTGTATGTTTCCCATTGATAAAATGATATACCATGTTAAACATAAATATATACTGATTTGATTAAAGCAAAGACAACGGCAAAATAGGCTACAGAATATTTCGTTCTGTATTGACAGGTGCAATGTTTGAAAATTGATAATTATTTATTATAATTTTTTAAATTACATTTATCTGCATTTATGTCAAAACCTAGAGACTTTCAAACATCAAAATGTAATTTATTAAATGTATTCTTGTCAAAATGACATAAACATCTTTTTGTATTCTATTTTGCCTGGAAACGCTTCCAACACGCTTGCATGCACACCTGAGATGTGTGTGTCACGCAGGAAGTGTGAAAGCTCTGACCTGTTAACATGGGACCTGAAATAAAAACAGACACGCCACACAGCTGACACGCTGACGCCACACAGCCAGTGTGAAAGAGGCCTAACTGATGGGGAGAGACGACAAAATTAGAGACAAAAGCCTCATGAACGGAATCTGGATACAGTTAGATTTCATATTAAAATGTATTAAAGGTAAAGACACATCTGTGGTTTATATGAAGAAAGATGTAACTAATCAAGTTACATATAATTTCTCTTTATGAACTCATAAATTAACAACAAATTATAACCCTTCAGTATAGTCAGTTCTGTCTTAGTCTCGCTTTGGCAGACCCTCCTCCATGGCACTGTGGAGGAGGGTCTGGCTAGTCCACACAGCATTATGGGATGGGAGAAAAACGTGCTCTGGTTTATTGGCATTTCTTTAAACCAATCACAATTGTCTTGGGCGGGGCTAAGCACCAGACAGAGCCCCGGTGCCACTGCCAAATAGCCTCAGGAAGGAACTTGTTTTGGTGGAACACGTTCAAAGGTTGTTTTAGTCGTGCAACAGAAAACTCAGATTGGACAGATAGTCTAGCTAGCTGTCTGGATTTACCCTGCAGAGATCTGAGGAGCAGTTAACCATAGTCCTCACAAATCCACCGGAGGTTAGAATTCCAAGGATATAGACTACTACTTTACAAATTAAGATTTTTGCACACAAAACACATGTAGTTTAAAAAAAGTACAATGTCTTATTATATACAAGCCTACAAGTCCAGCTGAAATAAATAGCTGACTAAACACTCAGTTGATCAACAGAACTGTTTGGATCGTTTCCAGTTTCTAAAATGTGAGGATTTTTCTGCATTGATTAGAAAACTTGTGATAAAGAAATATATACAGAGAAATGTACATGACAAGATGATTCGCTAACACTGACAGTAAATTATTGTATTTTTAATCAAATTCTGTATTGGTATTTTTATAAATTACAAGTTTACCAGCTGTTAACTGATGACACTAGATAAATGACCAACGCTGCATTTCATAATAATGCATAAAATACAGTATATCAACTTAATCCTAATACTCATAAATGTGTGTTTAACCTGCTTGAACAATGTCTAAAGTAGCGAGGCAGGGGGAGGGGTTAGACGGAGCACCGAGGAGATGCTTCCTTCAAATCTTGCTAGTTTTTCAACATTACCAACCCTGCCCTTTAAAGAGACCACAGATCTGTGTTGTGTTCAAAGTCTTGGGTGTTTGCTGACTGTGCTGTACAGTTCAGATAAATCCTCCACAGCCTTTTGATTTCCTGATCTGTGAATGAAAAAGAAAAAAACATACTTAGAGAATGAAAAACCCACAATGTAAAAAAACATTAAAACGGTGGGAATAAAAACATTTTCTGACAGACTCACTCTGTAGTAGCACTGGAACTCTTAAAGTTGACAGCATTGTTCTACTCATCCTCCTCTTCCTCCTTGTGTCTGTGTAGCTCTGCTAGCCTGATGGTGGAGTAGAGAGCATCTTCCTGGTTTTTAGAGAAGCTCACGCTGGCATAGCAAAGGTCTTCATGCTGCTCTGCTGGAGTTCTCTGGACTGGAGCTGAAGGACTGTCATACACTGAACCCTGAAGGTAACATAGACAAGAGTCCTCAGCTACATAGGTAAGTGTTGAAAGGTCTTTTTTAGGTTCATACTTGTATTTTGGGTTTCTTCTAGAACATGTTTACATGCTTTAATTCTAAAAAGACACCTTATTTTCCTCATACTGTCTGTCTGAATATACCTGTATTCACCCTCTGTCTGAAACACTCTGTTTTAGCTCCTGTCTCTTTAAGCCCCTCCTGAAAAAGCCTTGTCTACTCTGATTGGTCAGCATTTCCGGATCTTCTGCATCTGCTCTCTCTGTGTCTCTGCACCATCATTGCAGCCAGGAAATGACTGTAACGGCACTGTAGCGGCACTTTCTACCTACAGTATACAGTATATAGTATAGCTGTCACATCAGAACCATAGTCCTGTTGGCTCGTTTAAATGCAAAATTTTTGTGTGTGTGTTTCTCTGTGGATTGAGCATTTTGATGCATTTACAGTATTTATATAGCACCTCAACCTGCTTTATAATAAAAGACATGACTAAATATGGGACCTGTTAGTATGATTTGTATTGGCCTGTAAAACAAAAATCCTAATATTGTAAAGCATCTGCAGGGTTAAAGTGCCCATATTATGAAAAAAACACTTTTCCTGGGATTTGGGGTGTTCTTTTGTGTCTTTGAAAAAAATGTCTTTGAAAAAAATCCATCCATGCTGTTTTGAGTGAGATACGGCTTTCTGAATGTGTCCTGCTTTCAGTCTCCTAGTGAGCTGTTCGAAATCGGCCTCGACACTCTGACGTCACAGTCCAAAATGACCTTGCTAACCACAAACGCTAGCTCGGTAGCATCCGGCTAATGCTAGCATTAGCCGGCTAACGCTAACGCTTAGCATGCTACGGCGTTCTCAATGGCAAAGCACTACTACAACACACACAAATTCACCATAATCTACAAAAGAACTACTTACATGTGCACCCTCATTTAGAAGTCTCCCAGCTGATCCTGCCTTGTAACTGACCAAAGTTGGAGAAACAGGCTTTCCTTTACTGTCTCTAGAGTTAGCTAGCTGACATGATCTACATCTGAGCTACTGAGCATGTGCAAGTACAACCAAAGATAGTACAGAAGAAGAAGATGAAAAGAGGTCTCACTCTGTAGCTAAAACAGAAACCAGGTGAAAAGAGGATCTGCAGCAGTGAGAGAGAGCTGTGCAGTAAAACAACAATATGGTGTTTTTTGAAAATTAAACTATGTAAACCTATTCTGGTACAACCTTAAAATACAGTTATGAACCTGAAAATGAGCATAATATGGGCTTTTAAAGGTGAGGGTCTTATTCTGCAATTCCAGTGAATTTACAAATATTTCACCAGGGCTCCAAATTCCTGGTTTCAACATTTCTTTCATGTTCTCTGTTGTGGGATCAAGTCTTGTTATCAAAGCCAAAAAGTGAACCACAGGTTTGAGGTTCTGTTTTCGTCGGTGTAATGCCTACTGATCACCAGCAGAGGGAAATATAATTCAATGATTGCCTAAATCCTCTTTATTTACAAACCCTATCATGTCTGTTTATATTATTTTATATAGTGTCCCTGTCTCAGCACCTTATAATTGAGCAGAGGACATGAAGCATTATTCAAATGTTTCCAGGTGAGAGAGGACTCTGACTGAACTCTTCTTCTGACCTGAGCTTGGTTGTCTGGTCTCTCTCCAGGCTCGCTGGTTCGTTTCCAGGACCTCTTTCTTCTGGAAAGGAGAATGAATGAACAATCAAATTAATCATCAAAATAAAATTCTAAACGACTAAATTAATTAAGGATGCATCACTGAATGTAATCACAGTAAAACTGAACTGCTCACCTAATAAATAGGAAGGCACAGAGGAGTATGATAGCCAGGAAAATAGCAGTGATGGATCCAGCAGCTACTGATTTCATTGAACCTGGGAAACAGTGATGAAACCAGACGATTCATTATGGAATTACAAGTTGTTTGGGTCCTTTAGCAACTGATAATTAGACATAAGATCATAGATCATCAGACAGATGCATTCCACATAATGACTCATGTGTACTGCAGTTTTGTTTGTGGTTTTTGCTTAATGTCCTATAATGTATGTAAAAATGATCTTTCCAACAATGCGTGTTAATATGAGTTTGAATGTCAAACCTCTGGATTAGTAATTATTGTTTTGTGCAAACATTTAATTTGCAAATGTATTCATGTTGACATCTATTTGTCATTAGATAGGTAGATAAAGAGCTGGGGTCTCATTTATAAAACTGTGCGTAGGATCCTTACTATAAGTGTACGTACGCCCAAAAGCCCAAAATGGCGTACGCCAAAAAAAAGTCTGATTTATAAAACCGTGTGTATGCACACCTGTAAGCAATGTTCCCTTTATAAATCAGAGATTACATACAATTGAGCGTGGATCAGCTTCTTATCCCACCCCCATTAACACACCCATTTTTAACCATGTATAGTCAATGCAAAGCACCTTGTGAATGCTGATCAGTATATGAATGACACTGGCAGTTACACCGAATCATGATGACTGGCTGAGAAAAAGCAAAAAACTTCTCAGCATAGGCGGAGTTTGACATTCGAGCCAGTGAGGGGCAACAAAAAAAAAAAAACATTGTAGCAGCTGAGATCTGGGGAGCACATATGGACAAAACAAACATGCTAAATAAACATATGTTTATTTTTTAAAGCAGATTTGAAATTACATTGTAACAATTTAACAATTCGCCCTCATGAAATCCAATCGCGGCACAATAGACAGACGGTGGCAGACATACCCGTCGCTATGGGCGGGCCATAGGGGGCCGGGCCCGCCCCAAAAAATGCTTGTGCCCCCCCCCACTTGAGGCACAGATCTCTTAAAAAAATTACTTTAATTTTATATTATCATAGTTGCTAATTTTGTGTTGCTTTAATGTTACATTCTTTATCATTAAAACATTATAAATATAAATAAACAATGGTGTGATTTTTGTTTGATTGATGGGAATCTAAACTGCAACAGCCTATCACGGCCTTACTAAAAATAAAGTTAGGCTACGACGTGACGTAGCCTACGTCAGTGTAGCCGCTCAACAGTTACCGCACATTTTTGAAAGCTGGATGAGTTTTCGCCGGCTTACTCGCTTCAGTTCCTCATGGTAAGCGGTTGAAAAGCCCACCAACATCTCATCTGCCAAACTGGATACGACACCGACGCCTCCTGATCAGGGTTCCAAATTAGCACCGTTTACCAGCCAAATGCTGGTGAAATATGCAAGTGGCTGGTAGATTTGCTTCACTCACCAGCCAAAAAACCCAATTGTAATCTGAGTGGCTGGTAATATTTGAACATTCATTAGCCATTTGGCTGGTAGACGAAAAAGTTACTTTTGAAGCCTGCTCCTGATGTTGTCGTTGGAGAAGGAGCCCCTGGACGACAGTCTGAGCCTGATGCTAGTAGCTCCGTGGAGCCCGACCCTGGGCCTGGCAGGACCTGCAGGTCAAGTGCAACTGCGACTGGGGCAGCATTTGGGCCACAACTAACTGTTGAATCAGGGGTGGACGGGACCAAACCCAAAACCCAAACAGGTTGTGTTGAGGAAATATCCAGTCAAAATGTTTGGTTAAAAAAAAAAACGTAGCTGTAGCTGGCATTTGAACAGGGACTGGCTTGCGTAGGCTACTCGTGGAAAAGGACTCCGCATTTTGTTATGCCTGCAGGAAATTCACATCTGTATCATCGGACGCGACCTTCTTCATTAAGGGGTTTAAGATTTACAGACAAGGACTTAAATAAGCATGCAGCTTCAAATGACAGGAGGGACTGGAGAGAGGACATGCTGCCTCCACTCAAAGTACCGGTAGGTTCAAAGTCTCTGTGTATGTGTGTGTGTGTGTGTGTGTGCGTGCGTGCGTGCGTGTGTCTCTCATGGCACATGCATAGCAATGCATATCCTTCTGTTGACTGCTTTAAAATGCAATGTTTGAGAGATGCTTCTGGTGTTACATCTAATATGTTGTATAGTCAAGTGTTTTATGGATATTCATAACATTGCTTCTATGTAATGTGTTGTAGGCTATATAGGCTACCTGGTCATATTGCTGTTGGTTATGTTTAACGTGATGATTACATGCGAATAGTATAACAAGAGTATATGATTATTATACATATACGTACTGTACGCCAATAATAATTGTGCCCCCCCCATGTATTTCATGTGCCCCCCTTAAGACTGAAGTCTAGCGACGGGTCTGGTGGCAGAATGCCCCGACACTTAAATTTAACTAACATGTAACAGTGATCAATCACTGTTGGACCTACAGTCTGTTGAGATGCCTCTCCAAACGAAGAAACCAAGCGCAATCACACCATAAAACGTTAAGACACGTTAAGAAAAAAGTATTTTGCCGTAATCCAATGACATGAAAAAAAAAGTAATCCACAGCGATCAGTAGATCCACAAATAGAGTCCCGGTGTATCCAGCAAGGCCTATACATGCGTCCCATTCACCAGTCAGCTCCAAACAGGTGCACGAGGTGAACTTCACCGTTTAAACAAAGTGGAATAAAACATATAAATGTCCAAATCTACACAAAACGTGCAATCTATTAGTAAGCTGACAGCAAATTTATATACATGACATTTAGGTAACCTTTATTGCAACGTGTGCACGGTAAGATGTCCAGACTAGTGCAACAGTAATTATTGTTTTTTGCGTACTGCATAGGCTATGCGTCGACATTGGTCTCAGGTGAGAGCCAGAGCCCTGAAAAAATATAATTTTTACTAAAGCAGTATTTGAAATCAGATGTATTACCTATCACCATTTATTTGTTTAGTGATATTTAAAGCATTTATAAAATATCTGGTTATGCCAGAAGTAATTATTCCACTCATTTTTTAAACAATGCAATTACCTGTTTCAGCTACCAGGGGGGGCAGTGCATATTATATCAAAACAAGCCTTAGTGATAAAGTTGAAGATTATATATAATATTTATTTAAAAAAACAACACTTAGCTGTCTGACATTTCCCTCTGGAAACAGCCAGTTTCCCCCAGAATGGCCATGACCTGTAGCCTATTTTGACCGGGATGGCACGGTTCCGGCACGTTGCCCTCTCTACTGGACCCAATTCAGTATATAGATCCAAGAGCACAGCTTTAGAGAATCTAAATCGGCATATTAACCAATCATCATCACGGTCCCTGAAGTCTCTTTTTCTCCTGATTCTTCCATTGGCGTAGTCAGTAGGGCCAGCAGTGCCATCATGCAGCATTACGCACGGGGGTCACCGCAGTATTTATGTTTACAACAATTTGTGATTGTTAACACCTTGCCAAAATCACAGCATCAACTAGTGGTATCCCTCACTCTGAGATACAATTTGAAGACGAGGCAAACACACTTTTCGTCATGCAGCTTTTGTCACAAACAGTATTAAAGTTCGGACTGATAACGAGGACATTAATTGTGTATTTTCAGACTTTGACATTTGATGATATATGCACAGTTTTAAAGACAGATATTTAGTTATTTACACTGTGTTCCGCCGTAAACGCTATCCTGTATTTCTGTATTCCATGGAGTCGGACCATCTCCTCCTCCTGCGCTCCGTAGGGAAAAATGTGACGGCGAGACAACGGCGATTAAACATTAAGAATTTTTTTTTAATTTAAGATTTGAGTTGGAGGTGTTTATGGAACAATTATCACTCAGTACAAGCGCAAATATCCCTACTGGATTTAATCTTCATGGTAATGTGGATGATATGGAGTGAACAAATGTGCGTGAGGCATCAATACTTTACTACTTTTTTTTTTACTTTTATAGTTATTCCCATTTATTTTCTGCAGTCTGACTTCAGTTGACCACCTCACCATCTGCGTCGCCGATTCCTATTTTCTCTCCAAAATGTGCCGCGCATGGGTCAGACTTTGCTTGGAGGACCGCACATTCTCCCGTCCCGTTTGTTTTTTATAAATCACAACCTTTGCGTGGGAAGCGGCGTACGCCCATTTTCAGCCCCGTTTTGTGCGTACGCCACGTTTATAAATGAGACCCCAGGAAGGTTAAGATCATGTGGAAATATGATTACCTGCCACAACAGTCAGATGTAAGGTGGAGTTCTGACGTCCTATTCTGTTCTGGGCTTCACAGTAATAATTCCCACTGTGTTCAGCTCTGAAGTCAGTGATGGTGAAGATCTGTCCTGATGCTTTTGGTGAGTCTTCATTCTCCTTGTACCAGGTGTAGTTAGCTGCTGGGTTAGCATCACTGCTACAGGTCAGATTCACTGAACTGCCCTCCACTATCTCAGCAGAGGGACTCACTGACACAGAGGGAAGCTTTGGACCATCTGGAGGAGATGTGTTAACAGAGATTACTCTAGGTTAAAGGGGACTTGCTACAGAAGAACACATGGTATTTAAATACTGACTGTGAATAGTTGTGTCTATTGCATCACTAACTACACACGTTATCTTTACAAGACTGAACATAAATATTCAGTCTTGTTTGTGTTCAGATGCTCTTTTAGTTTTGTTGTTACAGTTTGCAGATGTTACCGGCCAGTTTCAGATTATTTTATCAAGTCCCTGTGGTTATAGTAGCAGTCAAGTTGTGCATTCTGTTGACTCAGTATCTGTTCTCTGTGAGATAACAATAAATGTAAATATAATCAAATGGTTTTCAGATTTATCCTTACTAACATAAATACTGTCATGAATAATTCTTCAGAAACTCCATTTTAAAGTTTAAAATCAAACTTACAAGCTGACAGTATGGATTCTGTTTCAGTCCAAAACTGTTCAACTAACTGCAGTTTAGAGCTTTTGGCCATGACATCATCAATCATCAAGTAATGGAGCATCTCAATAACAGAATTATTAAACATAAAATGAAGCAACAGCATATTTTACAGTTCAAATCATCCTGAAATAATAGTAGGAAAGAATTTTGAAATGTTACATCAGAACATAAAGTATATCTGAATATTTCTACTACTGGAGTGATTTTTGTTTCTATGAATAATCCTGCTGCACCTACATTAAGAATCAGAAGACTCCAGTGAGATTACGTCTGAAATTGTCATTGTATTGTAATGTCAGTGTGTTTGTGTCCTGACACAGTAAACTCACACACTGAAGGAGAGGGGAACTTCTCATGTCCTTTCAACCCACAGGAGAAGACGTCTGTGGGATTAAACCAGGTTGTATAAGTAGATGTCTCCACCGAGGTAATGTGTTCTCTGTTCTTGAACCAGACGTAGGAGAGACCACCAGCTGGACTGCAGCTGCTGTGACACTTCAGCTCTGCCTCGGTAGAAGACTGCTGGACTGTTACTCTGATCACCTGCACCTGCAGAGCTGGACATGAGAACAAGAAACAATATTTTATCACAGGTTCTAAAGAAAATAAATAAAGATGTATATACACATCAGCACAACAGTTATAAATCCTAGAAGTAGTAATGATCATTAGTATTTATTTAATATTATTTATTATTTCATATTATTTATATGTTATTTTTTAAGTAATAATTTTCAGTGTTTTAAATGTACTGTGTTGGTGTATTTAGCTACATCAGTTTGTGTTGATCAGTACCTGTGACAGTCAGAGTTGTTCCAGGTAAACTACTCCATTCAAATCTTGGTGTTATGAACTTGAAGTGATACTCAGCTGAGTCTCTCTCTCTCAGGTCAGAGATTCTCAGAGTGGAGCGTCCTCTCTCTGTTTCAACATGAACACGACCTGTATACTGGGAGTCTGTACTAAGGTCTTCAGGCTGGGAAGGATTCTGCCCTCCATGATTACGCTCACGACTGAACCAGAATGTTGATTTGTCAGGATAATTGTAGCTGTTGTACAAGCAGGAAATGTTTACTGAAGAGCCTTCAGAGGCGCAGATGCTTCTGTCAGTGTACGTCACTCTGTTGCAGGATTCACCTTGGACACCTGAAAGATAAAACCATTTTTACCATTTGTAAACCAGAGTCTGTGAGGAATCACAATAGGAATTTCCAGATTAAAACTACACTACATGAAGTTATAAAGCTCCACTAAATGGTGTTGTGTTGGAAGAATGTTGAGTAAACTCACACACTGAAGGAGAGGGGAAATCCTTATATCCTTGAAGAGCACAGGAATAGCTGTCTGACTTATTCACATGGTCTAAATAATAAGATGTTTTTGCCTGAATTTCCTGTCCATTCTTGTACCAGACATAGGAAGGATTATTAGGTAGACGACAACTGCTCCGACACTCCAGCCTGTTAGAATGTGATATCACCTGGAGACCTGGATGTGTGAAGAAGGAACATGAATGTTATGTTAGACAAAACTGTCAACATACAACAACTGTTTTATTAAACTGTCAACTAACAACTGCAAATAAACACACAACACATTTATATTATTGTTTTCTAGATCTTGAACATTTGGAAATAATTAACATATGAATAGAAATGTTACCTGCTGTGACAGACAAAGTGACTCCAGGTGAACCGGTATATCTTCCACCTTCTTGGTTTGTTGTGAACCTGAACTTGTACACAGCTGAGTCTCTCTCTCTCAGGTCTGAGATTCTCAGAGTGCAGTCCTTGTCATTAGAACTGTACTGCACACGACCTGAATATTCTGAGACTGTTGTCAGATCTACAGGTTCATGATAATTCATTTTAGTAAACCATAATGTTTTCTCTACTCTAGTAGCACTGCCTTTCCACCAGGATGGGTATCTGTAGCTGCAGTGTATTTCCACTGTTGATCCTTCAACAGCACAGATCTGAGTAGAGGTGTAAGTCACTCCCCAGCCATCCTGACCCTGTATCACTGTAACACAGAGCACATCAGGAAACACAATCAGACTCAGAACTACATCAGGAGACAGACTGCCATTTGTAGTTTAGATGCTTCAGTGTGTGATTTCCCAACAACTACTTCTGCTCTCATGCCGTCCCACTTTAAGACAGTCTGAGATAATCTTTTAGTGAGTCTGTCGAGTTTGGCGAGGTCAGTCGGTGTGTTCCGTGCCATCGTCCGCCGGAGGGGCCGTCGGACTTCATTTTAGCCGATTTGACTTGTTGAATCGGAGGGCGGGCAGTCCGACTCAATGACCAATCTGATTGGTGGGGTGCTAACCCGGAAACGGGGAGCGGAATGAGCGTGACTAGAGTCTCTCAAATTCTGACGAAAATCTTTTAAAGTGACCTTTGTCGATCTGAAATATGTTTCAGTGAACTATTTTAGTACAATATGAGATCGTATTCTGAACAAGCCGCCATGACAGTCTGGCTTTGAATTTCTGGAAAAAACAAACTCACGTGACGCGTCCAATCAGCTGCCGGTTTTCATTTCTTGGGCAACAATACAGACAAAGAGTATAGAAGTACCCTTTGATACAGAGTAGCGCCGTCTGCTGCTATGGAGACGTATTACGTACGCTCAAGTCAGTGTCGCCTCAGTGTGTTTTGAGGCAGTTTTGGGATCTCGGGGACCCGACTGATCAGTCTTTTCTAACGACGGTCGGTCGTCTGGTTAGTGTGTCAGCGCCATAAGGCGTGGACCAACTTTACAAAACGCAGGCTGTTTTACTGCAGTTTTATCTTGACTAGAACTGAGCTTAAAACTTTCTTATATTTGTTCTTTTTTGGGGACTTTCCACTATCTTCTTTTATTACAAAAGGGCATATAAGTCAAGTTTTAATGTTATTTCTGGTTTATGCTTAAGTAAACAGAGGAATGAAAAAATATGCAAATCATTCAGTTTTACATGATAATTTATAATGTAAAGGAACAGTCACAACTGAAGACATGATATATGCAGTTAATCTGTAAGAACAGTGATGTATTAAACTTTAACATAGTATTTACTGAACAAGATAAAACAAAAGCTCAAGATAACATTTTAGAAGGGTGTGAAAAAAAAGAATCTGCTCTGCTCGGTTACTTTTCTGTCACTCAGGCTGCTGCAGAGTGTGAATGGAAACTGTAGAGAAATGCAGAACACTGAGGCGAGGCCAAATAGTGTGACATGTAGTTAACCAACCCAGTATCACGCCTAAGTGTGTAACACACCCACTGGTTAGGCGTGATACTGGGTTGAGTTAACACATACAGACTTGTTCCACAGAGAGAACAAAATTTAAAAATGAAACTTAATTATTAATTTGTCACATACACAAAGTACAATGTAGTTAAATGTAATTCTTGCATTGAGCCCATCATAAGTATTAAATAATGCATCTGGGGAGCAACGTGGGGTTCAGGGTCTTGCTTAGGGACACTCTGACATGTGAGCGGAGCAGCGTAGGATTGAACAACCAATCTTGTGGTTGAGGGGTGACCACTGTTCCAACAAGACACAAGCCGCCCCTATGATACTTAAAAATAAAAAATGGCTTCCAGATCTCTGACACAAACATGCACAATTCAGATTAGTCCTAATCAAAATGAAATGAACACCTGGCAGTGAATCTATGGAATATAATTAACTGTAACACTGTCCTAATCTCATTGTTAGCTTTGTCTGAAGATCTGTGAACATCCTGCATGTTACACCTACATGATCCTCTCTGATAGGTGAAAGAAACCATCTGGCTTCTCTGCACTGTGTACAAGTTTGTCAAAGCTACAACAGACACACACGGCCATTTTGTCTCCTTATAGAGTTGATATGGTGAGAGTGTTAGCAAACTGTTGCTCATTCACACATCCAGCAGACACAGAACATTAGTTTAGAGTCGTGTTTCTGGACATCTGATGAATTTAAGTCCAATATTCACTCTTGCTTTAGCAGCTACATGTGCCACTGTGTTCACCAGCTAGTCACTTATGTTATTTTTATGTTGTCACACACCCACACAAACACACACCCACACACACACACACACACACAACCACACAACCACAAACCACACCACCCCCACACACACCACCCACACAAACACATAGCTCTGGTTTAAAGAATGAGAAGTGAATGTCTAATGTTGAAGGGATCGCACCAAATTGTATAACATCAAATCTTTTTATTTACTGAAAAACAACCTTCCTCTGTATATCTGAAGTGTGCTAAATACCTTACAATACAAATGTAGATGTACAGTACCTTGTACAGAGAGAAGGAAGACAACAAATCCACTCGCTGCTGCTGTTAAACTCATAGCTGCTCCTCTGGTCTCTGTTAAATCAGCAGGTAGATCACATACATGAGAAATACTGTGTGGCACTAACTCACAATAAACATGTCTACATTAAAGAAGGGACGATGTGGTCTCTGAAGACAGAGTGTTTGTTCTGGGGTTGGTACATTTGTATTTAACATATATCACACTGTTAAAAACCGGCCTGGCTTCCTTCCTCTTTAAATCATTAATATGCATGAAAAGAAAAACAAGTGACAAATTAGACAGAGACGAACACTAAATGTAACATTGTTTCAAAGGTGAGGTGTGTGTGTGTGTGTGTGTGTGTAAAAGAAATTCAATTTGACCACAATTTCCAAGACCATGTTTAATAAATATATTCCAGTCATGAAGTACATGTACACCAATTTAACTTACACACAAATAACCATCACTATAAACAAACATTAAAAAAATGTAGTTTTGTGTAGTTATGTTACCCATCTTTACAGTAATGAAAGGTAATGTGTGGAGTTGACTGTATGACCACTAGTAGCACTATGAGTGGGTTCCTGTTTAGTTTGTAGCGTACAGGGAGGAGACCAACATGAAGGTAAGGCATTCCATGTTCCCACTGACTGACAGTTCCTCTGTCACTCTGTTGCAGGTTTGACTATAGACACCTGAAAGAAAAAAGGATTTTAAAAACAGCACTGGTACGTTTTTTTTACATGCAGTAACACAGAGCAAGTAGAGCTAAATGACAAATGCATGTTGCTCATACAGAAAGAGGAAGTGAGGTCACACACACACACCCCCACACACCCACACACACACACACACACACACACACACACACACACACACACACACACAACAACAACAAAACACACACACACACACACTATTTCAGCTTCTCAACAGTGGTAAACACAAAGGTGTGTATGTGCAATACCATCAATACATGTTAATTCATGCAGAGTTTATTTAACAGCATGGCTTAAAGTCTACAGCAACACTAGCAGCCTCATGAGACAGTAAAAGGCCCTGACACACCAACCTGATAATCGGCCGTCGGGACAGTTTGGCGCGGTCAGAGACTTTGTTCAGTCTGTTTCGCGTCAGTAGTCCGGCGTCGGACGCTCGGCCGCGCCTTCATTTTGCCGATATGTCATGTTGAATCGGAGGGCGGGCAGTCAGACTTAATGACCAATCTGATTGGTGGAGTGCTAACCCGAAATGGCAAGCGGGATGAGTGACTAACGATCTGAATTATAAAATGAAGACAGATTCAGCAACTGCATGGCCTATTTCCGCTTACATGTAAAACGTTTTCAGAAAGACGTTTCAGTGAACTATTTTCCGTAAGATATTTATTCGGATTTAACAAGCCGCCATTATGCTCGCCTGGAGAAGCCAGACCCACGTGATGCTCATTTCCGGTTTTCATTTTTTGGGTGACAATACAGATTAGCCCCGCATGCTGTTATGGAGACGTATTACGTCTCACTCACGCGCGAACGCATCGCTCAAGTCGGCGCCGGTTCGTGTTCCGAGGCACTTTTGGACCTCGGGGAGCCGACTGATCAGTCCAACTGCCTTTTCTGCCGACGGTCAGCCGTCAGGTTTGGTGTGTCAGAGCCTTAAGGCTCATTTAACACCAAAGTTAATTGAGCAGTGCAACAATTTTCTTTTTAGTGAGACAAAAAAAACTTTCAGTCCGAATGTGGTGACAGAAGAATGACACTTGCATACCCGGAGCGAAAGGTTCTCTAGTGTTGCTTTAAAGGGGAAATATGCAGTTTTTAGCTTAATGGTGAATTTGTTACCTCAGTAAATATGTAGACCATTTTAGGACATCTCATACTCAACTGGTCAGTCTCAACTCTATGATTAAAAGCATATCATATAATATATAATATAATATTAAGAATTTTACTGCAAAATAAATAGAATATAGCATGAAATGAACACTCAGTAAAATATCTGCAGGGTCAAAAGAGGAGCGGCAAATTAGCTAAAGAACTGTGATCCTGAGGTTTGATATCAGTCTTTTTTTTGTTGAAATATCACCTGTTCATACTACGCATTAATTAAAGCAACACTAGAGAACATTTCTGGTTCGGTCCCCTGCAGGTTGGAAGAGGAATTGTCCATTACATTACATTATGCAAGTTTGCCAGATCAGGTAGCGGCGAGCTGTAGTTCCAATGAGACAACCTGTAGGGGGACCAAGAGCGGGAAAGGTTCTCTAGTGTTGCTTTAAAGGGGAAATATGCCGGTTTTTAGCTTAATTTACCTTAACTGAACAGCTTCGGTGTAATTGGAATAGTTATATGACTTTTTTCGAGTTGGAATGGTGGTCGTCTTGCTTCCCCTAGCACCTGTGAGCAGAAAAAAAACCTTGCAACTTTTGCGCTTGACAAGCCCCGGCCTCATCGTAGGAAGTATGGCGTGATATCAGGTCTTGCGATGTAAGGAATTGCTTCACGGCACTGCACACATACCCCATTCAGGAACTGGCTAACAAGGTAGCGATGGAGTTTTTACACTACTATCGTCATGGCTGCGCCCGGCTAAAAGAAGCAGAAAGCTAGGAAAGCATTGTTGGAGGAACAGAGAAAGAGGGAAAAGGCAGACTGACCGAGAGCGAGGAGTCAGACACAAGTAAACATAGGAGTTGCCAAATATCTATTCTGAAGCTGTAGGGGGCTCTATAGAGACCTGCGAGCAAAAACTACAATGGCCAAAACTACATAGGGCCCATATAAGTAATATGAGACTTTAGCTGTTCAAGTGAGACAAATCAAGTGGACATCTAGAATGTAATTAGCTCTTTCCTTGAAGTGTTGAGCTGCAGTGGAAGGACAGAGTCAGTTTGATTCCATCAGCCAGTTGCTGTTTTAGGTTGTTCACCAGAGTAAAGCTTTATTACACTGTGACAAGTTTTACAGATGGACAACATTGGGCGTGAGAAATACATCAGATCATACCAACTGATTTAAATTGTATTTGCACTCATTACTGATCAATAAAAACTTCATTCTGAAGAATGAACACAAAAAGAGTTTGTTTAAAGCTGAAATCAAAAGCTTGCTTGCACCTGAACACTATCTCCCTCTGCAGCAGTGAGAGGGAACTGGCATCATGTTCACACTACAATACATGCAATACAATACAATTCATTCAATACAAATGAACAACTAGCAAAGTTTGACAGAGCTGAGCTCATGTTTTTCATTGTGTAAATAATATTATTTTTTTTTTTTTTTATACATAAAAAATATCACTTTGCATACCAAGTCAAATCCTGAACTGAGTTCAGTTATGTTATGTACCTGCACAGGTACAAATAAAGCTGCATTCTTCTCAAATCTTCTGCTACCTGCTGCTTCTAAAAAACTGAGAATGAAAAAGTTTGGAGTTAAAGACTTCTTTTTGTTTTCCTCCATGTGAGTCTCCCTCTGGTTTGACTGCATGGGAAGAAAACCACATCAAGTTTTGGTGAGTTCTTTCTCAGAATCCCCCCCTCACACCAAGTCTTCCTGCTCCTCTGGGTCTTCTGTCTGTGCTGCAGTCTCTGAGATGTCCTCATACTCAGGACAAGAGTCTAACTGATGGGGAGAGACATTAAGATGAAAGTCAATTAGATTTTATAACAAAAGAAAGACTGTTTCCTTAAATTGCTCTTTGGTTAAAAAGGACTTCTGCAAGAAATGGGGTTGGAAAATATGTGACGGTAAGAACACGTCTGTGGTTTCTATGAAGAAAGATTGAACTAATCAAGTTATATGTGAATTGTCTTTATGAACACATAAACAAATGATGACCCTTTGGTAGAGTAAGTTCTGTCCCAAAACTCTCTCTCTCACCTCCACAGTCTCTATGGGTTCATTTGGTTCAGTGGTGGAGCTCAGAGCTTTCTTCTTCCTGAATTTAATCCAAAAATAAACAAATAAAAGGTTTAATGGGAAACTGCAAATCTATGATTATGAGTTGAAGTAATAGTAAAAATCAGTGATGATTCATTTTTATTGTTTCACCTCATCCACCGACAAAAAAGAAGCAGAGGAATCAGCCCCCCAACCCCCACCAGAGTCAACCTGATGCTGTTTGTTATCAGTGTTAATGTTGATTTATCTAGAAATGGAGATAGACAGTCATTAGATCAACAGTACTGGACCTTATTGGGGAGGTTGATTCATAAATCAGTTTGCCAGGTGATACTGTCTGTTAATGAGCCAATTAGTGTCATGGAGAATCTTACCTGCTACAACAGTCAGATGTAAGGTGGAGTTCTGACGTCCTCTTCTGTTCTGGGCTTCACAGTAATAATTCCTACTGTGTTCAGCTCTGAAGTCAGTGATGGTGAAGATCTGTCCTGATGCTTTTGGTGAGTCTTCATTCTCCTTGTACCAGGTGTAGTTAGCTGCTGGGTTAGCATCACTGCTACAGGTCAGAGTCACTGAACTGCCCTCCACTATCTCAGCAGAGGGACTCACTGTCACAGAGGGAAGATTTGGACCATCTGGAGGAGAAAAGAGGGACTATTTATGAATTTTTATTTAGGCATGGACCGCCACAGGCTTGGAGTAACACACACAAGTTTTTGTGATGACTATGTTCCCAGCTACTTTATAAAAAACTGTTTCATAAGACAGGTGCTTATAATTTAAAGTATTCTGTTTGCACTGATTTATGTATTGTACTACTTGACATGTGTAAACATAATTAGTTTTGTGTGGAGCATAAAACAGATCAAATAAAGGAATAGTTGCATCTTGTTGCCTTGAAGCTAGATGGTAGGCTAAATGTAACCAGTAATAGGCCTGTACATTAATCAGCGTCCGTGGGTTTTTGAGCATCACTGCTACAGGTCAGAGTCACTGAACTGCCCTCCCACTATCTCAGCAGAGGGACTCACTGACACAGAGGGGAAACTTTGTGACCATCTGGAGGAGATATTAACATGAATAATTTAAAGATTAGAATACATGAACAGATGACAAGTGAATTATTTAATTATTACTTTTGTTTCTTTTAAACTATGCCCATTATTTTCCCTGGCAGCTGTCCAGATTGCAGATCACTTCCTGGTCATGTTTGTAAATAATTCTGCTGATTCTGTTGTGGTTTGCAAATGTTACCGGCCAGTTTCAGATTATTTTATCAAGTCCCTGTGGTTATAGTAGCAGTCAAGTTGTGCATTCTGTTGAGTCAGTATCTGTTCTCTGTGAGATGACAATAAATGTGAATATAATCAAATGGTTTTCAGATTTATCCTTACTAACATAAATACTGTCACGAATAAATCTTCAGAAACTCCATTTTAAAGTTTAAAATCAAACTTACAAGCTGACAGTATGGATTCTGTTTCAGTCCAAAACTGTTCAATTAACTGCAGTTTAGAGCTTTTGGCCATGACATCATCAATCATCAAGTAATGGAGCATCTCAATAACAGAATTATTAAACATAAAATGAAGCAACAGCATATTTTACAGTTCAAATCGTCCTGAAATAATAATAGGAAAGAATTTTGAAATGTAACATCAGAACATAAAGTATATCTGAATATTTCTACTACTGGAGTGATTTTTGTTTCTATGAATAATCCTGCTGCACCTCCATTAAGAATCAGAAGACTCCAGTGAGATTACGTCTGAAATTGTCATTGTATTGTAATGTCAGTGTGTTTGTGTCCTGACACAGTAAACTCACACACTGAAGGAGAGGGGAACTTCTCATGTCCTTTCAACCCACAGGAGAAGACGTCTGTGGGATTAAACCAGGTTGTATAAGTAGATGTCTCCACCGAGGTAATGTGTTCTCTGTTCTTGAACCAGACGTAGGAGAGACCACCAGCTGGACTGCAGCTGCTGTGACACTTCAGCTCTGCCTCGGTAGAAGACTGCTGGACTGTTACTCTGATCACCTGCACCTGCAGAGCTGGACATGAGAACAAGAAATAATATTTTATCACAGGTTCTAAAAAAGATATTAAAAAAAAGTAGATACATGTCACCACAAGTTACAATTCCTAGAAGTAGCAGCGAGCAATTAGTAACTGTATTTATTTATTAACTGTAATTTTTTGTTAAAATTAATTTCACAAACTGATTGATCGTTATCAACATGTTCAGTGTTTTTAAATGTACTGTGTTGGTGTATCTGGAAGTATTTAACATATTAATGAAAATATTACCTGTGACAGACAAAGTGACTCCAGGTGAACCGGTATATCTTCCACCTTCTTGGTTTGTTATGAACCTGAACTTGTACACAGCTGAGTCTCTCTCTCTCAGGTCTGAGATTCTCAGAGTGCAGTCCTTGTTATTAGAACTGTACTGCACACGATCTGAATAATCTGAGTCTGTTGTCAGATCTACAGGTTCATAATTATTAATTTTAGTAAACCATAATGTTCTCTCAACTCTAGTAACACTGCCTTTCCCCAGTATGGGTATGTGTATCTGCAGTGTATTTCCACTGTTGATCCTTTAACAGCACAGATCTGAGTAGAGGTGTAAGTCACTCCCCAGTCATACTGACCCTGTATCACTGTAACACAGAGAACATCAGGAAGCACTAATCAGACTCAGAACCACATCAGGAGACAGACTTACATGTAGTGAAGGCTCTTCAGTGTGTGAAGCCATTTCCCAAAACTACTTCTGCTCTGACAGTTACCACTCACATCCTAAGTCAGTGTGAGACAAAGATAATCTAATAGTACCAACTTGTTTGGGGGTTTTGGGGACGTGGACAAACTTTACTAAACTCAGACTGCTTTACTAGAACTGAGCTGAACACTGTATCACACAGGTTTTTCTTATATTTGTACTTCTTTGTTGGGGACTTTCTAACGTCTGTTTTTAATAATGTGTATATGAATAAAGTATTAATGTTATTTTTTGTTCATGCTTAAGTGAACAGAGAGGAATGGAGAAATATGCATATCATTCAGTTTTACATGAGAATTTATAATGCTAAGGAACAGTCGCAGCTGAACACATGATCTCTGCTCTGCAGTTAATCTCTAGGTGCACTGAGGCAGGACATCATACAGAGGGTGCAGTGAAGGAACAGCAATGTACTGAACATGTGAACAAAATAAAAAGGCAGAAGATTAATATTAGAAGGGGTGAAGTGTACGGAAATAAAAGAATCTGCTTTGCTCGGTTCCATTTCTGTCTGTGGTCACTCAACTCAACTGTGAATGGAAACTGTAGAGAAATGCAGAACACTGGAATTTTGAAATGTAACATCAGAACATAAAGTATATCTGAATATTTCTACTACTGCAGTGATTTTTGTTTCTATGAATAATCCTGCTGCACCTACATTAAGAATCAGAAGACTCCAGTGAGATTACGTCTGAAATTGTCTCATTGTATTGTAATGTCAGTGTGTTTGTGTCCTGACACAGTAAAACTCACACACATGAAGGAGAGGGGAACTTCTCATGTCCTTTCAACCCACAGGAGAAGACGTCTGTGGGATAAAAACCAGGTTTGTATAAGTAGATGTCTCCACGCAGGTAATGTGTTCTCTGTTCTTGAACCAGACGTAGGAGAGACCACCAGCTGGACTGCAGCTGCTGTGACACTTCAGCTCTGCCTCGGTAGAAGACTGCTGGACTGTTACTCTGATCACCTGCACCTGCAGAGCTGGACGTGAGAACAATAAGCTATATTTTATCCCAGGTTCTTAAAAAAAAGTACATACAGTACAGGCCAAAAGTTTGGACACACCTTCTCATTCAAATGCGTTTCCTTTTATTTTCATGACTATTTACATTGTAGATTCATACTGAAGGCATCAAAACTGTGAATGAACACATATGGAATTATATACTTAACAAAAAGTGTGGAAATAACTGAAAACGTCTTATATTTTAGTTATTCTAAGTAGCCACCCTTTGCTTTTTTATTAATAAGGGAAAAAATTCCAACTAATTAATCCTGACAAAGCACACCTGTGAAGTGAAAACCATTTCAGGTGACTACCTCCATGAAGCTCATTGAAGAGAACACCAAGGGTGAAACTCTCACCTTATTTCGTTGATATATGGCAAACTGTTGCCTCTTTACACATGCAGCGAATAGAAGCCACTAGCATTCATTCTGAGTTGGGTTTACATTATGGAAATATCTGGATGCTAGCAGCTAATACATATATCATATCACAGAAAGGACTCATGTGCACCATTGTTTATGTAAAAATATTGATTATAGCTGCTATAAAGTTTCACCTTTTGGCGTGTTTGTGAAGAAGAAAGAGTAAAAGCTCACACACTGGAGTGAAGCGGTATCTCTGGTAAGAACAGGATAGCTGTCTGCAGGATCAACCTGACCTCCGTAAGAAGGAGATGTTTCCTCCCTGAATCATTGTTCCATTCTTGGCCAAAGGAAGGAAGGCGGTCCAGTAAAGACAGCTGCTGTGACAAATCAGCTTTGGACCAATTAGAAGACGAGATCACCTACCTGCAGATCTTGATCTGTGAACGGGGAACATGAATGTCATATACAATTATCCCATGTACAATCTACCATTTTATATGTACACTTATCTATTGATCTCTTATCCTAACCAGGTAAATGGTCTTTGTATATAAAAAACATACACATACACAACAGAACTCTAAACCCATACTAATCACAATGTTGTGCTTGGCTCATGTGCATATTTACTTCTTATTTAATACTTTCCCTTGTGTTAAACTTCACTTTTAACTAACCAGGCATATATCAAAATATATATGAGAGCACATAATCTTCTTGAGTGATACATATATTTTAACATAACAATAAATTGTATTGATCAGTACCTGTGACAGTCAGAGTTGTTCCAGGTAAACTCCTCCACTCAAAGTTTGGTGTCTTGAATTTGAAGTGATACTCAGCTGAGTCTCTCTCTCTCAGGTCAGAGATTCTCAGAGTGGAGCGTCCTCTCTCTGTTTCAACATGAACACGACCTGTATACTGGGAGTCTGTACTAAGGTCTTCAGGCTGGGAAGGATTCTGCCAACGATGACTACGTTCAGGACTGAACCAGAATGTTGATGTGATAGAGTTAAGACTTTTGTAAGTGCAAGAAATGTCCACTGAAGAACCTTTGAAGGCGCAGACACTTCTGTCAGTGTACGTCACTGTGTTGCATGAATGTCCATGGCCACCTGAAATATTCAATATCTTTTAATATTATTATTATTATTATTATTATTATTATTATTATTATTATTATTATTATTATGACAACTAAAGTATTTACTGCACTAGTACACAGCTGGTTTTATTGCTGTGTACAGGGTTGTTTATGTAAAAGACATATGAAGAGATGGTACAAATAATTAGCTAAAATTTAAAAACAGTAGTAATGTTAGTGGAAAACTGTGGAGTAAACTCACACACTGAAGGAGAGGGGGAATCCTCATATGCATTAAGGGCGCAGGAATAGCTGTCAGGAGGATAAAAGTAGTCTGAATAAGAAGATGATGTTTCTTTATTTATTTTCTCTCCATTCTTGTACCAGATGTAGGAAGAACGACCAGGTAGGCTACAACTGCTGTGACACTTCAGCTGTGCCCATGTACAGGTTTCAGAACGGCATGATCTTGATCCACGTATCTGTACCTGGAGACCTGGATTCATAAAGAAACAGAAATATCATTTTAGACTGAACTGTCAACATAGACACAGAGATAACTGAGACACAGAGATTGACAGTAGTGCTTCCTAAATGTTGAGCATTTGGAGCAAACTTACAGTTTCCAACAACAAAGTTACCTGTGACAGACAAAGTGACTCCAGGTGAACCAGTATATCTTCCACCTTCTTGGTTTGTTGTGAACCTGAACTTGTACTCAGCAGAGTCTCTCTCTCTCAGGTCTGAGATTCTCAGAGTGCAGCTCTTCTCATGACACCTGTACTGCACACGACCTGAATACTTTGAGTCTGTTCTCAGATCCACAGGCTCTTCATTCTGCAACTTAGTGAACCAGAATGTTCGCTCAACTCTAGTAACACTGCCTTCCCACCAGGATGGGTATGTGTAGCTGCAGTGTATTTCCACTGTTGATCCTTTAACAGCACAGATCTGAGTAGAGGTGTAAGTCACTCCCCAGCCATCCTGACCCTGTATCACTGTAACACAGAGCACATCAGGAAGCCCAGTCAGACTAAGGCCGGCCACACACTGGCTGCATGGCGTGAGCGTGTCAGCTGCGTGGCGTGTCCGTTTATATTTCGGCTCCCATGTTAACAGGTTAGAGCTTACACACTACCTGCGTGACACGCGCTTCTCACGCACCGAAAATGCGTGCCTGCTAGAAATAGAACCAACGCCTATTTTTTCACGCAACACGCAAGCGTGTGTTGGAAGCGTTTCCAGGCAAAATAGAATAGGAAAAGATGTTTATATGTCATTTTGACCCAAATACATATTGATAAATGACATTTTGATGTTTGAAAAGACTCTAGGTTTTGACATAAATGCAGATATAAATGTAATTTAAAAAATAATAATAATTTTTTTTTTATTTTTTTAATTTTTTATTCTTTTTTTTTTTTTTTTTTCTTTTTTTTTTTTTTTTTTCCCCCCCCGCATTGTCATTGCTGTAATCAAATCAGTATATATTTATGTTTAACATGAAGTATACTGCTTAAGTGCAGTAAATCAATGGGAAATATACATGTGTACAGACAAGGCTAGCAGCAAGCGCCGCCCGCCAGACACGTTCGGCCGACGCTCACATTCACCGGCCTTAGAACAACACCAGAGGACTGACAACACACTTGCGTGTCGCGTAAAAATAGGCGTTGGTTCTATTTCTAGCATGCATGCGTTTTTGGGCCTCGAGACGTGTATGTCACGCAGGCATGTGTAAGCTCTGACCTGTTAACATGGGAGTCGAAATAAAACAGACACGCCACGCAGCTGACAAGTTCGCCGCGACGCAACCTGTGTGTCGCCGGGCCCTCTGTACCTTTGTAGCCTATTGTATTTTGTTTCTTGTACTATGTTGAATGTGAAACTATATGTTGTCTTGTAACGGTTATGATTTTGCCTTCGCCAGGGCGCGTTGCAAATGAGAACCTGTTCTCAACGGCCTACCTGGTTAAATAAAGGTTAAATAAAAATTACACATTTTTTTAATTATTGGTGTTTTCACAGCAGACAAAGTTCAAGTAAGTCATTGTACAAGTAATCCTATGTTCAACATTTTGTTACCGAGAACAAGCAAAGTAGAAAGAAAAAAAAACATCATCTTCGTAGTAAGATTTCTTTTAACGGCTACGGTTCAAAGCGAGCTTAAAATGTGACAAATACAGTATATATAGTTAAAAAAGAAGGTACATAGGGTGACAGTCAGTCAGCTTCAGTTACAAATCAAGCGTTGTTTTTTGACGCGCTGGGAGTGAGACTGTGTTGGTTTGGTGACAGTGACTGCAGTGAATATGATTCGGGGGTGCAAACTGTTCCAGGTTACCTTTCACCAAGCACCTTCTCAGCTGATGTCACTGCAACAGGTAATCACCTTGGGGCAATTCAGGTCTTTGGTGTTTTTTGCCCCCAACGTCTCTTTCCAGCGCGGCAGTGGTTATGTTTAGGGTTAAGGTTAGGGTTAGCTGCCTGGAAGGCACCATCGGAGGCAAAAAAACACCATTGAGCGGCAATTCTGATTGTTTATGTTTATATCTGTGAAATGGTCTATATTTGTACTTCTTTGTTGGGGACTTCCTATATCTGTTTTTAAAAATGTATATACAAATCAAGTATTAATGTTATTTCTGGTTTATGCTGAAGTGAACAGAGGAATGGAGAAATATGCATATCATTCAGTTTTACATGATAATGTATAATGCTAAGGAACAGTCACAGCTGAACACATGATCTCTGCTCTGCAGTTAATCTCTAGGTGCACTGAGGCAGGACATCATACAGAGGGTGCAGTGAAGGAACAGCAATGTATTGAACCTGTGAACAAAATAAAAAGGCAGAAGATTAATATTAGAAGGATGAAGTGTGCGGAAATAAATAATCTGCTCGGTTGCTTTTCTGTCTGTGGTCACTCAGGCTGCTGCAGAGTGTGAATGGAAACTGTAGAGAAATGCAGAACACTGAGGCGAGGGCAAATAGTGTGACATGTAGATAACACACACAGACTTGTCCCAGAGAGAGAAATAGCAAGATATTAATATACAGTGCAGATACATGTGTATATATATATTCCTTAAAGCTCTGGCCATCTCTTAGGGACCTGAGAGTATTTTAACGTTAGCTGTTCCTGGGACTGCGCTCTTCTGGACAGAGATCTCAGATACACCCACATAAAAAAAGAATCGGCTTTGCTTGGTTGCTTTTTTTGTCGCTGGTCAGGCTGCGGTAGAACGGAAACTGTAAAGAAATGCAGAACACTGAGGTGTGAGAAACTCACACATGCCTGTTATTATTAACCAAACACTGATGTGTAACACACATAAACAAGCAGACTGGTAACATTTGGTGTAGGCACACAGTGTTGATAATGATGTTGATTAGAAAAAGTACTTTTAATAATGTTGGCTTGTTTAGGTGGCTCTGTTGGATAAACTGTGTGCAGAGATGTCCTCCATTTAAAATGGGATGAAAACACAGGAAACTAGAAGGGCAACTCTGAGAGCACAGACCTCCAAACAACAGACAAACAAATCAAGCCAAAAACATCACCTTCTTGGCAGAGAAGACACTTAACATTTGAAAAACCACTCAGACCTCACAGTATCAATCTATAAATTGGGAACTCTCTGAGCGTGTCTCCACACATGCGCAGTACGAGCAAGCATTTCTGTCCTCTCTGCATGTTGACAGACAGTGGTGCTCCGTCACACACACACATACACACACGCAGAGCTGTGGACGGAGCGAAGCTACGATGCCTCGGCAGTTTCTTTGAGTCACGGCAGTGCCGGTAAAGCGGTTCCAAGTGTGGTTACATTTTTTAAACTCCACGCGTACAGCATTTGCTGCAAAATAAAATAAAGGTCATCCGAAAGCGGCCGTGGTGTGGATACAGACAGGCAGGCACAACAGGGTTCTTATTGCCCTGGGGACTGACTGACAGGCTGGGGATTGTAGGGAAAGGCAACTTTATTTCTATAGCACATTTAAGCCAAATGCAATTAAAAGTAGTTAACATAAAACATGAATATACATATGTAAATATAAAGGCCATGCCAGTGATTAAGTTTACGGATGGACAAAGCAGGCCAACCAACCCTAGCATACAGGGATCAATGGTGAGTTAGGGCCTTAAGATTTGTTATGGACCTCAATGCTCCATGGTATACAGTATCTAAGAAGTGAAGGCATTAGGAAGATGCATATATAAAACAGCACCATAGTCAAACACAGACATAAAAGTAGCAGCAACAAGTTTCCTTTTTGCATCAAAAGAAAAGCAAGACTTATTTCTGAAATAAAAACCCAGCCTCAGCTTCAACTTCTTCACAAGTTGCTGAATTTGAGACTTAAAAGAGAGAGAATCGTCAATTAAGAATCTTAGGTATTTATATGAAGATACAGACTCAGTCACATTGCCCTGAAACGTAAAAAAAGATGGAAGGTTCAGTGGCTCTTTCTTTGAGTTTGTGAACATCATGACATTTGTTTTGTCAGGATTCAAAATCAATTTCAGCTCATGAAAGCTGTGTTGTAGTATCAATAATAAAAGCTGCTAAATGCCTTACAATATACTGTAAATGTAGATGTGCACTACAGTACCTTGTACAGAGAGAAGGAAGACAAAAATCCACTTGCGCTGCGCTGTTAAACTCATAGCTGCTCCTCTGGTCTCTGTTAAATCAGCAGGTAGATCACATACATGAGAAATACTGTGTGGCAGTAACTCACAATAAACATGTCTACATTAGAAAGGGAGGATGTGGTCTCTGAAGACAGAGTGTTTGTTCTGTGGTTGGTACATTTGTATTTAACATATATCACACTTTTAAAAAAACCCTTTTTTTTTTTTTTTTTAAAAAAATAAAAAAAAAAAAAAAAAAAAAATAAAAAATTTAAAAAAAAAAAAAAAAAAAATTTTTTTTTTTAAAAAAATAAAAAAAAAAAAAAAAAAAAAAAAAAAAAAAAAAAAAAAAAAAAAAAAATTTTTTATTTTTACAAAAATAAAAATTAAATAAATAAATAAAAAAAATATATCAATTTAACTTATACACAAATAACCATCACTATAAACAAACATTAAAAAATGTAGTTATTAGTATTTTGTTGTAGTCATGTTACCCATCTTTACAGTAATTAAAGGTAATGTGTGGAGTTGACTGTATGACCACTAGTAGCACTATGAGTGGGTTCCTGTTTAGTTTGTAGCGCATAGGGAGGACCAACATGAAGGTAAGGCATTCCATGTTCCCACTGACTGACAGTTCCTCTGTCACTCTGTTGCAGGTTTGACTATAGACACCTGAAAGATAAAAGGATTTTTAAAACAGCACTGGTAATGCGTCTTTTTACATCCAGAAAAACAAAACAAATAAAACAAAAATGACAAATGCATGTTGCTCATACAGAAAGAGGAAGTGAGGTCACACACCAACACCAACACACACACACACTATTTTAGTTAGCTTCTCAACAGTGGTAAACGCAAAAGTGCGTATGTGCAATACCATCAATACATTTTAATTCATGCAGAGTTGATTTAACAGCATGGCTTCAAGTCTACAGCAACACTAGCAGCCTCATGAGGCAGTAAGGCTCATTTAAAGGTCCCATAGCATGAACATTTCATGCCATTTTAACATTACAGTTTTTTTCTGATGGCTTAGGGCACATTTTTGTAACTATTGGCTATTTTTCTACAACTACTACACAAATAAGAAAACCTTTCACCAAATCAGCAAAACATTGTAGTTCTCTTGCAAAAATTATATTTTCGTATCAAACAGTTAACACAAGCCATCACATTAATATACACAATGTCGCCAACTACACACTGATGGCATGAATAAAGAACACATCTGGCTTTTTGCTTTCTCTCGCACAAGGTAGGCTATGTCAGTTTGAGGTTATACTTTTGTCATAGTTCTGTAAACATACGGGATCCAAACTTCAAGTATTGGTGTTTATTTACACACATCAAAACAAACACAAGTGTTTTTTTCCAAGTCAAAACACAAAATAGTAATTTCACTGACATAGTAATTTTGTCTACATCACATGTAATGTCCTCTAGTCCAAGGCACCGGGGAAAATATCTTGTGGAATGCCGTATGCAGCCCTGACGTGATGCCTGGTCAGTATCCCCACATGCCTCCTCCATTGCCTGTAAAAGGGCTATGTGTTGATGGGGATGATGGTCATAGACCTTCCAGCGCCAGGCAGAGAAGAACTCTTCAATTGGATTCAAGAATGGAAGTATCGCGGGGGATGTGAGTACAGTGAAGAGTGGCTGATCTGTAAACCAGTTGCGGACCAAAGCAGGCCCTATGGAAACTAACATTGTACCATATGATGGCGTATCTGGTCTCTGGTCTCTGAACATTAGTGAGCATGTCATATAAGGTGTCCAGGGATGTAATGATGTGTTATATGGGCCTAGGGGTTGCACCATTTGACTTATAGCTTCACACATAGTTATGTTACCACCACGTTGTCCTGGGACATTTATTATGGCATGATGTCCAATAATGTTCCTGCGCCACGTCTCCTTGTTTTGTAGGTTAAAACCTGCCTCATCCACAAAAGCAGCTCATGACCCATGGCATCTGCCTCCAGCTCCATCACTCTCTGGACAAGACCAAACAAATGCAGCACAGCAGGCCCATGCACAGCACTACAGTATGCCCTTCCAGATTCAGTACCAATGATACTAGAGCTTACCTGCACATAGTCATATCCCAGTTGTTTCACACGTTCACTGTTTCTTTCAAAAGGGACTGTAGATTTGTTTCATTCGGATTCTGTTGCGGGCAAGTACACGACATAGAAATGCTCACATTGTGTATGTTTTGGAAGGTGGTGTCATCCTCAATTATGCGCTGCTGTATTTTTCGTAGCCTTATGGAATTATTTGCAATCACCATATTGACTATATGTGTCTCTTGTTCTGCAGTGAACATTCTTCCTCTGCCCCCAGCATCTGGACGTCTAGCAATTCTGTAAAGTAACAATTTCAGTATTTTTACATGTATGGTATTGTTGTGTTTCTCATTAGAGTATGGCAGTGCTACAAAACTTAGTCCAAAGTGACTGTACTAACCGATTCTCATTTCAAAATGTCCTTATGATGCTTGCTACAGTGTAGCGGCTCAAGTCAGGCTGAACCCTTTGGCCAGCTTCCCTCAGGGTCATTCCATGGTTGATTACATGGTCCACTATTGGAGCTCTGATGTCATCTGGAATTCTATTTCTTACACTTCTTACCCTTCCTCTTCCCCCTCCTCGTCCTCTTCTTGCTCCTCCTTGTCCCCTTCCTCTGACTTCACCTCCTTGTCCTTGTCGTCCTCTCAATCTAGTATTAAGTATTAATAGTTTTAGAAATTGTGCTATGACAATCACGGTTAGGGTTTAAGCATTCAGAAAAAACTGTAAACATATTTAATTATTATTTGTGTTCAATGCTGATTAATAAAAAAACTTTATTCTGAAAAGAAAAGTTTGCTTTGAAACTGAAATCCCAAACTGTTTGCACACCGCCGCCCTCTGCAGCAGTGAGAGGGGAACTGACATGATGTTCAAACTACACAGCTGCTGTGCAAGCTGCAGGTTTATTTGAGTCAGCCACTGAAATACATAGAACATGTTTCAACTAGCAAAGAGTGACAGAGCTGGGCTTATGTTTTCTTTTCATTCAACCTTTATTTATCCTCGCAAGATCATTGAGGAGCGACCCTCATTATCAATGTCATCGAGTCAGATTACAAAGACAAATACAGAACAACAACACAGAAAGTACAATCATAAGAAATATAGAAAGACAATGAAACATTCAGAATTGCACATTGGACATTAGGACAATAGGGATGCAAAAGAAAATGCAATTATGTAAAGCAGTTACTAGTAGAAGTTTGCAGGTTTAGAAAAGGATTTCTAAATTGTCCAAGAGGACAATTTTTTTTGTGTTGAAATATAGGCTACTAGATAATATATACTGTACATGCTGTGGAATATTTGGACTTTACTGGTTTTCTCTGGCAGGACAGGTGTGATGTGAAAGGGTGATTCATATTTCTTAAAAGCAGTTTATTACATCAAATAACATGTTGCATTGCAAGTGCAATTGCAAATCCTGAACTTATGTAATGTTCCTGCAAAGGTACAAATAAATCTGCATTCCACTCAAATCATCTGCTACCTGCTGCTGCTTCTGATAACTGACAATGCAAACTTTTGGAGTTGAGGTAAATGTATCCACTTCTTTTTGTTACCATCCAGGTGAGTCTCGCTCTGGTTCGACTGCATCTTAAGAAAACCAAATAAGTTTTGGTGAATTATTCCTCAGAGTATTTTTCCCTCCATGAGGCAGACTCAAACCAGGTCTTCCTGCTCCTTTGGGTCTTCTGTCTGTGCTGCAGTTTCTGAGATGTTCTCAAACTCAGGACAAGAGTCTAACTGATGGGGAGAGTTGACAAAATTAGAGACAAAAGCCTCATGAACGGAATTTGGATACAGTTAGATTTCATATTCAAATGTACTAAAGGTAAAGACACATCAGTGGTTTATATGAAGATTGAACAAAGATGTAACTAATCAAGTTACATATAAATTCTCTTTATGAACTCATAGATTAACAACAAATTATAACCCTTCAGTATAGTCAGTTCTGTTTTAGTTCTCAAGCTTTGAGACTTTTTTTAAAAAAGGGGGGGAAGCCAGACCCTCCTCAACATGCGGAGGTCTAGGGGAATCGTAAGGATATAGACTACTACTTTACAAATTAAGATTTTTGCACACAAAACACATGTAGTTTAAAAAATGTAATGTCTTATTATATACAAGCCTACAAGTCCAGCTGAAATAAATAGCTGACTAAACACTCAGTCGATCAACAGAACTGTTTGGAGCGTTTCCAGTTTCTAAAATGTGAGGATTTTTCAGCATTGAGTAGAAAACTTGTGATAAAGAAATATATACAGAGAAATGTACATGACAAGATGATTGCTAACACTGACAGTAAATTATTGTATTTTTAAACAAATTCTACATTGGTATTTTCATAAATTACAAGTTTACCAGCTGTTAACTGATGACACTAGATAAATGACCAACGCTGCATTTCATAATAATGCATAAAATACAGTAAATCAACTTAATCCTAATACTCATAAATGTGTGTTTAACCTGCTTGAACAATGTCTAAAGCAGCGAGGCAGGGTGCACGTCTGTGTGTGGGGGAGCCCAGAGGGCAGGGGAGGGGTTAGACCGAGCACCCATGGAGATGCTTCCTTCAAATCTTGCTAGTTTTTCAACATTACCAACCCTGCCCTTTAAAGAGACCACAGATCTGTGTTGTGTTCAAACTCTTGGGTGTTTGCTGACTGTGCTGTACAGTTCAGATAAATCCTCCACAGCCTTTTGATTTCCTGATCTGTGAATGAAAAGAAAAAAACATACTTAGAGAATGAAAAACCCACAAATAAAAATAAAAAACATTAAAACGGTGGGAATAAAAACATTTTCTGACAGACTCACTCTGTAGTAGCACTGGAACTCTTAAAGTTGACAGCATTGTTCTACTCATCCTCCTCTTCCTCCTTGTGTCTGTGTAGCTCTGCTAGCCTGATGGTGGAGTAGAGAGCATCTTCCTGGTTGTTAGAGAAGCTTAAACTGGCATAGCAATTGTCTTTGTGTGGCTCTGCTGGAGTTCTCTGGGCTGGAGCTGAAGGACTGTCATACACTGAACCCTGAAGGTAACATAGACAAGAGTCCTCAGCTACATAGGTAAGTGTTGAAAGGTCGTTTTTTAGGTTTATACTTGTATTTTGGGTTTCTTCTAGAACATGTTTACATTATATTTAATTCTAAAAAGACACCTTATTTTCCTCATACTGTCTGTCTGAATATACCTGTATTCACCCTCTGTCTGAAACGCTCTGTTTTAGCGCCTGTCTCTTTAAGCCCCTCCTGAAAAAGCCTTGTCTGCTCTGATTGGTCAGCGTTTCCAGATCTTCTGCATCTGCTCTCTCTGTGTCTCTGCACCATCATTGCAGCCAGAAAATGACTGTAACGGCACTGTAGCGGCACTTTCTACCTACAGTATATATAGTACAGCTGTGACATCAGAACCATAGTCCTGTTGGCTCGTTTAAATGCAAAATTTTTGTGTGTGTGTTTCTCTGTGGATTGAGCATTTTGATGCATTTACAGTATTTATATAGCACCTCAACCTGCTTTATAATAAAAAAGACATGACTAAATATGGGACCTGTTAGTATGATTTGTATTGGCCTGTAAAACAAAATCCTAATATTGTAAAGCATCTGCAGGGTTAAAGTGCCCATATTATGAAAAAAACACTTTTCCTGGGATTTGGGGTGTTCTTTTGTGTCTCTGGTGCTGCCACACACATACATAATATGGGCGCTTTAAAGGTGAGGGTCTTATTCTGCAATTCCAGTGAATTTACAAATATTTCACCAGGCGCTCCAAATTCCTGGTTTCAACAATTCTTTCATGTTCTCTGTTGTGGGATCAAGTCTTGTTTTCAAAGCCAAAAAGTGAACCACAGGTTTGAGGTTCTGTTTTCGTCGGTGTAATGCCTACTGATCACCAGCAGAGGGAAATATAATTCAATGACTGCCTAAATTCCTCTTTATTTACAAATCCTATCATGTCTGTGTGGGGGGGGGTTTATATTATTTTATATAGTGTCCCTGTCTCAGCACCTTAGATTTAGCAGAGGACATGAAGCATTATTCAAATGTTTCCAGGTGAGAGAGGACTCTGACTGAACTCTTCTTCTGACCTGAGCTTGGTTGTCTGGTCTCTCTCCAGGCTCGCTGGTTCGTTTCCAGGACCTCTTTCTTCTGGAAAGGAGAATGAATGAACAATCAAATTAATCATCAAAATACAATTCTAAACGACTAAATTAATTAAGGATGCATTACTGAATATAATCACAGTAAAACTGAACTGCTCACCTAATAAATAGGAAGGCACAGAGGAATATGATAGCCAGGAAAATAGCAGTGATGGATCCAGCAGCTACTGATTTCATTGAACCTGGGAAACAGTGATGAAACCAGACGATTCATTATGGAATTACAAGTTGTTTGGGTCCTTTAGCAACTGATAATTAGACATAAGATCATAGATCCTCAGACAGATGCATTCCACATCATGACTCATGTGTACTGCATTTTTGTTTGTGGTTTTTGCTTAACGTCCTATAATGTAAAAATGATCATTCCAACAATGCGTGTTTATGTGAGTTTGAATGTCAAACCTCTGGATTAGTAATTATTGTTTTGTGCAAACATTTAATTTGCAAATGTATTCATGTTGACATCTCTTTGTCATTAGATAGGTAGATAAAGAACTGGGGTCTCATTTATAAAACTGTGCGTAGGATCCTTACTATAAGTGTACGTACGCCCAAAAGCCCAAAATGGCGTACGCCAAAAAAAAGTCTGATTTATAAAACCGTGTGTATGCACACCTGTAAGCAATGTTCCCTTTATAAATCATAGATTACATACAAGTGAGCGTACGTGGATCAGCTTCTTATCCCACCCTGTACACACCCATTTTTAACCATGTATAGTCAATGCAAAGCACCTTGTGAATGCTGATCAGTATATGAATGACACTGGCAGTTACACCGAATCATGATGACTGGCTGAGAAAAAGCAAAAAACTTCTCAGCATAGGCGGAGTTTGACATTCGAGCCAGGGAGGGGCAACAAAAAAAAAACATTGTAGCAGCTGAGATCTGGGGAGCACATATGGACAAAACAAACATGCTAAATAAACATATGTCTATTTTTTAAAGCAGATTTGAAATTACATTGTAACAATTTAACAATTCGCCCTCATGAAATCCAATCGCGGCACGGCTGTGTTGGAGCACAATAGACAGACGGTGGCAGAATGTCCCGACACTTAAATTTAACTAACATGTAACAGTGATCAATCACTGTTGGACCTACAGTCTGTTGAGATGCCTCTCCAAACGCAGAAACCAAGCGCAATCACACCATAAAACGTTAAGACACGTTAAGAAAAAAGATCAGTATTTTGCCGTAATCCAATGACATGAAAAAAAAAGTAATCCACAGCGATCAGTAGATCCACAAATAGAGTCACGGTGTATCCAGCAAGGCCTATACATGCGTCCCATTCACCAGTCAGCTCCAAACAGGTGAACGAGGTGAACTTCACCGTTTAAACAAAGTGGAATAAAACGTATAAATGTCCAAATCTACACAAAACGTGCAATTAGTAAGCTGACAGCAAATTTATATACATGACATTTAGGTAACCTTTATTGCAACGTGTGCACGGTAAGATGTCCAGACTAGTGCAACAGTAATTATTGTTTTTTGCGTACTGCATAGGCTATGCGTCGACATTGGTCTCAGGTGAGAGCCAGAGCCCTGAAAAAATATAATTTTTACTAAAGCAGTATTTGAAATCAGATGTATTACCTATCACCATTTATTTGTTTAGTGATATTTAAAGCATTTATAAAATATCTGGTTATGCCAGAAGTAATTATTCCACTCATTTTTTAAACAATGCAATTACCTGTTTCAGCTACCAGGGGAAGTGCGCCCCCGCCCCCCACACCCCCCCCCCCCCCTAATTTTTTTTTTTTTTTTTTTTTTTTCTCCCACAATATTATAAAATTTTTTTTTTTTTTATTTTAAAAAAAAAAAAAAAAAACCCCCCCCCCCCCCCCCCCCCCCCCCCCCCCCCCCACCCCCCCCCTTAAAAAAAAAATATTATATCAAAACAAGCCTTAGTGATAAAGTTGAAGATTATATATAATATTTATTTAAAAAAACAACACTTAGCTGTCTGACATTTCCCTCTGGAAACAGCCAGTTTCCCCCAGAATGGCCATGACCTGTAGCCTATTTTGACCGGGATGGCACGGTTCCGGCACGTTGCCCTCTCTACTGGACCCAATTCAGTATATAGATCCAAGAGCACAGCTTTAGAGAATCTAAATCGGCATATTAACCAATCATCATCACGGTCCCTGAAGTCTCTTTTTCTCCTGATTCTTCCATTGGCGTAGTCAGTAGGGCCAGCAGTGCCATCATGCAGCATTACGCACGGGGGTCACCGCAGTATTTATGTTTACAACAATTTGTGATTGTTAACACCTTGCCAAAATCACAGCATCAACTACAGGTATCCCTCACTCTGAGATACAATTTGAAGACGAGGCAAACACACTTTTCGTCATGCAGCTTTTGTCACAAACAGTATTAAAGTTCGGACTGATAACGAGGACATTAATTGTGTATTTTCAGACTTTGACATTTGATGATATATGCACAGTTTTAAAGACAGATATTTAGTTATTTACACTGTGTTCCGCCGTAAACGCTATCCTGTATTTCTGTATTCCATGGAGTCGGGCCATCTCCTCCTCCTGCGCTCCGTAGGGAAAAATGTGACGGCGAGACAACGGCGATTAAACATTAAGAATTTTTTTTTAATTTAAGATTTGAGTTGGAGGTGTTTATGGAACAATTATCACTCAGTACAAGCGCAAATATCCCTACTGGATTTAATCTTCATGGTAATGTGGATGATATGGAGTGAACAAATGTGCGTGAGGCATCAATACTTTACTACTTTTTTTTTTACTTTTATAGTTATTCCCATTTATTTTCTGCAGTCTGACTTCAGTTGACCACCTCACCATCTGCGTCGCCGATTCCTATTTTGTCTCCAAAATGTGCGTACGCATGGGTCAGACTTTGCTTGGAGGACCGCACATTCTCCCGTCCCGTTTGTTTTTTATAAATCACAACCTTTGCGTGGGAAGCGGCGTACGCCCATTTTCAGCCCCGTTTTATGCGTACGCCACGTTTATAAATGAGACCCCAGGAAGGTTAAGATCATGTGGAAATATGATTACCTGCCACAACAGTCAGATGTAAGGTGGAGTTCTGACGTCCTATTCTGTTCTGGGCTTCACAGTAATAATTCCCACTGTGTTCAGCTCTGAAGTCAGTGATGGTGAAGATCTGTCCTGATGCTTTTGGTGAGTCTTCATTCTCCTTGTACCAGGTGTAGTTAGCTGCTGGGTTAGCATCACTGCTACAGGTCAGAGTCACTGAACTGCCCTCCACTATCTCAGCAGAGGGACTCACTGACACAGAGGGAAGCTTTGGACCATCTGGAGGAGATGTGTTAACAGAGATTACTCTAGGTTAAAGGGGACTTGCTACAGAAGAACACATGGTATTTAAATACTGACTGTGAATAGTTGTGTCTATTGCATCACTAACTACACATCGTTATCTTTACAAGACTGAACATAAATATTCAGTCTTGTTTGTGTTCAGATGCTCTTTTAGTTTTGTTGTTACAGTTTGCAGATGTTACGCGGCTGCCAGTTTCAGATTATTTTATCAAGTCCCTGTGGTTATAGTAGCAGTCAAGTTGTGCATTCTGTTGACTCAGTATCTGTTCTCTGTGAGATAACAATAAATGTAAATATAATCAAATGGTTTTCAGATTTATCCTTACTAACATAAATACTGTCATGAATAATTCTTCAGAAACTCCATTTTAAAGTTTAAAATCAAACTTACAAGCTGACAGTATGGATTCTGTTTCAGTCCAAAACTGTTCAACTAACTGCAGTTTAGAGCTTTTGGCCATGACATCATCAATCATCAAGTAATGGAGCATCTCAATAACAGAATCATTAAACATAAAATGAAGCAACAGCATATTTTACAGTTCAAATCATCCTGAAATAATAGTAGGAAAGAATTTTGAAATGTTACATCAGAACATAAAGTATATCTGAATATTTCTACTACTGGAGTGATTTTTGTTTCTATGAATAATCCTGCTGCACCTACATTAAGAATCAGAAGACTCCAGTGAGATTACGTCTGAAATTGTCATTGTATTGTAATGTCAGTGTGTTTGTGTCCTGACACAGTAAACTCACACACTGAAGGAGAGGGGAACTTCTCATGTCCTTTCAACCCACAGGAGAAGACGTCTGTGGGATTAAACCAGGTTGTATAAGTAGATGTCTCCACCGAGGTAATGTGTTCTCTGTTCTTGAACCAGACGTAGGAGAGACCACCAGCTGGACTGCAGCTGCTGTGACACTTCAGCTCTGCCTCGGTAGAAGACTGCTGGACTGTTACTCTGATCACCTGCACCTGCAGAGCTGGACATGAGAACGAGAAATAATATTTTATCACAGGTTCTAAAGAAAATAAATAAAGATGTATATACACATCAGCACAACAGTTATAAATCCTAGAAGTAGTAATGATCATTAGTATTTATTTAATATTATTTATTATTTCATATTATTTATATGTTATTTTTTAAGTAATAATGTTCAGTGTTTGTGTTGATCAGTACCTGTGACAGTCAGAGTTGTTCCAGGTAAACTACTCCATTCAAATCTTGGTGTTATGAACTTGAAGTGATACTCAGCTGAGTCTCTCTCTCTCAGGTCAGAGATTCTCAGAGTGGAGCGTCCTCTCTCTGTTTCAACATGAACACGACCTGTATACTGGGAGTCTGTACTAAGGTCTTCAGGCTGGGAAGGATTCTGCCCTCGATGATTACGCTCACGACTGAACCAGAATGTTGATTTGTCAGGATAATTGTAGCTGTTGTACAAGCAGGAAATGTTCACTGAAGAGCCTTTGGAGGCGCAGATGCTTCTGTCAGTGTACGTCACTCTGTTGCAGGATTCACCTTGGACACCTGAAAGATAAAACCATTTTGACCATTTGTAAACCAGAGTCTGTGAGGAATCACAATAGGAATTTCCAGATTAAAACTACACTACATGAAGTTATAAGGCTCCACTAAATGGTGTTGTGTTGGAAGAATGTTGAGTAAACTCACACACTGAAGGAGAGGGGAAATCCTTATATCCTTGAAGAGCACAGGAATAGCTGTCTGACTTATTCACAGGGTATAAATAATAAGATGTTTTTGCCTGAATTTCCTGTCCATTCTTGTACCAGACATAGGAAGGATTATTAGGTAGACGACAACTGCTCCGACACTCCAGCCTGTTAGAATGTGATATCACCTGGAGACCTGGATGTGTGAAGAAGGAACATGAATGTTATGTTAGACAAAACTGTCAACATACAACAACTGTTTTATTAAACTGTCAACTAACAACTGCAAATAAACACACAACACATTTATATTATTGTTTTCTAGATCTTGAACATTTGGAAATAATTAACATATGAATAGAAATGTTACCTGCTGTGACAGACAAAGTGACTCCAGGTGAACCGGTATATCTTCCACCTTCTTGGTTTGTTGTGAACCTGAACTTGTACACAGCTGAGTCTCTCTCTCTCAGGTCTGAGATTCTCAGAGTGCAGTCCTTGTTATTAGAACTGTACTGCACACGACGTGAATATTCTGAGTCTGTTGTCAGATCTACAGGTTCATAATTATTCATTTTAGTAAACCATAATGTTTTCTCAACTGTAGTAACACTGCCTTTCCTCCAGGATGGGTATGTGTAGCTGCAGGGTATGTTCACTGTTGATCCTTTAACAGCACAGATCTGAGTAGAGGTGTAAGTCACTCCCCAGCCATCCTGACCCTGTATCACTGTAACACAGAGAACATCAGGAAGCACAATCAGACTCAGAACTACATCAGGAGACTTTTGTAGTGAAGGTGCTTCAGTGTGTGATTTCCCAACAACTACTTCTGCTCTCATGCCGTTCCAACTTTAAGACAGTCTGAGATAATCTTTTAGTGAGTCTGTCGAGTTTGGCGAGGTCAGTCGGTGTGTTCGCGTGCCATCGTCCGACCGGAGGGGCTGTCGGACTTCATTTTAGCCGATTTGACTTGTTGAATCGGAGGGGCGGGCAGTCCGACTCAATGACCAATCTGATTGGTGGGGTGCTAACCCGGAAACGGGGAGCCGGAATGAGCGTGACTAGAGTCTCTCAAATTCTGACGAAAATCTTTTAAACTGTCACCTTTGTCGATCTGAAATGAAGACAGATTCAGCAGCTGCGTTTTCAGAAACATGTTTCAGTGAACTATTTTAGTACAATATGAGATCGGTATTTCTGAACAAGCCGCCATGACAGTCTGGCTTTGAATTTCTGGAAAAAACAAACTCACGTGACGCCGTCCAATCAGCTGCCGGTTTTCATTTCTTGGGCAACAATACAGACAAAGAGTATAGAAGTACCCTTTGATACAGAGTACGCGCGCCTGCTGCTATGGAGACGTATTACGTACGCAAGTCAGTGTCCGCCCAGTGTGTTTTGAGGCAGTTTTGGGATCTCGGGGACCCGACTGATAGTCATTTTTCTAACGACGTTGTCTGTCGTCTGGTTAGTGTGTCAGCGCCATAAGGCGTGGACCAACTTTACAAAACGCAGGCTGTTTTACTGCAGTTTTATCTTGACTAGAACTGAGCTTAAAACTTTCTTATATTTGTTCTTTTTTGGGGACTTTCCACTATCTTCTTTTATTACAAAAGGGCATATAAGTCAAGTTTTAATGTTATTTCTGGTTTATGCTTAAGTAAACAGAGGAATGAAAAAATATGCAAATCATTCAGTTTTACATGATAATTTATAATGTAAAGGAACAGTCACAACTGAAGACATGATATATGCAGTTAATCTGTAAGAACAGTGATGTATTAAACTTTAACATAGTATTTACTGAACAAGATAAAACAAAAGCTCAAGATAACATTTTAGAAGGGTGTGAAAAAAAAGAATCTGCTCTGCTCGGTTACTTTTCTGTCACTCAGGCTGCTGCAGAGTGTGAATGGAAACTGTAGAGAAATGTCGAACACTGAGGCGAGGCCAAATAGTGTGACATGTAGTTAACCAACCCAGTATCACGCCTAAGTGTGTAACACACCCACTGGTTAGGCGTGATACTGGGTTGAGTTAACACATACAGACTTGTTCCACAGAGAGAACAAAATTTAAAAATGAAACTTAATTATTAATTTGTCACATACACAAAGTACAATGTAGTTAAATGTAATTCTTGCATTGAGCCCATCATAAGTATTAAATAATGCATCTGGGGAGCAACGGTGGTTCAGGGTCTTGCTTAGGGACACTCTGACATGCGAGCGGAGCAGCGTAGGATTGAACAACCAATCTTGTGGTTGAGGGGTGACCACTGTTCCAACAAGACACAAGCCGCCCCTATGATACTTAAAAATAAAAAATGGCTTCCAGATCTCTGACACAAACATGCACAATTCAGATTAGTCCTAATCAAAATGAAATGAACACCTGGCAGTGAATCTATGGAATATAATTAACTGTAACACTGTCCTAATCTCATTGTTAGCTTTGTCTGAAGATCTGTGAACATCCTGCATGTTACACCTACATGATCCTCTCTGATAGGTGAAAGAAACCATCTGGCTTCTCTGCACTGTGTACAAGTTTGTCAAAGCTACAACAGACACACACGGCCATTTTGTCTCCTTATAGAGTTGATATGGTGAGAGTGTTAGCAAACTGTTGCTCATTCACACATCCAGCAGACACAGAACATTAGTTTAGAGTCGTGTTTCTGGACATCTGATGAATTTAAGTCCAATATTCACTCTTGCTTTAGCAGCTACATGTGCCACTGTGTTCACCAGCTAGTCACTTATGTTATTTTTATGTTGTCACACACACACACACACACACACACACACACACACACACACACACACACACACACACACACACACACACACACACACACACACACACACATAGCTCTGGTTTAAAGAATGAGAAGTGAATGTCTAATGTTAAAGGGATCACACCAAATTGTATAACATCAAATCTTTTTATTTACTGAAAAACAACCTTCCTCTGTATATCTGAAGTGTGCTAAATACCTTACAATACAAATATAGATGTACAGTACCTTGTACAGAGAGAAGGAAGAAAACAAATCCACTCGCTGCTGCTGTTAAACTCATAGCTGCTCCTCTGGTCTCTGTTAAATCAGCAGGTAGATCACATACATGAGAAATACTGTGTGGTAGTAACTCACAATAAACATGTCTACATTAAAGAAGGGACGATGTGGTCTCTGAAGACAGAGTGTTTGTTCTGGGGTTGGTACATTTGTATTTAACATATATCACACTGTTAAAAACCGGCCTGGCTTCCTTCCTCTTTAAATCATTAATATGCATGAAAAGAAAAACAAGTGACAAATTAGACAGAGACGAACACTAAATGTAACATTGTTTCAAAGGTGAGGTGTGTGTGTGTGTGTGTGTGTGTAAAAGAAATTCAATTTTACCACAATTTCCAAGACCGTGTTTAATAAATATATTCCAGTCATGAAGTACATGTACACCAATTTAACTTACACACAAATAACCATCACTATAAACAAACATTAAAAAAAAATGTAGTTTTTTGTAGTTATGTTACCCATCTTTACAGTAATTAAAGGTAATGTGTGGAGTTGACTGTATGACCACTAGTAGCACTATGAGTGGGTTCCTGTTTAGTTTGTAGCGTACAGGGGGAGGACCAACATGAAGGTAAGGCATTCCATGTTCCCACTGACTGACAGTTCCTCTGTCTCTCTGTTGCAGGTTTGACTATAGACACCTGAAAGAAAAAAGGATTTTAAAACAGCACTGGTACGTCTTTTTACATGCAGTAACACAGAGCAAGTAGAGCTAAATGACAAATGCATGTTGCTCATACAGAAAGAGGAAGTGAGGTCACACACACACACACACACACACACACACACACACACACACACACACACACACACACACACACACACTATTTCAGCTTCTCAACAGTGGTAAACACAAAGGTGTGTATGTGCAATACCATCAATACATGTTAATTCATGCAGAGTTGATTTAACAGCATGGCTTAAAGTCTACAGCAACACTAGCAGCCTCATGAGGCAGTAAAGGCCCTGACACACCAACCTGATAATCGGCCGTCGGACAGTTTGGCGAGGTCAGAGACTCGAGTCTGTTCAGTGTGTTCCGTGTCGGAGTCCGGCCGGACGTCCGTCGGCCTTCATTTTAGCCGATATGTCATGTTGAATCCGGAGGGCGGGCAGTCAGACTTAATGACCAATCTGATTGGTGGAGTGCTAACCCGAAATGGCAAGCGGGATGAGTGACTAACGATCTGAAATGAAGACAGATTCAGCAACTGCATGGCCTATTTCTCGCTTACATGTAAAACGTTTTCAGAAAGACGTTTCAGTGAACTATTTTCGTAAGATATTTATTCGTAATTTTTCGAAAACGCCGCCATTATGCTCGGCTGGAGAAGCCAGACCCGTAGTGCGATGCGCGTTCATATTCCGGTTTTCATTTTTGGGTGACAATACAGATTAGGCGCCGCATGCTGTTATGGAGACGTATTACGTCTCACTCACGCGCTGAACGTACGCTCAAGTCGGCGTCGCTCCGGTGTGTTCCGAGGCACTTTTTGGACCTCGGGGAGCCGACTGATCAGTCCAACTGCCTTTTCTGCCGACGGTCAGCCGTCAGGTTTGGTGTGTCAGAGCCTTAAGGCTCATTTAACACCAAAGTTAATTGAGCAGTGCAACAATTTTCTTTTTAGTGAGACAAAAAAAAAACTTTCAGTCCGAATGTGGTGACAGAAGAATGACACTTGCATACCGGGCGGAAAGGTTCTCTAGTGTTGCTTTAAAGGGGAAATATGCAGTTTTTTAGCTTAATGGTGAATTTGTTACTTCAGTAAATATGTAGACCATTTTAGGACATCTCATACTCAACTGGTCAGTCTCAACTCTATGAATAAAAGCATATCATATAATATATAATATAATATTAAGAATTTTACTGCAAAATAAATAGAATATAGCATGAAATGAACACTCAGTAAAATATCTGCAGGGTCAAAAGAGGAGCGGCAAATTAGCTAAAGAACTGTGATCCTGAGGTTTGATATCAGTCTTTTTTCTTTTGTTGAAATATCACCTGTTCATACTAGCCATTAATTAAAGCAACACTAGAGAACTTTTCTGGTTCGGTCCCCCTGCAGGTTGGAAGAGGAATTGTCCATTACATTACATTATGCAAGTTTGCCAGATCAGGTTAGCGCAGCTGTAGTTCCAATGAGACAACCTGTAGGGGGACCGGGCGGGAAAGGTTCTCTAGTGTTGCTTTAAAAGGGGAAATATGCCGTTTTTTAGCTTAATTTACCTTAACTGAACAGCTTCGGTAATTGGAATAGTTATATGACTTTTTTCGAGTTGAATGGTGGTCGTCTCGCTCCCCCCTAGCACCTGTGAGCAGAAAAACCCTTGCAACTTTTGGCTGACGAGCCACCGGCCTCATCGTCAGGAAGTATGGCGTGATATCAGGTCTTGCGATGTAAGGAATTGCTTCACGGCACTGCACACATACGCCCATTCAGGAACTGGCTAACAAGGTAGCAATGGAGTTTTTCACACTATCGTCATGGCTGCGCCGGCTAAAAAGAAGCAGAAAGCTAGGAAAGCATTGTTGGAGGAACAGAGAAAGAGGAAAAGGCAGACTGACCGAGCGAGGAGTCAGACACAAGTAAACATAGGAGCTGCCAAATATCTATTCTGAAGCTGTAGGGGGCTCTATAGAGAGACCTGCGCGCGCAAAAACTACAATGGCCAAAACTACATAGGGCCATATAAGTAATATGAGACTTTAGCTGTTCAAGTGAGACAAATCAAGTGGACATCTAGAATGTAATTAGCTCTTTCCTTGAAGTGTTGAGCTGCAGTGGAAGGACAGAGTCAGTTTGATTCCATCAGCCAGTTGCTGTTTTAGGTTGTTCACCAGAGTAAAGCTTTATTACACTGTGACAAGTTTTACAGATGGACAACATTGGGCGTGAGAAATACATCAGATCATACCAACTGATTTAAATTGTATTTGCACTCATTACTGATCAATAAAAACTTCATTCTGAAGAATGAACACAAAAAGAGTTTGTTTAAAGCTGAAATCAAAAGCTTGCACCTGAACACTATCTCCCTCTGCAGCAGTGAGAGGGAACTGGCATCATGTTCACACTACAATACATGCAATACAATACAATTCATTCAATACAAATGAACAACTAGCAAAGTTTGACAGAGCTGAGCTCATGTTTTTCAATGTGTAAAAATATACCATATAAGATTTACTGTACATGTTGTGGAATAGATGGACTTTACTGGCTTTCTCTGCCAGGACAGGTGTGATGTGAAAAGGTGAACAAAATTTTTTTAAAGTAATTTACTACATAAAATATCACTTTGCATACCAAGTCAAATCCTGAACTGAGTTCAGTTCTGTTATGTACCTGCACAGGTACAAATAAAGCTGCATTCTTCTCTAATCTTCTGCTACCTGCTGCTTCTAAAAAACTGAGAATGAAAAAGTTTGGAGTTAAAGACTTCTTTTTGTTTTCCTACATGTGAGTCTCCCTCTGGTTTGACTGCATGTGAAGAAAACCACATAAAGTTTTGATGAGTTCTTTCTCAGAATCCCCCCCTCACACCAGGTCTTCCTGCTCCTCTGTGTCTTCTGTCTGTGCTGCAGTCTCTGAGATGTCCTCATACTCAGGACAAGAGTCTAACTGATGGGGAGAGACATTAAGATGAAAGTCAATTAGATTTTATAACAAAAGAAAGACTGTTTCCTTAAATTGCTCTTTGGTTAAAAAGGACTTCTGCAAGAAATGGGGTTGGAAAATATGTGACGGTAAAGACACGTCTGTGGTTTCTATGAAGAAAGATTGAACTAATCAAGTTATATGTGAATTGTCTTTATGAACTCATAAACAACAAATGATGACCCTTTGGTAGAGTAAGTTCTGTCCCAAATCTCTCTCTCTCACCTCCACAGTCTCTATGGGTTCATTTGGTTCAGTGGTGGAGCTCAGAGCTTTCTTCTTCCTGAATTTAATCCAAAAATAAACAAATAAAAGGTTTAATGGGAAACTGCAAATCTATGATTATGAGTTGAAGTAATAGTAAAAATCAGTGATGATTAATTTTTATTGTTTCACCTCATCCACCGACAAAAAAGAAGCAGAGGAATCAGCCCCCCAACCCCCACCAGAGTCAACCTGATGCTGTTTGTTATCATTGTTATTGTTGATTTATCTAGAAATGGAGATAGACAGTCATTAGATCAACAGTACTGGACCTTATTGGGGAGGTTGATTCATAAATCAGTTTGCCAGGTGATACTGTCTGTTAATGAGCCAATTAGTGTCATGGAGAATCTTACCTGCTACAACAATCAGATGTAAGGTGGAGTTCTGACGTCCTCTTCTGTTCTGGGCTTCACAGTAATAATTCCCACTGTGTTCAGCTCTGAAGTCAGTGATGGTGAAGATCTGTCCTGATGCTTCTTTTGGTAGTTTTTTTTTTCTTTTTGGGGGGGGCATCACTGTATACAAGTACACACTTCACTGAACTGCCCTCCACTATCTCAGCAGAGGGACTCACTGACACAGAGGGAAGCTTTGGAGCATCTGGAAAATATATTAACATTGATTTTCATGAATTCAGATGTGTTGCATGCTTCTGAAACTTTGTAAAAGGTGAATAAGATTTTTTGCAAATGGCAAATAAAAATCCTGAATAAGATGGCTTTAGTTTAGTTCATGAAGTGTAAATGATTGCCAATGGTGATGAAAACAGCCTCTGTGACATCTACTGGAGCTGCTCAGTGTGAAGAAAGCATTATCTGCTAAACCTGTCTTTTGTTAACTAAATGTAACACATTTATATGTTTTTACTCACAATTCACATTAATAAATAGAGATTCAGATGTCCTCATCCCAAGCTCATTCTGAGCTGTACAGTAATACTGTCCAGAGTCAGAGGACTGGATGGAGCTGAAGACGAGCTGTGGTTCTTCACTGAACAGTTTTTGGTTCCCCTTGTACCAGGTGTATTTAGCTTCTGGGTTAGCATCACTGCTACAGGTCAGAGTCACTGAATCATTCTTCATAATGTCACCAGGGAGAGTCCTCGACACAGAGAAAGGTTTCGGAGCATCTGGAGGAGATGATATGACCAAACATTAATATGAGAGTGTTCATCACCCACTTTCATACAATACACTAGAATTACTGCCTTGTGGTTGTATGCCTTCGCCAACCAGTGCAGTTGTTGCAGTTTACATCCATATCTGACCAGACTCACATTTGTAGTGAAGACTTTGAATTAATTTAGAGAACTTTATGTCACAGTGAAGTTGACCTTTGACCTTTTGGATATTACATGCAATCACTTTTGACCTATTAGACATTTGTGTAAAATCTTTTCACGATTAACCAAGGAAGTGCACTCAGACTTGCTGCCAATGGCCTCTTGCAGTGTTGCAATGAAAGATCCTCCTGCTACCCAAAATGGATTTTCCCGATAGGCAAAACATTGTAAAAGAGATGTTTACGAAACTGTTGACAGGACACCTTGAACTGCAGACAAGGTTGGTTATTCAGAATTTTTAATCAAAAACTTTTTATATTTGAAAAACTTCCATCAAGCCAAGAAAAGAAATGTAAAAACCTGTGACGTCATCACAATGTCTTTCAGCAGAGCTGGTCATTTGTGTGGGAGAAACACTACGGCACATATTCAGTGGTAAACCCGGAAGGTTAGATGTTTTTTTTGCATATGCACCGGTCGAGCAACTCCATTGAAGAGAATAGGCGCCATTTTGGAATTCGGTTTCCAGTTAAGATTATACGTGGGAATTTTAGGAATATTATGTGGGAATTCTTTTTTAAGATAATTTTTTGGGGCATTTATAGGCGTTTATTTTCACAGGACACGTGCACCCGCACTACCAACTGAGCCAACCCAGCCACAAGTATGGTAATTCTTGAGTTATTGCTAAAAAAGTGTTTTGTGAGGTCACAGTGACCTTTGACCTCCAAAATCTGATCAGTTCATCCTTGAGACCAAGGGGACGTTTGTGCCAAATTTGAAAGAATTTCCCCCACGGGGTTTCTGAGATATTGTCTTCACAAGAATGGGACACACAGACAGATGTACAGACAACCCTGTCGCTGGAGCAGACGCACAAAAAAGCATTTACTTACATCCGTTGTGGTGTGGGCTATTTGTTTACATCACTGCCTCAGCTGACACATTATTTGAGCATTGTTGCCACCAAGTGTCCATCAGTGAAATCAGTATGAAACTCAGCAGGGTGTGAAACGAGAAACCAGCATGTAAGTGTCGTGTCTTTGTGTTTACAATTTTTTCCCAAGCTTGTATTTTTGTCACTTGGTTGCAGCAGAAACTAGCTGTAAACTCTCACCTTATTTTCGTTGATATGGCAAACTGTTGCCTCTTTACACACGCAGCAGATAAAAAGCCACACTAGCCTTCATTGTGAGTTGGGTTTTCGTATGGAAATATCTGAATCTTTAGCAGCTAATACATATCATATCACAAAAAAGGACTTATGCGATCCATTGTTTCTGTAAAAATATTGATTATAGCTGTTTTATAAAGTTTCCACCGATGACATTTGGTTTGTGAAAGAGAAGAGTAAACTCACACAATGGAGTAGAGCGTATTCCCTGGTAAGAACAGGAATAGCTGTCTGCAGGATCAACCTTGACCTCCGTAAGAAGGAGATGTTTCTTCCCTGAATCATTGTTCCATTCTTGTACCAAAGGAAGGAAGAGCGGTCAGTAAGACAGCTGCTGTGACAAATCAGCTTTGGACCAGTCGAAGACCAGATCACCTGCACCTGCAGATCTTGATCTGTGAACAAGGAACATGAATGTCATATACAATTATCCCATGTACAATCTACCATTTTATATGTACACTTATCCTATTGATCTCTTTATCTAACCAGGTAAATGGTCTTTGTAAGTAAAACATACACATACACAACAGAACTCTAAACCCATACTAATCACAATGTTGTGCTTGGCTCATGTGCATATTTACTTCTTATTTAATACTTTCCCTTGTGTTAAACTTCACTTTTAACTAACCAGGCATATATCAAAATATATATGAGAGCACATAATCTTCTTGAGTGATACATATATTTTAACATAACAATAAATTGTATTGATCAGTACCTGTGACAGTCAGAGTTGTTCCAGGTAAACTACTCCTCCATTCAAAGTTTGGTGTCTTGAATTTGAAGTGATACTCAGCTGAGTCGCTCTCTCTCAGGTCAGAGATTCTCAGAGTGGAGCGTCCTCTCTCTGTTTCAACATGAACACGACCTGTATACTGGGAGTCTGTACTAAGGTCTTCAGGCTGGGAAGGATTCTGCCAAGCGACGACTACGTTCAGGACTGAACCAGAATTGTTGACTGTGATAGATTTAAACTGCTGTAATTGCAAGAAATGTCCACTGAAGAACCTTTGGGGAGACAGACACTTCTGTCAGTGTACGCACTGTGTTGCATGAATGTCCATGGCCACCTGAAATATTCAATATCTTTTAATATTATTATTATTATTATTATTATTATTATTATTATTATTATTATTATGACAACTAAAGTATTTACTGGCGTAGTACACAGCTGGTTTTATTGCTGTGTACAGGGTTGTTTATGTAAAAGACATATGAAGAGATGGTACAAATAATTAGCTAAAATTTAAAAACAGTAGTAATGTTGTTTGTGGAAAACTGTGGAGTAAACTCACACACTGAAGGAGAGGGGGAATCCTTATATGCATTAAGGGCGCAGGAATAGCTGTCAGGAGGATAAAAGTAGTCTGAATAAGAAGATGATGTTTCTTTATTTATTTTCTCTCCATTCTTGTACCAGAGGTAGGAAGAACGACCAGGTAGGCTACAACTGCTGTGACACTTCAGCTGTGCCCATGTACAGGTTTCAGAACGGCATGATCTTGATCCACGTATCTGTACCTGGAGACCTGGATTCATAAAGAAACAGAAATATCATTTTAGACTGAACTGTCAACATAGACACAGAGATAACTGAGACACAGAGATTGACAGTAGTGCTTCCTAAATGTTGAGCATTTGGAGCAAACTTACAGTTTCCAACAACAAAGTTACCTGTGACAGACAAAGTGACTCCAGGTGAACCAGTATATCTTCCACCTTCTTGGTTTGTTGTGAACCTGAACTTGTACTCAGCAGAGTCGCTCTCTCACGGTCTGAGATTCTCAGAGTGCAGCTTTTCTCATGACACCTGTACTGCACACCGACCTGAATACTTTGAGTCTGTTCTCAGATCCACAGGATCTTCATCCTGCAACTTAGTGAACCAGAATGTTCGCTCAACTCTAGTAACACTGCCTTCCCACCAGGATGGGTATGTGTAGCTGCAGTGTATTTCCACTGTTGATCCTTTAACAGCACAGATCTGAGTAGAGGTGTAAGTCACTCCCCAGCCATCCTGACCCTGTATCACTGTAACACAGAGCACATCAGGAAGCCCAGTCAGATTAAGGCCGGCAACACACTGGCTGCATGGCGAGCGTGTCAGCCGTGCGTGGCGTCCGTTTATATTTCGCTCCCATGTTAACAGGTTAGAGCTTTACACACTACCTTGCGTGACGCGCTTCTCAGCGCTAACCCGAACGCGCGTGCCTGCTAGAAATAGAACCAACGCCTATTTTTTCACGCAACACGCAAGCGTGTGTTGGAAGCGTTTCCAGGCAAAATAGAATAGGAAAAGATGTTTATATGTCATTTTGACCCAAATACATATTGATAAATGACATTTTGATGTTTGAAAAGACTCTAGGTTTTGACATAAATGCAGATATAAATGTAATTTATCATTGTCATTGCTGTAATCAAATCAGTATATATTTATGTTTAACATGAAGTATACTGCTTAAGTGCAGTAAATCAATGGGAAATATACATGTGTACAGACAAGGCTAGCAGCAGCAGCGCTGCGTCAGACACGTTTCGACACTTTTCAACACGCCGGCCTTAGAACAACACCAGAGGACTGACAACACACTTGCGTGTCGCGTAAAAAATAGGCGTTGGTTCTATTTCTAGCATGCATGCGTTTTTGGCGCCTGAGACGTGCATGTCACGCAGGCATGTGTAAGCTCTGACCTGTTAACATGGGAGTCGAAATAAAAACAGACACGCCACGCAGCTGACAAGTTCGCGCGACGCAACCTGTGTGTCGCCGGCCTCTGTACCTTTGTAGCCTATTGTATTTTGTTTCTTGTACTATGTTGAATGTGAAACTATATGTTGTCTTGTACGTTTATGATTTTCTTGGCCAGGTCGCCGTTGCAAATGAGAACCTGTTCTCAACGGCCTACCTGGTTAAATAAAGGTTAAATAAAAATTAAACATTTTTTAATTATTGGTGTTTTCACAGCAGACAAAGTTCAAGTAAGTCATTGTACAAGTAATCCTATGTTCAACATTTTGTTACCGAGAACAAGCAAAGTAGAAAGAAAAAAAACATCATCTTCGTAGTAAGATTTCTTTTAACGGCTACGGTTCAAAGCGGGCTTAAAATGTGACAAATACAGTATATATAGTTAAAAAAGAAGGTACATAGGGTGACAGTCAGTCAGCTTCAGTTACAAATCAAGCGTTGTTTTTTGACGTGCTGGGAGTGAGACTGTGTTGGTTTGGTGACAGTGACTGCAGTGAATATGATTCGGGGGTGCAAACTGTTCCAGGTTACCTTTCACCAAGCACCTTCTCAGCTGATGTCACTGCAACAGGTAATCACCTTGGGGCAATTCAGGTCTTTGGTGTTTTTTGCCCCCAACGTCTCTTCCAGCGCGGCAATGGTTATGTTTAGGGTTAAGGTTAGACACCATTGAGCGGCAATTCTGATTGTTTATGTTTATATCTGTGAAATGGTCTATATTTGTACTTCTTTGTTGGGGACTTCCTATGTTTTTAAAAATGTATATACAAATCAAGTATTAATGTTATTTCTGGTTTATGCTGAAGTGAACAGAGGAATGGAGAAATATGCATATCATTCAGTTTTACATGATAATGTATAATGCTAAGGAACAGTCACAGCTGAACACATGATCTCTGCTCTGCAGTTAATCTCTAGGTGCACTGAGGCAGGACATCATACAGAGGGTGCAGTGAAGGAACAGCAATGTATTGAACCTGTGAACAAAATAAAAAGGCAGAAGATTAATATTAGAAGGGTGAAGTGTGCGGAAATAAATAATCTGCTCGGTTGCTTTTCTGTCTGTGGTCACTCAGGCTGCTGCAGAGTGTGAATGGAAACTGTAGAGAAATGCAGAACACTGAGGCGAGGGCAAATAGTGTGACATGTAGATAACACACACAGACTTGTCCCAGAGAGAGAAATAGCAAGATACTAATATACAGTGCAGATACATGTGTATATAAATATTCTTCAAAGTTCTGGCCATCTCTTAGGGACCTGAGAGTATTTTAATGTTAGCTGTTCCTGGGACTGCGCTCTTCTGGACAGAGATCTCAGATACACCCACATAAAAAAAGAATCAGCTTTGCTTGGTTGCTTTTTTTGCGGCTGGTCAGGCTGCGGTAGAACGGAAACTGTAAAGAAATGCAGAACACTGAGGTGTGAGAAACTCACACATGCCTGTTATTATTAACCAAACATGGATGTGTAACACACATAAACAAGCAGACTGGTAACATTTGGTGTAGGCACACAATGTTGATAATGATGTTGATTAGAAAAAGTTCTTTTAATAATGTTGTCTTGTTTAGGTGGCTCCGTTGGATAAACTGTGTGCAGAGATGTCCTCCATTTAAAATGGGATGAAAACACAGGAAACTAGAAGGGCAACTCTGAGAGCACAGACCTCCAAACAACAGACAAACAAATCAAGTCAAAAACATCACCTTCTTGGCAGAGAAGACACTTAACATTTGAAAAAACACTCAGACCTCACAGTATCAATCTATAAATTGGGAACTCTCTGAGTGTGTCCCCACACATGCACAGTACGAGCAAGCATTTCTGTCCTCTCTGCATGTTGACAGACAGTGGTGCTCCGTCACACACACACACATACACACACGCAGAGGTGCGGACGGAGTGAAGCTACGATGCCTCGGCAGTTTCTTTGAGTCACGGCAGTGCTGGTAAACCGGTTGCAAGTGTGGTTACATTTTTTTAAACTGTGGTTACAATTTTTTAAACTTTTTTAAACATTTTTTTAAACGTTTTTTTTAAAACGGAAGCGTCCGTGGTGCGGATACAGACAGGCAGGCAGGCACATCAGGGTTCTTATTGCCCTGGGGACTGACTGACAGGCTGGAGATTGTAGGGAAAGGTAACTTTATTTCTATAGCACATTTAAGCAAAATGCAATTCAAAGTAGTTAACATAAAACATTAATATACATATGTAAATATAAAGGCCATGCCAGTGATTAAGTTTACGGATGGACAAAGCAGGCCAACCAACCCTAGCATACAGGGATCAATGGTGAGTTAGGGCCTTAAGATTTGTTATGGACCTCAATGCTCCATGGTATACAGTATCTAAGAAGTGAAGGCATTAGGAAGATGCATATAAAACAGCACCATAGTCAAACACAGACATAAAAGAGCAGCAACAAGTTTCCTTTTTGTATCAAAAGAAAAGCAAGACTTATTTCTGAAATAAAAACCCAGCCGCAGCTTCAACTTCTTCACAAGTTGCTGAATTTGAGACTTAAAAGAGAGAGAATCGTCAATTAAGAATCTTAGGTATTTATATGAAGATACAGACTCAGTCACATTGCCCTGAAACGTAAAAAAAGATGGAAGGTTCAGTGGCTCTTTCTTTGAGTTTGTGAACATCATGACATTTGTTTTGTCAGGATTCAAAATCAATTTCAGCTCATGAAAGCTGTGTTGTAGTATCAATAATAAAAGCTGCTAAATGCCTTACAATATACTGTAAATGTAGATGTGCACTACAGTACCTTGTACAGAGAGAAGGAAGACAACAAATCCACTCGCTGCTGCTGTTAAACTCATAGCTGCTCCTCTGGTCTCTGTTAAATCAGCAGGTAGATCACATCCATGAGACATACTGTGTGGCACTAACTCACAATAGACATGTCTACATTCATGAAGGGAGGATGTGGTCTCTGAACACAGAGTTTGTTCTGTGGTTTGTACATTTGTATTTAACATATATCATATATCAATTTAACTTACACACAAATAACCATCACTATAAACAAACATTAAAAAAATGTAGTTTGTTGTAGTCATGTTACCCATCTTTACAGTAATTAAAGGTAATGTGTGGAGTTGACTGTATGACCACTAGTAGCACTATGAGTGGGTTCCTGTTTAGTTTGTAGCGTACAGGGGGAGGACCAACATGAAGGTAAGGCATTCCATGTTCCCACTGACTGACAGTTCCTCTGTCACTCTGTTGCAGGTTTGACTATAGACACCTGAAAGATAAAAGGATTTTAAAACAGCACTGGTACGTCTTTTTGACAAATGCATGTTGCTCATACAGAAAGAGGAAGTGAGGTCACACACGCATACACAGACACACACACACACACACTATTTTAGTTAGCTTCTCAACAGTGGTAAACGCAAAAGTGCGTATGTGCAATACCATCAATACATTTTAATTCATGCAGAGTTGATTTAACAGCATGGCTTCAAGTCTACAGCAACACTAGCAGCCTCATGAGGCAGTAAGGCTCATTTAAAGGTCCCATAGCATGAACATTTCATGCCATTTTAACATTACAGTTTTTTTCTGATGGCTTAGGCACATTTTTTGTAACTATTGGCTATTTTTGCAAAACTCTACACACAAATAAGAAAACCTTTCACCAAATCAGCAAAACATTGTAGTTCTCTTGCAAAAATTATATTTTCGTATCAAACAGTTAACACAAGCCATCACATTAATAAGTACACAATGCGCCAACTACACACTGATGGCATGAATAAAGAACACATCTGGCTTTTGCTTTCTCTTTGCACAAGGTAGGCTATGTCAGTTTGAGGTCATACTTTTGTCATAGTTCTGTAAACATACAGGGATCCAAACTTCAAGTATTGGTGTTTATTTACACACATCAAAACAAACACAAGTGTTTTTTTCCAAGTCAAAACACAAAATAGTAATTTCACTGACATAGTAATTTTGTCTACATCACATGTAATGTCCTCTAGTCCAAGGCACCGGGGAAAATATCTTGTGGAATGCCGTATCCAGCCCTGACGTGATGCCTGGTCAGTATCCCCACATGCCTCCTCCATTGCCTGTAAAAGGGCTATGTGTTGATGGGGATGATGGTCATAGACCTTCCAGCGCCAGGCAGAGAAGAACTCTTCAATTGGATTCAAGAATGGAGAGTATGCGGGGAGGATGAGTACAGTGAAGAGTGGCTGATCTGTAAACCAGTTGCGGACCAAAGCAGCCCTATGGAAACTAACATTGTACCATATGATGGCGTATCTGGTCTCTGGTCTCTGAACATTAGTGAGCATGTCATGTAAGGTGTCCAGGGATGTAATGATGTGTTATATGGGCCTAGGGTTGCACCATTTGACTTATAGCTTCACACATAGTTATGTTACCACCACGTTGTCCTGGGACATTGATTATGGCATGATGTCCAATAATGTTCCTGCCACGTCTCCTTGTTTTCGTGAGGTTAAAACCTGCCTCATCCACAAAAAGCAGCTCATGACCCATGGCATCTGCCTCCAGCTCCATCACTCTCTGGACAAGACCAAACAAATGCAGCACAGCAGGCCCATGCACAGCACTACAGTATGCCCTTCCAGATTCAGTACCAATGATACTAGAGCTTACCTGCACATAGTCATATCCCAGTTGTTTCACACGTTCACTGTTTCTTTCAAAAGGGACTGTAGATTTGTTTCATTCGGATTCTGTTGCGGGCAAGTACACGACATAGAAATGCTCACATTGTGTATGTTTTGGAAGGTGGTGTCATCCTCAATTATGCGCTGCTGTATTTTTCGTAGCCTTATGGAATTATTTGCAATCACCATATTGACTATATGTGTCTCTTGTTCTGCAGTGAACATTCTTCCTCTGCCCCCAGCATCTGGACGTCTAGCAATTCTGTAAAGTAACAATTTCAGTATTTTTACATGTATGGTATTGTTGTGTTTCTCATTAGAGTATGGCAGTGCTACAAAACTTAGTCCAAAGTGACTGTACTAACCGATTCTCATTTCAAAATGTCCTTATGATGCTTGCTACAGTGTAGCAGCTCAAGTCAGGCTGAACCCTTTGGCCAGCTTCCCTCAGGGTCATTCCATGGTTGATTACATGGTCCACTATTGGAGCTCTGATGTCATCTGGAATTCTATTTCTTACACTTCTTACCCTTCCTCTTCCCCCTCCTCGTCCTCTTCTTGCTCCTCCTTGTCCCCTTCCTCTGACTTCACCTCCTTGTCCTTGTCGTCCTCTCAATCTAGTATTAAGTATTAATAGTTTTAGAAATTGTGCTATGACAATCACGGTTAGGGTTTAAGCATTCAGAAAAAACTGTAAACATATTTAATTATTATTTGTGTTCAATGCTGATTAATAAAAAAACTTTATTCTGAAAAAGAAACAGTTTGCTTGAAACTGAAATCCCAAACTGTTTGCACACCGCCGCCCTCTGCAGCAGTGAGAGGGGAACTGACATGATGTTCAAACTACACAGCTGCTGTGCAAGCTGCAGGTTTATTTGAGTCAGCCACTGAAATACATAGAACATGTTTCAACTAGCAAAGAGTGACAGAGCTGGGCTTATGTTTTCTTTTCATTCAACCTTTATTTATCCTCGCAAGATCATTGAGGAGCGACCCTCATTATCAATGTCATCGAGTCAGATTACAAAGACAAATACAGAACAACAACACAGAAAGTACAATCATAAGAAATATAGAAAGACAATGAAACATTCAGAATTGCACATTGGACATTAGGACAATAGGGATGCAAAAGAAAATGCAATTATGTAAAGCAGTTACTAGTAGAAGTTTGCAGGTTTAGAAAAGGATTTCTAAATTGTCCAAGAGGACAATTTTTTTTGTGTTGAAATATAGGCTACTAGATAATATATACTGTACATGCTGTGGAATATTTGGACTTTACTGGTTTTCTCTGGCAGGACAGGTGTCATGTGAAAGGGTGATTCATATTTCTTAAAAGCAGTTTATTACATCAAATAACATGTTGCATTGCAAGTGCAATTGCAAATCCTGAACTTATGTAATGTTCCTGCAAAGGTACAAATAAATCTGCATTCCACTCAAATCATCTGCTACCTGCTGCTGCTTCTGAAAACTGACAATGCAAACTTTTGGAGTTGAGGTAAATGTATCCACTTCTTTTGTTACCATCCAGGTGAGTCTCGCTCTGGTTCGACTGAATCTTAAGAAAACCAAATAAGTTTTGGTGAATTATTCCTCAGAGTATTTTTCCCTCCATGAGGCAGACTCAAACCAGGTCTTCCTGCTCCTTTGGGTCTTCTGTCTGTGCTGCAGTTTCTGAGATGTTCTCAAACTCAGGACAAGAGTCTAACTGATGGGGAGAGTTGACAAAATTAGAGACAAAAGCCTCATGAACGGAATTTGGATACAGTTAGATTTCATATTCAAATGTACTAAAGGTAAAGACACATCAGTGGTTTATATGAAGATTGAACAAAGATGTAACTAATCAAGTTACATATAAATTATCTTCATGAACTCATAGATTAACAACAAATTATAACCCTTCAGTATAGTCAGTTCTGTTTTAGTCTCGCTGCTTGGCAGACCCTCCTCAACAGTGCTGTGGAGAAGGGTCTGGGTAGTCCACACAGCATTACGGGATGGGAGAAAAACGTGCTCTGGTTTATTGGCATTTCTTTAAACCAATCACAATTGTCTTGGGCGGGGCTAAGCACCAGATGGAGCCCCGGTGCTACTGCCAAATAACCTCAGGAAGGAACTTGTTTTGGTGGAACATGTGTACGTTCAAAGGTTGTTTTAGTCGTCCATCAGAAAATTCAGATTTGACAGATGGATTTACCCTGCAGAGTAGAAAACTTGTGATAAAGAAATATATACAGAGAAATGTACATGACAAGATGATTTGCTGACACTGGCAGTAAATTATTGTATTTTTAACCAAATTCTGAATTGGTATTTTTAAAAATTACAAGTTTACCAGCTGTTAACTGATGACACTAGATAAATGACCCAATGCTGCATGTCATAATAATGCATAAAATACAGTATATCAACTTAATCCTAATACTCATAAATGTGTGTTTAACCTGCTTGAACAATGTCTAAAGTAGCGAGGCAGGGTGCATGTCTGTGTGTGGGGGGGAGCCCAGAGGGCAGGGGGAGGGGTTAGACGGAGCACCGAGGAGATGCTTCCTTCAAATCTTGCTAGTTTTTCAACATTACCAACCCTGCCCTTTAAAGAGACCACAGATCTGTGTTGTGTTCAAAGTCTTGGGTGTTTGCTGACTGTGCTGTACAGTTCAGATAAATCCTCCGCAGCCTTTTGATTTCCTGATCTGTGAATGAAAAAAAACATACTTAGAGAATGAAAAACCCACAATATAAAAAAAAAAACATTAAAATGGTGGGAATAAAAACATTTTCTGATGGACTCACTGTGTGGTAGCACTGGAACTCTTAAAGTTGACAGCAGTGTACTCCTCATCCTCGACCTCTTCTTCCTCCTTGTGTCTGTGTGGCTGAGCTAGCCTGATGTTGGAGTAGAGAGCATCTTCCTGGTTTTTAGAGAAGCTCACGCTGTCATAGCAATGGTCTTCGTGCGAGTCTGCTGAAGGGCTCCAGTCCTGAAGGTAACATAGACAAGAGTCCTCAGCTACATGGGTAAGTGTTTAAAGGTTGTTTTTTAGGTTCATACTTGTATTTTGGGTTTCTTCTAGAACATGTTTACATGCTTTAATTCTAAAAAGACACCTTATTTTCCTCATACTGTCTGTCTGAATATACTTGTATTAACCTCTGTCTGAAACACTCTGTTTTAGCGACTGTCTCTTTAAGCCCCTCCTGAAAAAGCCTTGTCTGCTCTGATTGGTCAGCGTTTCCGGATCTTCTGCATCTGCTCTCTCTGTGTCTCTGCACCATCATTGCAGCCAGAAAATGACTGTAACGGCACTGTAGCGGCACTTTCTACCTACCGTATATATAGTACAGCTGTGACATCAGAACCATAGTGGAGTCCTGTTGGCTCGTTTAAATGCACAGTTTCTGTGTGTGCGTTTCTCTGTGGATTGAGCATTTTGATGCATTTACAGTATTTATATGGCACCTCAACCTGCTTTATAATAAAAAAGACATGACTAAATATGGGACCTGTTAGTATGATTTGTATTGGCCTGTAAAACAAAATCCTCATATTGTAAAGCATCTGCAGGGTTAAAGGTGAGGGTCTTGTTCTGCAATTCCATTCAATTTACAAATACTTCACCAGGCGCTCCAAATTCCTGGTTTCAACATTTATTTCATGTTTTCTGTTTGGGATCAAGTCTCATTTTCAAAGCCAAAAAGTGAACCACAGGTTTGAGGTCACTTCTGTTTTTGTCGGTGTAATGCCTACTGATCACCAGCAGAGGGAAATATAATTCAAGGATTGCCTAAATCCTCTTTATTTACAAATCCTATCATGTCTGTGTAGATGGAGAGGTTTATATTATTTTATACAGTGTCCCTGTCTCAGCACCTTATAATTTAGCAGAGGACATGAAGCATTATTCAAATGTTTCCAGGTGAGAGAGGAGTCTGACTGAACTCTTCTTCTGACCTGAGCTTGGTTGTCTGGTCTCTCTCCAGGCTCGCTGGTTCGTTTCCAGGACCTCTTTCTTCTGGAAAGGAGAATGAATGAACAAACATATTAATCATCAAAATACAATTCTAAACGACTAAATTATTTAATGATGCATTACTGAATGTAATCACAGTAAAACTGAACTGCTCACCTAATAAATAGGAAGGCACAGAGGAGAATGATAGCCAGGAAAATAGCAGTGATGGATCCAGCAGCTACTGATTTCATTGAACCTGGGAAACAGTGATGAAACCAGACGATTCATTATGGAATTACAAGTTGTTTGGGTCCTTTAGCAACTGATAATTAGACATAAGATCATAGATCCTCAGACAGATGCATTCCACATAATGACTCATGTGTACTGCAGTTTTGTTTGTGGTTTTTGCTTAATGTCCTATAATGTATGTAAAAATGATCTTTCCAACAATGCGTGTTAATATGAGTTTGAATGTCAAACCTCTGGATTAGTAATTATTGTTTTGTGCAAACATTTAATTTGCAAATGTATTCATGTTGACATCTATTTGTCATTAGATAGGTAGATAAAGAGCTGGGGTCTCATTTATAAAACTGTGCGTAGGATCCTTACTATAAGTGTACGTACGCCCAAAAGCCCAAAATGGCGTACGCCAAAAAAAAGTCTGATTTATAAAACCGTGTGTATGCACACCTGTAAGCAATGTTCCCCTTGTACTTAACAAAAAAATGTGAAATAACTGAAACATGTCTTATATTTTAGATTCTTCCAAAGTAAACAATTCCTTTGTTTTGATAGCAAGGCGCTGCAAACGCTTGGTGTTCTCTCAATGAGCTTCCATGAGGTAGTCAAATTGAAATGGTTTTCACTTCAGGTGTGCTTTGTTAGGGTTAATTACTTTACTTTTCCCTTGGCTAATCAAAAAGCAAAGGGTGGCTACTTTGAAGAATCTAAAGTTGAGGACATCTAGATCCATCTCTATTGGATGTGAAATGTGAGTAAGCTCCATTTTAAAAAGCAAACATACTAGTAAACTGTCTGAATTTGTAGGAGTACTTTGCTGATCATTCCTTATTTTTTTCGGCTCAGTCTGGTTTTACATTGACAGCTGTAGGTCACTGAACAGCAGTGGATGAGGAAAAGGTCGTTTTTATCACTGTTGGTCAGCTTTCACTCTCAGAATAAAACTACTCTAAGGATTTGTCATCATTTTAATATTATTAGACATCTCCCCACACCCTTTACTCACAGAACATTTAATTGGTGTGTATCATTGTACAGTAGTAGTGCAAGTTTTTATTACCTGTATAACTGGAGAGATGTTAGTGATTCATCTGAAGGATTCAGCCATGTAACAGTTAATCTGTCTGTCTATTAAGAGTTCACAATAGGAACCAAACTTTGCCACATCATTCTGTTAGTTAACAGACGTGGAGGTGTTGCTTCTCTGTGTATGGTTAACAGTAATCTCCTTTAGTGATCTAAAATATAACACACAGTAGCAAACTTCAAATGTCAGTATGTACTCACCATCTGCTCTACATTGTTCATGATACAAATTATTTCCATGATGGAATATATACTTTTCTTTTACAGTGTAAGCACAACTGGCCCTGAAGTTTGGGTAAACTCAAACTCCAGTCTGCATCACCAACAGTCACCTGAACTAAACAGTTCACATCAGCTGCAAACTCATTCACAGCAACACAACTCTTAACACACGCCTCAAAACAGGCTCAGTGCAGCCAAACACCTGTGAACAATCCTCACTGAGATAACACACACTGGCACTCAGAACACACTGAGAGTAAACACACACTAGCATCAAACACCAAGACAGAAATTACAAACTTTCTCATCTTTACAGTTTGAACAATTTGAGTGACTTCACACTACTCAATAGTTTCTTTAAAGAAAAGCTATATATTTTATAATATACCAATGTTACGTAAGGTAAACAAGAAGGAATGAAAATCAGCTGTTTACTTCAATATAGTATTTTGTCTCTAGTAATTTATGGAATTACAGTAATGGAAAAAAAACTAAAGGTACATAACAGTAACAAAGAATAGTGTGACTAATCCTGCCTCTCTCCAGCATCATGCAGCAAGTTTTCTTCATCACATTGGATGTCTCAGACATCTTACCTGGACATAATGGTATCTCTGCTCTTTTACCTGTTTCTCTCAAACGGTACAGTGTAGAATTGTTTCTTTCTTATTTTGTGTTTGTATACAAAAAAAGGCTTTCTGAGCTTTCTCTATACAAATACCGTATATGTTCACTAACTAGTCTAAAACAAGACACCTACTTAGGCTTTCAGCTAAAATAGCGATCAGCAGTGTTTGATAGGCACCAGACTGAAATCTATTCTGTTTTGAATGTGTGGTTAACAGTGTTGCGGCGCAGTGTGTTAGCATTTGAACAAAGTGCTGTAAATCCAGAGTGTTGTGCACATTGTGTTTAAAGCCAATAGATAAGTGTGTAGAGTTTTGAAAACTGTATTCAAGCAATGAAAAACAAATTAGAGATTGGTCCACATGAACTGCTGCTGTACAGACTGGAGTTAGAGTTTTGCACCGCTGGCTTCAGTTGGGCCCAGTCGTTTAGCAATCAGAAAAACTGTAATGTCTCTTTACACCTTGTGTCCTACAGATGGTCCAAAGCTTCCCTCTGTGTCAGTGAGTCCCTCTGCTGAGATAGTGGAGGGCAGTTCAGTAACTCTCACCTGTAGCAGTGATGCTAACCCAGCAGCTACTTATACCTGGTTGAAGAGCAATGTAAAGCTCAGACCTCCCACTGAAGAACAACAGCTGGTCCTCACGTCCATTCAGTCCTCTCACTCTGGACAATATACATGTAGAGCTAGGAACAGGCTGGGGTCTAACACATCCAAACCCATTTCTATTAAAGTGAAATGTGAGTGAAACCACTTTATTTAAATAACGGTAAACAGTTTAATTTTAGTTAAGTTAAGCCGATACATATTTCTTCCAGTTGTTCAAAAGCTAGGCAATCAGTTTCAAACATACTTTTAGGATATTTCATTTTTTAGCACATTCGAATGTAAGATACTACTCATTGCTTGTTACCCCCTCCCCACACACAACACACACAAATAAGAAACTCCAGTCTGGTTGAGGAGAAGGAGAGCAAATTATATAAAATCACATCTCTTTTTTTTTTTTCTTTTTTTTCTCGTTTACTCCACTGTGTCTCAAACCAATTGTCATACCTTCAAAATAACACAGCGTATAGCAGTGATTTTCAACCACTGTGCCGCGGCACACTAGTGTGCCGTGAGAGATCATCCTGTGTGCTGTGAGAAATTATCCTATTTTACTTAATTGGTCCAACAAATTTTTTTATTGAGTTACTGCAAATAATTTGCCATTGTTGCGCATCTGTGCCTGCAATATGATGACTGGCAGAGAAATCAAATACTATTCTGTATCAGTAGGTGGCAGTATAGCGCAATAATGACCTTGTTGATTTAAGACAATAGAATTACTGCCTCCTTTCGAGCGCATCCCGCAGTGACAGGATGTAAGCAGTAGGGCCGAGATCATTGATGTAAGCCTGCAAAAGCGATGGATACATTTTTAAAAAGGAAAAATGCAGCAATGCTACAATGGGTCATTTTGTAACATTTTTGGTTGGTGGTGTGCCGCGGGATTTGTTTTATGTAAAAAATGTGCCATGGCTCAAAAAAGGTTGAAAAACACTGGCGTATAGAATGTAGAAATGGCAATATCAGCTGCTCATTCCACCACTTTGGTCCTAATGAAAATAGCTTAAAAAGTGATTCATCTGTTGTCATGACATTTTTAAAAAGCCTTACAGAGCTGCACAAATTGCAGGGGGCTGTTATATTCTGTCACTTGTTCAACATCTGTTAGAACTAATGACCACTTATTGGCCTACCTATGTTTTCTCTCCAGATGCGCCCCAAATCTTCCCTCTGTGTCAGTGAGTCCCTCTGGTGAAATCGAGGAGGGCAGTTCAGTGACTCTGACCTGTCAAAGTAATGCTTATCCAGCAGCTAACTACACCTGGTACAAGAAGAATGGAAATACAGAACTTCAACCTCTCAGTGAAAATACACCTCTTGTCTTCAGCTCCATCCAGTCCTCTGACTCTGGACAGTATTACTGTACAGCTGAGAATGAGCTGGGGAGGACATCTAGATCCATCTCTATTGATGTGAAATGTGAGTGAAACAGTTTATTTAAAATTAATGAGCTTAAATCTGTCCAGTCTTTACAGGAAAATATTTCTACTGATCCTAACTACTTTCTTCAGCTCTAGTTCTTGCTTCCCATTCACAGTCTTCTGATTTTCACTGAGCAGCTCCAGGAGATTTTAGGGGTTTTGTGCCGTTTGGACTCAAACCATCACACATCAATGTAGTCAGACCACCTTTAAAGTCTAAAATGCTGATAGACCAACACGGTCTCAGGGCAGTTCGTGAAATTCTCACGTTATTTTTAATCTATTGATTCGTGTACAACAACACGTTAATCTTGTTTTTTCGTGGTGGCCCGCACAAACTGGTCTATACGGAGATTAACGGGGAAAAAGCAAACGTCACACCCTGGGACACGCCTCACACGCCAACCCCGGGGGCCGCCGGGGACGCGCGGCAATAACGGGATGGCGGAGGTTGGGTTAAAGGAAAAAAACAACGGGGAAAAGACTCTGACACGGCCACAGGGAGGGACGCCTCACAGCGCTGGACACGGTCGCAGGGAACGCCGCGACAATAACGGGACGGTTAACGGGAAACAAAAACGCCACAGCGGGACACGATCCCCGGCCTCCGGGGTGAAAGTCCTGAATTGTTTGACCCATCCACTACCTCAACCAACCTCCTTATGCGGATTTTCGGCAATTCATACTACTCGCTACCGTAGTTGTGCTGTGACCACGACATATGCTTCCCATTTAAATTCATAAGTTTACATTTTTGTGCTGGCCACCACGAAAAAAACAAGAAAAACTTCCCCGTGACCACGAATCAATACATTAAATAACGTGACCATATCACGAACTGCCATGAGACTGGTTTGAATAGACACAGCTACACAGAGATAGTAATTTAAATACCATGAGTTCTTCTGCAGTGAGTCACCTTTAACCTAGAGTAATCTCTGTTAACACATCTCCTCCAGATGGTCCAAAGCTTCCCTCTGTGTCAGTGAGTCCCTCTGCTGAGATAGTGGAGGGCAGTTCAGTGAATCTGACCTGTAGCAGTGATGCTAACCCAGCAGCTAACTACACCTGGTACAAGGAGAATGAAGACTCACCAAAAGCATCAGGACAGATCTTCACCATCACTGACTTCAGAGCTGAACACAGTGGGAATTATTACTGTGAAGCCCAGAACAGAAGAGGACATCAGAACTCCACCTTACATCTGACTGTTGTAGCAGGTAAGATTCTCCATGACACTAATTGGCTCATTAACAGACAGTATCACCTGGCAAACTGATTTATGAATCAACCCCCCCAATAAGGTCCAGTACTGTTTATGTAATGACTAATAATGTCTATCTCCATTTCTAGATAAATCAACAATAACACTGATGACAAACAGCATCAGGTTGACTCTGGTGGGGGTTGTGGGGCTGATTCCTCTGCTGCTTTGTTGTCGCAGGATGAGGTGAAACTATAAAAATGAATCATCACTGATTTTTTACTATTACTTCAACTCATAATCATAGTTTTGCAGTTTCCCATTAAACCTTTTATTTTTTTGTTTTTGGATTAAATTCAGGAAGAAGAAAGCTCTGAGCTCCACCACTGAACCAAATGAACCCATAGAGACTGTGGAGGTGAGAGAGAGAGATTTGGTACAGAACTTACTCTACCAAAGGGTCATCATTTGTTGTTTATGAGTTCATAAAGACAATTCACATATAACTTGATTAGTTCAATCTTTCTTCATAGAAACCACAGACGTGTCTTTACCGTCACACATTTTCCAACCCCATTTCTTGCAGAAGTCCTTTTTAACCAAAGAGCAATTTAAGGAAACAGTCTTTCTTTTGTTATAAAATCTTGACTTTCATCTTAATGTCTCTCCCCATCAGTTAGACTCTTGTCCTGAGTATGATGACATCTCAGAGACTGCAGCACAGACAGAAGACCCAGAGGAGCAGGAAGACCTGGTGTGAAGGTCAGACAGTGCAGTCAAACCAGAGGGAGACTCACATGGAGGAAAACAAAAAGAAGTCTTTAACTCCAAACGTTTTCATTCTCAGTTTTTTAGAAGCAGCAGGTAGCAGAAGATTAGAGAAGAATGCAGCTTTATTTGTACCTGTGCAGGTACATAACATAACTGAACTCAGTTCAGGATTTGACTTGGTATGCAAAGTGATATTTTATGTAGTAAATTACTTTTAAGAAATATTGTTCACCCTTTCACATCACACCTTTCCTGGCAGAGAAAGCCAGTAAAGTCCAACTATTCCACAGCATGTACAGTAGATCTTATATGGTATATTTTTACACATTGAAATACATGAGCTCAGCTCTGTCAAACTTTGCTAGTTGTTCATTTGTATTGAATGAATTGTATTGTATTGCATGTATTGTAGTTTGAACATCATGCCAGTTCCCTCTCACTGCTGCAGAGGGAGATAGTGTTCAGGTGCAAGCTTTTGATTTCAGCTTTAAACAAACTCTTTTTGGGTTCATTCTTCAGAATGAAGTTTTATTGATCAGTAATGAGTGCAAATACAATTTAAATCAGTTGGTATGTTCTGATGTATTTCTCACTTGCCCGATGTTGTCCATCTGTAAAACTTGTCACAGTGTAATAAAGGTTTACTCTGGTGAACAACCTAAAACAGCAACTGGCTGATGGAATCAAACTGACTCTGTCCTTCCACTGCAGCTCAACACTTCAAGGAAAGAGCTAATTACATTCTAGATGTCCACTTGATTTGTCTCACTTGAACAGCTAAAGTCTCATATTACTTCATTAATGGCTCGTATGAACTGATAGTAGGATTGATATTTCAACAAAAAACAGACTTATATCAAACCTCAGGATCACAGTTCTTAAGCAAATTTGCCGCTCCTCTTTTTACCCTGCAGATATTATACTGAGTGATCATTTCATGCTATATTCTATTTACTTTGCAGTAAAAGTCTTAATATTATTGTTACGCTGGGATTAAGAACGTACCCAAATGCAATGTTCAACACAAAATCAGGTTCATTTAACAAAGGAAAGGAAGGAGGTGTGGGGAGGTGGACGCCAAAAACAGGAGTGAGGACACGAGGGCTGGGGAAGGATGACGAAGGCTGGAATAGGATGGTGACGGACTTGAGGGCTGGAGTTAGAATAGCGAGGGATGAGAGGGCTGCAGTAGGATGGCGAGGACTGGGATAGGATGGTGAGGGACCTGAGAGCTGGAGTAGGATGGCGAGGGATTTGGGGGCTGAGGTAGGATGACGAGGGGGTTCGGGGAGCCGTGGGGAAAACGGGGCCGAGGGAACCGAGGAGGAGACCAGAAGTCCGGGGAACAGGGAGAGTCCAAGAAGGGAAGGCTGGAAGAGGGAGCGAAGGGAGGATGAATCTCAATAATATTATATATCATGTTATATGTTTTCATTCATAGAGTTGAGACTGACCAGCTGAGTATGAGATGTCCTAAAATGGTCTACATATTTATTGAGGTAACAGCAGTGTCTTTCTTCTGTCGCCACATTTGGACCAAAATGTTTTTTTTGTCTCACTAAAAAGAAAATTGTTGATCTATCTGATAACTTTGGTGTTAAAGGTCCTATGACATGGTGCTCTTTGGATGCTTTTATATAGACCTTAGTGGTCCCCTAATACTGTATCTGAAGTCTCTTTTATATAGACCTTAGTGGTCCCCTAATACTGTATCTGAAGTCTCTTTTATATAGACCTTAGTGGTCCCATAATACTGTATCTGAAGTCTCTTTTATATAGACCTTAGTGGTCCCCTAATACTGTATCTGAAGTCTCTTTCCTGAAATTCAGCCTTGGTGCAGAATTACAGCCACTAGAGCCAGTCCCACAATGAGCTTTACTTACGACGCGCTGTTTCTGTGTCTGTAGCTTTAAATGCTATTCAGGAGGAGAGAGGGGGGGTCAAGGTGGATGGTGTGGGTGTGGCCTTGACCAACTGCCACTTTGCTTGTTTGCAAGCCATGATGTCACTCTCTCTCTCATGGGTGGGCCAAATTCTCTGGGTGGGCAAAGCAGAGAAAGGGGAGGTAACCTTGCTCCTTATGACCTCATAAGGAGAAGATTCCAGATCGGCCCATCTGAGCTTTTATTTTCTCAAAGGCAGAGCAGGATACCCAGGGCTCGGTTTACACCTATCACCATTTCTAGCCACTGGGGGACAATAGACAGGCTGGAGGAACGCATATTAATGTTAAAAAACCTCATAAAGTGAAATGTTCATGCCATGGGACCTTTAAATGAGCCTTACTGCCTCATGAGGCTGCTAGTGTTGCTGTAGACTTTAAGCCATGCTGTTAAATAAACTCTGCATGAATTAAAATGTATTGATGGTATTGCACATACCGCACTTTTGCATTTACTACTACTTAGAAGCTAAGTAAATTAGTGTGTGTGTGTGTGTGTGTGTGTGTGTGTGTGTGTGTGTGTGTGTGTGTGTGTGTGTGTGTGTGTGTGACCTCACTTCCTCTTTCTGTATGAGCAACATGCATTTGTCATTTAGCTCTACTTGCTCTGTGTTACTGCATGTAAAAAGACGTACCAGTGCTGTTTTAAAATCCTTTTATCTTTCAGGTGTCTGTAGTCAAACCTGCAACAGAGTGACAGAGGAACTGTCAGTCAGTGGGAACATGGAATGCCTTACCTTCATGTTGGTCCTCCCCCTGTACGCTACAAACTAAACAGGAACCCACTCATAGTGCTACTAGTGGTCATACAGTCAACTCCACACATTACCTTTAATTACTGTAAAGATGGGTAACATAACTACAACAAACTACATTTCTTTAATGTTTCTTTATAGTGATGGTTATTTGTGTGTAAGTTAAATTGGTGTACATGTACTTCATGACTGGAATATATTTATTTAACATGGTCTTTTGTGGTCAAATGGAAAAAAAATTGCCATGATCACACACACACACACACACACACACACACACACACACACACACACACACACACACACACACACACCTCACCTTTGAAACAATGTTTCATTTAGTGTTCTTCTCTGTCTAATTTGTGACTTGTTTGCAAAACAACAGTATCATTTTTTTCATTTCAAGCTGAAGATTTTACAGCCATACATCTTTTTATGCATATTAATGATTTGAAGAGGAAGGAAGCCAGGCCGGTTTTTAACAGTGGGATATATGTTAAATACAAATGTACCAACCACAGAACAAAAGACCACATCCTCCTTTTTCTAATGTAGACATGTTTATTGTGAGTTCCTGACACACAGTATTTCTCATGTATGTGATCTACCTGCTGATTTAACAGAGACCAGAGGAGCAGCTATGAGTTTAACAGCAGCAGCGAGTGGATTTGTTGTCTTCCTTCTCTCTGTACAAGGTACTGTAGTGCACATCTACATTTACAGTATATTGTAAGGCATTTAGCAGCTTTTATTATTGATACTACAACACAGCTTTCATGAACTGAAATTGATTTTGAATCCTGACAAAACAAATGTCATGATGTTCACAAACTCAAAGAAAGAGCCACTGAACCTTCCATCTTTTTTTTTTACGTTTCAGGGCAATGTGACTGAGTCTGTATCTTCATATAAATACCTAAGATTCTTAATTGACGATTCTCTCTCTTTTAAGTCTCAAATTCTGCAAATTGTGAAGAAGTTGAAGCTGAGGCTGGGTTTTTATCTCAGAAATAAGTCTTGCTTTTCTTTTGATGCAAAAAGGAAACTTGTTGCTGCTCCTTTTATGTCTGTGTTTGACTATGGTGCTGTTTTATATATGCATCTTCCTAATGCCTTCACTTCTTAGATACTGTATACCATGGAGCATTGAGGTCCATAACAAATCTTAAGGCCCTAACTCACCATTGATCCCTGTATGCTAGGGTTGGTTGGCCTGCTTTGTCCATCCATAAACTTAATCACTGGCATGGCCTTTATATTTACATATGTATATTAATGTTTTATGTAAACTACTTTTAATTGCATTTGGCTTAAATGTGCTATAGAAATAAAGTTGCCTTTCCCTACAATCCCCAGCCTGTCAGTCAGTCCCCAGGGCAATAAGAACCCTGTTGTGCCTGCCTGTCTGTATCTGCACCACGGCCGCTTTCGGATCGCCTTTATTTTATTTTGCAGCAAACGCTGTACACGTGGAGTTTAAAAAATTTAACCACACTTGCAACCGCTTTACCGGCACTGCCGTGACTCAAAGAAACTGCCGAGTCATCGTAGCTTCACTCCGTCCGCACCTCTGCGTGTGTGTATGTGTGTGTGTGACGGAGCACCACTGTCTGTCAACATGCAGAGAGGACAGAAATGCTTGCTCGTACTGCGCATGTGTGGAGACACGCTCAGAGAGTTCCCAATTTATAGATTGATACTGTGAGGTCTGAGTGTTTTTTCAAATGTTAAGTGTCTTCTCTGCCAAGAAGGTGATGTTTTTGACTTGATTTGTTTGTCTGTTGTTTGGAGGTCTGTGCTCTCAGAGTTGCCCTTCTAGTTTCCTGTGTTTTCATCCCATTTTAAATGTAGGACATCTCTGCACACAGTTTATCCAACGGAGCCACCTAAACAAGCCAACATTATTAAAAGTACTTTTTCTAATCAACATCATTATCAACATTGTGTGCCTACACCAAATGTTACCAGTCTGCTTGTTTATGTGTGTTACACATCCATGTTTGGTTAATAATAACAGGCATGTGTGAGTTTCTCACACCTCAGTGTTCTGCATTTCTTTACAGTTTCTACACCAGCCTGACCACATACATGTTTGGTTAACAATAACAGGCATGTGTGAGTTTCTCACACCTCAGTGTTCTGCATTTCTTTACAGTTTCTACACCAGCCTGACCACATACATGTTTGGTTAACAATAACAGCCATGTGTGAGTTTCTCACACCTCAGTGTTCTGCATTTCTTTACAGTTTCCATTCACACTCTGCAGCAGCCTGAGTGACCACAGACAGAAAAGCAATTATTTTGTTCACAGGTTCAATACATTGCTGTTCCTTCACTGCACCCTCTGTATGATGTCCTGCCTCAGTGCACCTAGAGATTAACTGCAGAGCAGAGATCATGTATTCAGCTGAGACTGTTCCTTAGCATTATAAATCCTCATGTAAAAGTGATTGATATGAATATTTCTCCATTCCTCTGTTTACTTCAGCATAAACCAGAAATAACATTAATACTTGATTTATATATCCATTAATCTCATTAATAAAATCAGACATTGGAAGTCCCCAACAAAGTACAAATATAGACCATTTCACAGATATAAACATAAACATCCTGAATCGCCCCAAGTTGATTACCTGTTGTAACCAGTGACATCAGCTGACAGGAAGTTAACAAGGGGCCAGTCTGTTGCCTAGAAAAATCTGTGTGATACAGAATAAGTCTTGAGCTCAGTTCTAGTTAAGATAAAACTGCAGTAAAACAGTCTAAAGTTGTTCCAAACTCCCCGACCCCAAAACAAGTTGGTACTATCAGATTATCTTTGTCTAACACTGACTTAAAGTGGGACGGCATGAGAGCAGAAGTAGTTTTGGGAAATGTAGCTTCACACACTGAAGAGCCTTCACTACATGTAAGTCTGTCTCCTGATGTAGTTCTGAGTCTGATTGTTCTTCCTGATGTGCTCTGTGTTACAGTGATACAGGGTCAGGATGGCTGGGGAGTGACTTACACCTCTACTCAGATCTGTGCTGTTAAAGGATCAACAGTGGAAATACACTGCAGCTACACATACCCATCCTCGTTGGAAGGCAGTGATACTAGAGTTGAGAGAACATTCTGGTTCACTAAGTTGCATGATAAAGAGCCTGTGGATCTGAGAACAGACTCAAAGTATTCAGGTCGTTTGCAGTACAGTTGTCACGGAAGAGCTGCACTCTGAGAATCTCAGACCTGAGACAGAGAGACTCTGCTGAGTACAAGTTCATGTTCACAACAAACCAAGAAGGTGGAAGATATACCGGTTCACCTGGAGTCACTTTGTCTGTCACAGGTAACTTTGTTGTTGGAAACTGTAAGATTGCTCCAAATGCTCAACATTTAGGAAGCACTACTGTCAATCTCTGTGTCTCAGTTATCTCTGTGTCTATGTTGACAGTTCAGTCTAAAATGATATTTCTGTTTCTTTATGAATCCAGGTCTCCAGGTGCAGATACGTTGGGTAAAATCATGCCGTTCTGAAACCTGTACATGGGCAGAGCTGAAGTGTCACAGCAGTTGTCTTCTCCCTGATCGTTCTTCCTACCTCTGGTACAAGAATGGAGAGAAAATAAATAAAGAAACATCTTCTTATTCAGACTACTTTTATCCTCCTGACAGCTATTCCTGCGCCCTTAATGCATATAAGGATTCCCCCTCTCCTTCAGTGTGTGAGTTTACTCCACAGTTTTCCACTAACATTACACTATTTTGAACTTATAGCTAATGATTTATACCATCTCTTCATATGTCTTTTAGGATAATGACCCTGTACACAGCAATACAACCAGTTGTGTATTACCGCAGCAAAGACTTTAGTTGTCATAATAACAATAAAAAATATTGAATATTTCAGGTGGCCATGGACATTCATGCAACACAGTGACGTACACTGACAGAAGTGTCTGCGCCTTCAAAGGTTCTTCAGTGGACATTTCTTGCAATTACAGCAGTTACAGAGATCAAGTTGAATCTACATTCTGGTTCAGTCCTGAACTTAGTCCTTCGTTGGCAGAATCCTTCCCAGCCTGAAGACCTTAGTACAGACTCCCAGTATGCAGTACGTGTTCATGTTGAAACATGGAGGGCCGCTCCACTCTGAGAATCTCTGACCTGAGAGAGAGCGACTCAGCTGAGTATCACTTCAAGTTCAAGACACCAAACTTTGAGTGGAGGAGTAGTTTACCTGGTACAACTCTGACTGTCACAGGTACTGATTAATACAATTTATTGTAATGTTAAAAAAAAAAAATATTGTTTTGATATATGCCTGGTTAGTTAAAAGTGAAGTTTAACACAAGGGAAAGTATTGAATAAGAAGTAAATATGCTCCAAACATGGAGCATAAGCACATGAGCCAAGCACAAAATTGTGATTAGTTGTAGTTTAGAGTTCTGTTGTGTATGTGTATGTTTTACTAACAAAGACCATTTACCTGGTTAGATTAGAGATCAATAGATAAGTGTACATATAAAATGGTAGATTGTACATGGGCTAATTGTATATGACATTCATGTTCCTTGTTCACAGATCAAGATCTGCAGGTGCAGGTGATCTGGTCTTCGACTGGTCCAAAGCTGATTTGTCACAGCAGCTGTCTTACTGACCGCTCTTCCTTCCTTTGGTACAAGAATGGAACAATGATTCAGGGAGAAACATCTCCTTCTTACGGAGGTCACGTTGATCCTGCAGACAGCTATTCCTGTTCTTACCAGAGATACCGCTCTACTCCAGTGTGTGAGTTTACTCTTCTCTTTCACAAACCAAATGTCATCTGGTGGAAACTTTAAAACAGCAATAATCAATATTTTTACAGAAACAATGGATCGCATAAGTCCTTTTTTGTGATATGATATGTATTAGCTGCTAAAGATTCAGATATTTCCATACGAAAACCCAACTCACAATGAAGGCTAGTGTGGCTTTTTATCTGCTGCGTGTGTAAAGAGGCAACAGTTTGCCATATCAACGAAATAAGGTGAGAGTTTACAGCTAGTTTCTGCTGCCACCAAGTGACAAAAATACAAGCTTGTAACACAAAGACGCACATACCTGCTGGTTTCTCGTTTCACACCCTGCTGAGTTTCACACTGATTCCACTGATGGACACTTGGTGGCAACAATGCTCAAATAATGTGTCAGCTGAGGCAGTGATGTAAACAAATAGCCCACACCACACGGATGTAAGTAAATGTTTTTTTGTGCGTCTGCTCCGGTGACAGGGTTGTCTGTACATCTGTCTGTGTGTCCCATTCTTGTGAAGACAATATCTCAGAAACCCCGTGGGGGAAATTATTTCTAATTTGGCACAAACGTCCCCTTGGACTCAAGGATGAACTGATCAGATTTTGGAGGTCAAAGGTCACTGTGACCTCACAAAACACTTTTTTAGCAATAACTCAAGAATTACCATACTTGTGGCCGGGTTAGCTCAGTTGGTAGTGCGGGTTGCCACGTGTCCTGGGAAAATAAACGCCTATAAATGCCCCAAAAATTAGCTCTATTCTCTTCAATGGAGTTGCTCGACCGGTGCATATGCAAAAAAAATCTAACCTTCCGGGTTTTACCACGAATATGTGCCGTAGGTGTTTCTCCCACACAAAATGACCAGCTCTGCTGAAAGACAAATTGTGATGACGTACCAGTTTTTACATTTCTTTTCTTGGCTTGATGGAAGTTTTTCAAATATAAAAAGTTTTTGATTAAAAATTCTGAATAACCAACCTTGTCTGCAGTTCAAGGTGTCCTGTCAACAGTTTCGTAAACATCTCTTTTACAATGTTTTGCCTATCGGAAAATCCATTTTGGGTAGCAGGAGGATCTTTCATTTGCAACACTGCAAGAGGCCATTGGCAGCAAGTCTGAGTGCACTTCCTTGGTTAATCGGTGAAAGATTTTACACAAATGTCTAATAGGTCAAAAGTGATTGCATGTAATATCCAAAAGGTCAAAGGTCAACTTCACTGTGACATAAAGTTCTCTAAATTAATTCAAAGTCTTCACTACAAATGTGAGTCTGGTCAGATATGGATGTAAACTGCAACAACTGCACTGGTTGGCGAAGGCATACAACCACAAGGCTGTAATTCTAGTGTATTGTATGAAAGTGGGTGATGAACACTCTCATATTAATGTTTGGTCATATCATCTCCTCCAGATGCTCCGAAACCTTTCTCTGTGTCGAGGACTCTCCCTGGTGACATTATGAAGAATGATTCAGTGAATCTGACCTGTAGCAGTGATGCTAACCCAGAAGCTAAATACACCTGGTACAAGGGGGAACCAAAACTGTTCAGTGAAGAACCACAGCTTGTCTTCAGCTCCATCCAGTCCTCTGACTCTGGACAGTATTACTGTACAGCTCAGAATGAGCTTGGGATGAGGACATCTGAATCTGTATTTATTAATGTGAATTGTGAGTAAAAACATATAAATGTGTTACATTTAGTTAACAAAAGACAGGTTTAGCAGATAATGCTTTCTTCACACTGAGCAGCTCCAGTAGATGTCACAGAGGCCGTTTTCATCACCATTGGCAATCATTTACACTTCATGAACTAAACTAAAGCCATCTTATTCAGGATTTTTATTTGCCATTTGCAAAAAATCTTATTCACCTTTTACAAAGTTTCAGAAGCATGCAACACATCTGAATTCATGAAAATCAATGTTAATATATTTTCCAGATGCTCCAAAGCTTCCCTCTGTGTCAGTGAGTCCCTCTGCTGAGATAGTGGAGGGCAGTTCAGTGACTCTGACCTGTAGCAGTGATGCTAACCCAGCAGCTAACTACACCTGGTACAAGGAGAACCAAACACTGCTTCAAGGACCAGAGAGCATCTATCATTTCCCCTCCATCAGCTCTGAGGACAGAGGCAACTACCACTGCAAGTCTGAGAATCAGTTTGGACGGACCAACTCTACGTCTCTACTCTTAGATGTCCAGTGTAAGAAGAAAATATCGGCAAATCATTTAGACATTCAGTTTATTTAAAATAAGAGACAGTGGCTTGCAAAAACATGTCATGTTACAAAGAAGCAACACTTAAACAGGCCTACCAGCTGAAGACTTTATGATTTGCAGTAGAAAGTTTGCAGTTACCCCCTTTTACACAGAGCAGTGGTTGTGATCACCGGTGCATCAGATAAAATTCCTTTAGCTAGTGAACATCTGTAACAGTGAAACAAAGATCAAAATGTTCACAGAAGAGACTGTCCTCCCCTGAAAAACGCTCCCATGTGTTGTTTTTTCGAGCATCAATTACGACCTGTATTTAGGTAAGGCGACAAAGTATAATAGTGAGTTCCATTTGTACTCGGAAGTCAGATTTTCCGAGGTCAAAGTCAGAAACGCCCCCTGACCTCGGATTTCTGAGCTCAGAACTCAGACAACCTCTGAGTACCCCGAGTTCAAAATCCCACATGGATGCTCCGTGCATCAACAGTTGTGAAAGCTGTAGTAACATACAGTTACATTTAGCATTTCTGTCTTATTTGTGTCTCACTAAATCAGTCATACACACTAGGGCTTTGGCTTTTGCCCAAAAATCATATTCAAAGTTTGTTTATTAATATTAATATATTTGAATATTTATTAATAATATGTTGACCATTAAATGCCTTCAGTAAGACCTATATTGGTATCAAACTTAAGTTGTTCTGTCCACCAGAGGGCAGTGTATCAGTCAATGTCAATAGGCAGTCAATGTTTTCAGAAGAATAACACTGCCACAACTGTTTTTTTTAAATGTTTCTATGTCTCTATGTTTTCTCCTCCAGATGGTCCAAAGCTTCCCGCTGTGTCAGTGAGTCCCTCTGCTGAGATAGTGGAGGGCAGTTCAGTGAATCTGACCTGTAGCAGTGATGCTAACCCAGCAGCTAACTACACCTGGTACAAGGAGAATGAAGACTCACCAAAAGCATCAGGACAGATCTTCACCATCACTGACTTCAGAGCTGAACACAGTGGGAATTATTACTGTGAAGCCCAGAACAGAAGAGGACGTCAGAACTCCACCTTACATCTGACTGTTGTAGCAGGTAAGATTCTCCATGACACTAATTGGCTCATTAACAGACAATATCACCTGGCAAACTGATTTATGAATCAACCCCCCCAATAAGGTCCAGTACTGTTGAACTAATGACTGTCTATCTCCATTTCTAGATAAATCAACAATAACACTGATAACAAACAGCATCAGGTTGACTCTGGTGGGGGTTGGGAGGCTGATTCCTCTGCTTCTTTTTTGTCGGTGGATGAGGTGAAACAATAAAAATAAATCATCACTGATTTTTTACTATTACTTCAACTCGTAATCATAGTTTTGCAGTTTCCCATTAAACCTTTTATTTGTTTTTGGATTAAATTCAGGAAGAAGAAAGCTCTGAGCTCCACCACTGAACCAAATGAACCCATAGAGACTGTGGAGGTGAGAGAGAGAGATTTGGGACAGAACTTACTCTACCAAAGGGTCATCATTTGTTGTTTAGGAGTTAATAAAGACAATTCACATATAACTTGATTAGTTTAATCTTTCTTCATAGAAACCACAGACGTGTCTTTACCGTCACACATTTTCCAACCCCATTTCTTACAGAAATCCTTTTTAACCAAAGAGCAATTTAAGGAAACAGTCTTTCTTTTGTTATAAAATCTAATTGACTTTCATCTTAATGTCTCTCCCCATCAGTTAGACTCTTGTCCTGAGTATGAGGACATCTCAGAGACTGCAGCATAGACAGAAGACACAGAGGAGCAGGAAGACCTGGTGTGAAGGTCAGACAGCTTTGAGTCTGCTGCATGGGGGCGGGGGGCAAACTCAAAACTATTTCTGAAAAATAAGTCACCAAAACTTTATGTGGTTTTCTTCCCATGTAGTCAAACCAGAGGGAGACTCACATGGAGGAAAATAAAAAGAAGTCTTTAACTCCAAACGTTTTCATTCTCAGTTATTTAGAAGCAGCAGGTAGCAGAAGATTAGAGAAGAATGCAGCTTTATTTGTACCTGAAGAAAGAAATATTGTTCACCCTTTCATATCACACCTGTCCTGGCAGAGAAAGCCAGTAAAGTCCAACTATTCCACAGCATGTACAGTAGATCTTATATGGTATATTTTTACACATTAAAAAACATGAGCTCAGCTCTGTCAAACTTTGCTAGTTGTTCATTTGTATTGAATGAATTGTATTGTATTGCATGTATTGTAGTGTGAACATCATGCCAGTTCCCTCTCACTGCTGCAGAGGGAGATAGTGTTCAGGTGCAAGCTTTTGATTTCAGCTTTAAACAAACTCTTTTTGGGTTCATTCTTCAGAATGAAGTTTTTATTGATCAGTAATGAGTGCAAATTAAATTTAAATCAGTTGGTATGTTCTGATGTATTTCTCACTTGCCCAATGTTGTCCATCTGTAAAACTTGTCACAGTGTAATAAAGGTTTACTCTGGTGAACAACCTAAAACAGCAACTGGCTGATGGAATCAAACTGACTCTGTCCTTCCACTGCAGCTCAACACTTCAAGGAAAGAGCTAATTACATTCTAGATGTCCACTTGATTTGTCTCACTTGAACAGCTAAAGTCTCATATTACTTATATGGCCCTATGTAGTTTTGGCCATTGTAGTTTTTGCTGGCAGGTCTCTCTATAGAGCCCCCCCTACAGCTTCAGAATAGATATTTGGCAACTCCTATGTTTACTTGTGTCTGACTCCTCGCTCGTTCAGTCAGCCTTTTCCTCTTTCTCTGTTCCTCCAACAATGCTTTCCTAGCTTTCTGCTTCTTTTAGCCGGCGCGCGCCATGACGATAGTGTGAAAAACTCCATTGCTACCTTGTTAGCCAGTTCCTGAATGGGGCGTATGTGTGCAGTGCCGTGAAGCAATTCCTTACATCGCGAGACCTGATATCACGCTATACTTTCTGACGATGAGGCCGGGGGCTTGTCAGCCAAAAGTTGCAAGGGTGGTTTTTCTGCTCACAGGTGCTAGGGGGGGCGAGACGACCACCATTCAACTTCGAAAAAGTCATATAACTATTCCAATTACACCGAAGCTGTTCAGTTAAGGTAAATTAAGCTAAAAAAACGGCATATTTCCCCTTTAAAGCAACACTAGAGAACCTTTCGCCGTCGGTCCCCCTACAGGTTGTCTCATTGGAACTACAGCTCGCGCTACCTGATCTGGCAAACTTGCATAATGTAATGTAATGGACAATTCCACTTCCAACCTGCAGGGGGACCGAACCAGAAATGTTCTCTAGTGTTGCTTTAATTAATGGATAGTATGAACAGGTGATATTTCAACAAAAAACAGACTGATATCAAAGCTCAGGATCACAGTTCTTTAGCTAATTTGCCGCTCCTCTTTTTACCCTGCAGATATTTTACTGAGTGCTCATTTCATGCTATATTCTATTTATTTTGCAGTAAAATTCTTAATATTATATTATATATTATATGATATGCTTTTAATCATAGAGTTGAGACTGACCAGCTGAGTATGAGATGTCCTAAAATGGTCTACATATTTACTGAGGTAACAAATTCACCATTAAGCTAAAAAACTGCATATTTCCCCTTTAAAGCAACACTAGAGAACCTTTCCCGCTTCGGTATGCAAGTGTCATTCTTCTGTCACCACATTCGGACTGAAAGTTTTTTTTTTGTCTCACTAAAAAGAAAATTGTTGCACTGCTCAATTAACTTTGGTGTTAAATGAGCCTTAAGGCTCTGACACACCAAACCTGACGGCTGACCGTCGGCAGAAAAGGCAGTTGGACTGATCAGTCGGCTCCCCGAGGTCCAAAAAGTGCCTCGGAACACACCGAAGCGACGCCGACTTGAGCGTACGTTCAGCGCGTGAGTGAGACGTAATACGTCTCCATAACAGCATGCGGCGCTAATCTGTATTGTCACCCAAAAAATGAAAACCGGAAATGACGAACGCATCACGTGGGTCTGGCTTCTCCAGCCGAGCATAATGGCGGCTTGTTCGAAAATACGAATCAATATCTTACGAAAATAGTTCACTGAAACGTCTTTCTGAAAACATTTTACATGTAAGCGAGAAATAGGCCATGCAGTTGCTGAATCTGTCTCCATTTCAGATCGACAAAGTTCAGTTTAAAAGATTTTCGTCAGATTTTGAGAGGCGTTTGTCACTCATCCCGCTTGCCATTTCCGGGTTAGCACTCCACCAATCAGATTGGTCATTAAGTCTGACTGCCCGCCCTCCGATTCAACATGACATATCGGCTAAAATGAAGGCCGACGGCCGTCCGACGGACTACGGCACGGAACACACTGAACAGACTCGAGTCTCTGACCTCGCCAAACTGTCCGACGGCCGATTATCAGGTTGGTGTGTCAGGGCCTTTACTGTCTCATGAGGCTGCTAGTGTTGCTGTAGACTTTAAGCCATGCTGTTAAATAAACTCTGCATGAATTAACATGTATTGATGGTATTGCACATACACACCTTTGTGTTTACCACTGTTGAGAAGCTGAAATAGTGTGTGTGTGTGTGTGTGTGTGTGTGTGTGTGTGTGTGTGTGTGTGTGTGTGTGTGTGTGTGTGTGTGACCTCACTTCCTCTTTCTGTATGAGCAACATGCATTTGTCATTTAGCTCTACTTGCTCTGTGTTACTGCATGTAAAAAGACGTACCAGTGCTGTTTTAAAATCCTTTTATCTTTCAGGTGTCTATAGTCAAACCTGCAACAGAGTGACAGAGGAACTGTCAGTCAGTGGGAACATGGAATGCCTTACCTTCATGTTGGTCCTCCCCCTGTACGCTACAAACTAAACAGGAACCCACTCATAGTGCTACTAGTGGTCATACAGTCAACTCCACACATTACCTTTAATTACTGTAAAGATGGGTAACATAACTACAACAAACTACATTTGTTTAATGTTAGTTTATAGTGATTGTTATTTGTGTGTAAGTTAAATTGGTGTACATGTACTTCATGACTGGAATATATTTATTAAACATGGTCTTGGAAATTGAATTAGAATTTCTTTACACACACACACACACACACACACACACACACACACACACACCTCACCTTTGAAACAATGTTACATTTAGTGTTCGTCTCTGTCTAATTTGTCACTTGTTTTTCTTTTCATGCATATTAATGATTTAAAGAGGAAGGAAGCCAGGCCGGTTTTTAACAGTGTGATATATGTTAAATACAAATGTACCAACCCCAGAACAAACACTCTGTCTTCAGAGACCACATCGTCCCTTCTTTAATGTAGACATGTTTATAGTGAGTTCCTGACACACAGTATTTCTCATGTATGTGATCTACCTGCTGATTTAACAGAGACCAGAGGAGCAGCTATGAGTTTAACAGCAGCAGCGAGTGGATTTGTTGTCTTCCTTCTCTCTGTACAAGGTACTGTACATCTACATTTGTATTGTAAGGTATTTAGCACACTTCAGATATACAGAGGAAGGTTGTTTTTCAGTAAATAAAAAGATTTGATGTTATACAATTTGGTGCGATCCCTTCAACATTAGACATTCACTTGTCTTTCTTTAAAATTAAGTTTTTACAGGATTACCAACACAGAGCTCTGTGTGTGTGTGTGTGTGTGTGTGTGTGTGTTTGTGTGTGTGTGTGTGACAACATAAAAATAACATAAGTGACTAGCTGGTGAACACAGTGGCACATGTAGCTGCTAAAGCAAGAGTGAATATTGGACTTAAATTCATCAGATGTCCAGAAACACGACTCTAAACTAATGCTCTGTGTCTGCTGGATGTGTGAATGAGCAACAGTTTGCTAACACTCTCACCATATCAACTCTATAAGGAGACAAAATGGCCGTGTGTGTCTGTTGTAGCTTTGACAAACTTGTACACAGTGCAGAGAAGCCAGATGGTTTCTTTCACCTATCAGAGAGGATCATGTAGGTGTAACATGCAGGATGTTCACAGATCTTCAGACAAAGCTAACAATGAGATTAGGACAGTGTTACAGTTAATTATATTCCATAGATTCACTGCCAGGTGTTCATTTCATTTTGATTAGGACTAATCTGAATTGTGCATGTTTGTGTCAGAGATCTGGAAGCCATTTTTTATTTTTAAGTATCATAGGGGCGGCTTGTGTCTTGGTGGAACAGTGGTCACCCCTCAACCACAAGATTGGTTGTTCAATCCTACGCTGCTCCGCTCGCATGTCAGAGTGTCCCTAAGCAAGACCCTGAACCCCACGTTGCTCCCCAGATGCATTATTTATAGCTGTCCACTGCTTCTAATACTTATGATGGGCTCAATGCAAGAATTACATTTAACTACATTGTACTTTGTGTATGTGACAAATTAATAATTAAGTTTCATTTTTTAAATTTTGTTCTCTCTGTGGAACAAGTCTGTATGTGTTAACTCAACCCAGTATCACGCCTAACCAGTGGGTGTGTTACACACTTAGGTGTGATACTGGGTTGGTTAACGACATGTCACACTATTTGGCCTCGCCTCAGTGTTCTACATTTCTCTACAGTTTCCATTCACACTCTGCAGCAGCCTGAGTGACAGAAAAGTAACCCAAGCAGCAGATTCTTTTTTTCACACCCTTCTAAAATGTTATCTTGAGCTTTTGTTTTATCTTGTTCAGTAAATACTATGTTAAAGTTTAATACATCACTGTTCTTACAGATTAACTGCATATATCATGTCTTCAGCTGTGACTGTTCCTTTACATTACAAATTATCATGTAAAACTGAATGATTTGCATATTTTTTCATTCCTCTGTTTACTTAAGCATAAACCAGAAATAACATTAAAACTTGACTTATATGCCCTTTTGTAATAAAAGAAGATAGTGGAAAGTCCCCAAAAAAGAACAAATATAAGAAAGTTTTAAGCTCAGTTCTAGTCAAGATAAAACTGCAGTAAAACAGCCTGCGTTTTGTAAAGTTGGTCCACGCCTTATGGCGCTGACACACTAACCAGACGACCGACCGTCGTTAGAAAAGGCAGTCGGACTGATCAGTCGGGTCCCCGAGATCCCAAAACTGCCTCAAAACACACTGAGGCGACACTGACTTGAGCGTACGTAATACGTCTCCATAGCAGCAGACGGCGCTACTCTGTATCAAAGGGTTCTTCTATACTCTTTGTCTGTATTGTTGCCCAAGAAATGAAAACCGGCAGCTGATTGGACGCGTCACGTGAGTTTGTTTTTTCCAGAAATTCAAAGCTAGACTGTCATGGCGGCTTGTTCAGAATACGATCTCATATTGTACTAAAATAGTTCACTGAAACATGTTTCTGAAAAACGCAGCTGCTGAATCTGTCTTCATTTCAGATCGACAAAGGTCAGTTTAAAAGATTTTCGTCAGAATTTGAGAGACTCTAGTCACGCTCATTCCGCTCCCCGTTTCCGGGTTAGCACCCCACCAATCAGATTGGTCATTGAGTCGGACTGCCCGCCCTCCGATTCAACACGTCAAATCGGCTAAAATGAAGTCCGACAGCCCCTCCGGCGGACGATGGCACGGAACACACCGACTGACCTCGCCAAACTCGACAGACTCACTAAAAGATTATCTCAGACTGTCTTAAAGTGGGACGGCATGAGAGCAGAAGTAGTTGTTGGGAAATCACACACTGAAGCACCTTCACTACAAAAGTCTCCTGATGTAGTTCTGAGTCTGATTGGGCTTCCTGATGTTCTCTGTGTTACAGTGATACAGGGTCAGGATGGCTGGGGAGTGACTTACACCTCTACTCAGATCTGTGCTGTTGAAGGATCAACAGTGAACATACACTGCAGCTACACATACCCATACTTGAGGAAAGGCAGTTATACTAGAGTTGAGAAAACATTATGGTTTACTAAAAAGAATAATAATGAACCTGTAGATCTGATAACAGTCTCAGAATATTCAGGTCGTGTGCAGTACAGTTCTAATGACAAGGACTGCACTCTGAGAATCTCAGACCTGAGAGAGAGAGACTCAGCTGTGTACAAGTTCATGTTCACAACAAACCAAGAAGGTGGAAGATATACCGGTTCACCTGGAGTCACTTTGTCTGTCACAGCAGGTAACATTTCTATTCATATGTTAATTATTTCCAAATGTTCAAGATCTAGAAAACAATAATATAAATGTGTTGTGTGTTTATTTGCAGTTGTTGTTGACAGTTTAATAAAACAGTTGTTGTATGTTGACAGTTTTGTCTAACATAACATTCATGTTCCTTCTTCACACATCCAGGTCTCCAGGTGATATCACATTCTAACAGGCTGGAGTGTCGGAGCAGTTGTCGTCTACCTAATAATCCTTCCTATGTCTGGTACAAGAATGGACAGGAAATTCAGGCACAAACATCTTATTATTTAAACCCTGTGTATAATTCAGACAGCTATTCCTGTGCTCTTCAAGGATATAAGGATTTCCCCTCTCCTTCAGTGTGTGAGTTTACTCAACATTCTTCCAACACAACACCATTTAGTGGAGCCTTGTAACTTCATGTAGTGTAGTTTTATTCTGGAAATTCCTCTTGTGATTCCTCACAGACTCTGGTTTCCAAATGGTCAAAATGGTTTTATCTTTCAGGTGTCCAAGGTGAATCCTGCTACAGAGTGACGTACACTGACAGAAGCATCTGTGTCTCCGAAGGCTCTTCAGTGGACATTTCTTGCTTGTACAACAGCTACAATTATCCTGACAAATCAACATTCTGGTTCAGTCGGGAGCGTATCATGGAGGGCAGAATCCTTCCCAGCCTGAAGACCTTAGTACAGACTCCCAGTATACAGGTCGTGTTCATGTAGAAACAGAGAGAGGAGCGCTCCACTCTGAGAATCTCAGACCTGAGAGAGAGAGACTCAGCTGAGTATCACTACAAGTTCATAACACCAAGATTTGAATGGAGGAGTTTACCTGGAACAACTCTGACTGTCACAGGTACTGATCAACACAAACTGATGGAAATACACCAACACAGTACATTTAAAAACATATTATTACTTAAATAATAATATATATAAATAATATTAAATAATAAATAATATTAAATAAATACTTATGCTCATTACTACTTCTAGAGTTTTTTAACTGTTGTGCTGATGTAGTACAGCACAGGCCGTTGGCACACCTTCTCATTCAATGCGTTTCCTTTTATTTTCATGACTATTTACATTGTAGATTCTCACTGAAGGCATCAAAACTATGAATGAACACATATGGAATTATGTACTTAACAAAAAAGTGTGAAATAACTGAAAACATGTCTTATATTTTAGATTATTCAAAGTAGCCACCCTTTGCTTTTTTGATAACTCTGCAAACCCTTGGTGTTCTCTCAATGAGCTTCATGAGGTAGTCACCTGAAATGGTTTTCACTTCACAGGTGTGCTTTGTCAGGATTAATTAGTGGAATTTTTTCCCTTATTAATAAAAAAGCAAAGGGTGGCTACTTTGAAGAATCTAAAATATAAGACGTTTTCAGTTATATCACACTTTTTGTTAAGTACATAATTCCATGTGTTAATTCACAGTTTTGATGCCTTCAGTGAGAATCTACAATGTAAATAGTCATGAAAATAAAAGGAAACGCATTTGAATGAGAAGGTGTGTCCAAACTTTTGGCCTGTACTGTATGTACTTTTTTTTAGAACCTGTGATAAAATATAGCTTATTGTTCTCACGTCCAGCTCTGCAGGTGCAGGTGATCAGAGTAACAGTCCAGCAGTCTTCTACCGAGGCAGAGCTGAAGTGTCACAGCAGCTGCAGTCCAGCTGGTGGTCTTCCTTTTTACGTCTGGTTCAAGAACAGAGAACACATTACCTCGGTGGAGACATCTACTTATACAACCTGGTTTAATCCCACAGACGTCTTCTCCTGTGGGTTGAAAGGACATGAGAAGTTCCCCTCTCCTTCAGTGTGTGAGTTTACTGTGTCAGGACACAAACACACTGACATTACAATACAATGACAATTTCAGACGTAATCTCACTGGAGTCTTCTGATTCTTAATGGAGGTGCAGCAGGATTATTCATAGAAACAAAAATCACTCCAGTAGTAGAAATATTCAGATATACTTTATGTTCTGATGTTACATTTCAAAATTCTTTCCTACAATTATTTCAGGACGATTTGAACTGTAATATATGATGTTGCTATGTGTAAGAATTCTGTTATTGAGATGCTCCATTACTTGATGATTTATGAGGTCATGGCCAAAAGCTCTAAACTGCAGGTAATTGAACAGTTTTGGACTGAAACAGAATCCATACTGTCAGCTTGTTAGTTTGATTTTAAACTTTAAAATGGAGTTTCTGAAGATTTATTCATGACAATATTTATGTTAGTAAGGATAAATCTGAAAACCATTTGATTATATTCACATTTATTGTCATCTCACAGAGAGCAGATACTGACTCAACAGAATGCACAACTTGACTGCTACTATAACCACAGGGACTTGATAAAATAATCTGAAACTGGCCGGTAACATTTGCAAACTGTAACAACAAAACTAAAACAGCATCTGAACACAAACAAGACTGAATATTTATGTTCAGTCTTGAAAAGATAACGTGTGTAGTTAATGATGCAACAGCTGTGAGTATAAAGAAATATTAGGAGGTAGTTTGTAGTATTTTTCTAATTCATGGGGACGGCCCAATGAAAATATTAATAAGAGCCTTTTTCCAAAATAAAACTCAAGCTTCACTCCTCACCCACACGAGAATCGGCAGAATTATTTACAAAACATGACAAAGAAGTGAACTGCACTCTGGACAGATGCCGGGACGCACATTTACGAATCTTACTATGGCCACGCCCTATGAACCAGCTCGATTGGTTGGGGTTATGCATTTTACCTCGAATGGTTAAGGTTAGGATAGCCGATTGGTCAGGGGATAGGACCTGTACAAATGGGGTTATGTTACCTTTGCGTAAGCATGGGCGCCTGGGCAATAAATGCTATTGAAGGGCGGTTCTTGGCGTGGCCATACAATAGGTCTGGCAACCTCGATTCCTTTTAAGGATTTGTGTTATTCTGAGTCACTAAACTGATCCGGGTTGTGCGAGTCACTTGAGTCAGTATTGCTAATTCGGCAAGGAAACTCAGTCCTAGCAAATTTTCCAATGTTTTTGGACTGTGTGCTCGACCTAAGTGTATTTTAACATACTACATTTATACACCACATCTACAGTAGGCCTAGCTAGTGATGGTCAAATGAAGCTTGGCGAACCAGTGTCTTTACTTTATGAGCTCACTAGATGGCGCGTTCTCTGTTCAAAGAAAAAGGTTAAAGGAATGGCAATTCAATGGGTTTTCAAACCCTTTGTTGAACAGCGGCGCCATCTAGTGAGCTCAGAAAGTAAAGACACTGGTTTGCCAAGCTTCATTTGACCATCACTAGGCCTAGCTAGGCTACGTGCAGAACATTGTATGTTATTTCAGAAGTCAAAGAATGGCTTTTGTTGTTGATTTGCTTTTCACCCCGACTCGAGGAGACTTCACTTGCTCAGATCCACTCATGACAACGTAACCGGCTGGTTCTCGCGACTGACTGACTCACTCGAGGACTCATGAGTCTCATGAGTCCTCGAGTGTGTCCCATGGTCTGCGAGCTTGCCATGTTTCCCGGCTCTGAGTCTGCGGGTCGGGAAGTTCCTATAATTTTTTCTTTCTGCTCACTCAGTCGCTTGAGTTGACTTGTGGAGTTGTGGTTGCCTACGAAATTGTAAGTTATAAAGCTTTTGGCAGCTAAGATGGCTAGGACTAGTAGTAGCTAATGTTGCAAGAGGTTTGTGTGCGGCGCTGTTATCATTTTAGAATGAATTGTAGTAGGACTCAACTGAACCGGGTTAATGATACTAGAGATCCCACGACTCATGAGTTAATTTAAAGACTTGAGTTAGAGAGCCGAGTGAGTCACGACTCCAACAGGTTTAGGCCATAGTAGGATTCATACATTCACTGCCGGAACAAATAATAGGGATAGTTTAAAAGAAACAAAAGTGTTAAACAAAAGTAATAATTCAATAATTAATTTGTCATTTGTTCATGTATTCTAATCTTATCTTATTCGCCGTTATTTTATTTTGCAGCAAACGCTGTACGTGTGGAGTTTAAAAACTGCCGTGACTCAAAGAAACTGCCGAGTCATCGTAGCTTCACTCCGTCCGCACCTCTGCGTGTGTGTATGTGTGTGTGTGACGGAGCACCACTCTCTGTCAACATGCAGAGGACATCTCTGCACACAGTTTATCCAACGGAGACACCTAAACAAGCCAACATTATAAAAAGTACTTTTTCTAATCAACATCATTATCAACATTGTGTGCCTACACCAAATGTTACCAGTCTGCTTGTTTATGTGTGTTACACATCCGTGTTTGGTTAACAATAACAGCCATGTGTGAGTTTCTCACACCTCAGTGTTCTGCATCTCTTTACAGTTTCCGTTCTACAGCAGCCTGACCACCGTCAAAAAAAGCAACCAAGCAAAGCAGATTCTTTTTTTATGTGTGTGTATCTGAGATCTCTGTCCAGAAGAGCGCAGTCCCAGGAACAGCTAACGTTAAAATACTCTCAGGTCTCTAAGAGAGGAACAGAGCTTTGAGGAATATATACAGTACAGGCCAAAAGTTTGGACACACCTTCTCATTCAATGCGTTTCCTTTTATTTTCATGACTATTTACATTGTAGATTCTCACTGAAGGCATCAAAACTATGAATGAACACATATGGAATTATGTACTTAACAAAAAAATGTGAAATAACTGAAAACATGTCTTATATTTTAGATTCTTCAAAGTAGCCACCCTTTGCTTTTTTTGATAGCGCTGCAAACCCTTGGTGTTCTCTCAATGAGCTTCATGAGGTAGTCACCTGAAATGGTTTTCACTTCACAGGTGTGCTTTGTTAGGGTTAATTACTTTACTTTTCCCTTATTAATAAAAAAGCAAAGGGTGGCTACTTTGAAGAATCTAAAGTTGAGGACATCTAGATCCATCTCTATTGATGTGAAATGTGAGTAATACAGCTCCATTTTAAAAAGCAACATACAGCTAATAACTGTCTGAATTTGTAGGAGTACTTTGCTGATCATTCCTTATTTTTTTCGGCTCAGTCTGCTTCACATTGACAGCTGTAGGTCACTGAACAGCAGTGGATGAGGAAAAGGTCGTTTTTAGTCGCTGTTGGCATCAGTTTGACTTCTCAGAACAAAACTACTCTATGATTTGTCATCATTTTAATATTTTCACACATCTCCCCACACCCTTTTACCAGAACATTTAATTGGTGTGTATCATTGTACAGTAGTAGTGCAGTTTTTATTACCTGTATAACTGGAGATGTTAGTGATTCATCTGAAGGATTCAGTCATGTAACAGTTAATCTGTCTGTCTATTAAGAGTTCACAAATAGGAACCAAACTTTGAAATAATTTTGTTAGTTAAAAAAAGGAGGGGTTTTTTTTTTTTTTTGTAAAAAAAAATTTTTTTTTTTTTAAAAAAAAAAAAAAAAAAAAAAAAAAAAAAAAAAAAAAAATATTCTCCTCCTTTTTTTTTTTTTTTTTAAAAATTTTTTTATTTTTTTAACTGAAGCCCTGGAGTTTGGGTAAAACTCAAACTCCAGTCTGCACCACCAACAGTCACCTGAACTAAACAGTTCACATCAGCTGCAAAACTCATTCACAGCAACACAACTCTTAACACACGTCTCAAAACAGGCTCAGTGCAGCCAAACACTCAGAACAATCCTCACTGAGATAACACACACTGGCACTCAGAACACACTGAGAGTAAACACACACTAGCATCAAACACCAAGACAGAAATTACAAACTTTCTCATCTTTACAGTTTGAACAATTTGAGTGACTTCACACTACTCAATAGTTTCTTTAAAGAAAAGCTATATATTTTATAATATACCAATGTTACGTAAGGTAAACAAGAAGGAATGAAAATCAGCTGTTTACTTCAATATAGTATTTTGTCTCTAGTAATTTATGGAATTACAGTAATGGAAAAAAAACTAAAGGTACATAACAGTAACAAAGAATAGTGTGACTAATCCTGCCTCTCTCCAGCATCATGCAGCAAGTTTTCTTCATCACATTGGATGTCTCAGACATCTTACCTGGACATAATGGTATCTCTGCTCTTTTACCTGTTTCTCTCAAACGGTAAAGTGTAGAATTGTTTCTTTCTTATTTTGTGTTTGTATACAAAAAAAGGCTTTCTGAGCTTTCTCTATACAAATACCGTATATGTTTACTAACTAGTCTAAAACAAGACACCTGCTTAGGCTTTCAGCTAAAATAGCGATCAGCAGTGTTTGATAGGCACCAGACTGAAATCTATTCTGTTTTGAATGTGTGGTTAACAGTGTTGACAGCAGTGTGTTAGCATTTGAACAAAGTGCTGTAAATCCAGAGTGTTGTGCACATTGTGGTTAAAGCCATGAGATAAGTGTGTAGAGTTTTGAAAACTGTGTTCAAGCAATGAAAAACGAACTAGAGATTGGTCCACATGAACTGCTGCTGTACAGACTGGAGTTAGAGTTTTGCACACGTGGCTTCAGTTGTGCCCACTGTCGTTTAGCAATCAAAAAAACTGTAATGTGTCTTTACACCTTGTGTCCTACAGATGGTCCAAAGCTTCCCTCTGTGTCAGTGAGTCCCTCTGCTGAGATAGTGGAGGGCAGTTCAGTGACTCTGACCTGTAGCAGTGATGCTAACCCAGCAGCTACTTATACCTGGTTGAAGAGCAATGTAAAGCTCAGACCTCCCATTGAAGAACAACAGCTGGTCCTCACGTCCATTCAGTCCTCTCACTCTGGACAATATACATGTAGAGCTAGGAACAGCCTGGGGTCTAACACATCCAAACCCATTTCTATTAAAGTGAAATGTGAGTGAAACCACTTTATTTAAATAACGGTAAACAGTTTAATTTTAGTTAAGTTAAGCCGATACATATTTCTTCCAGATGTTCAAAAGCTAGGCAATCAGTTTCAAACATAATTTTAGGATATTTCATTTTATAGCACATTCAAATGTAAGATACTCATTGCTTGTTACCCCCTCCCCACACACAACACACACAAACATGTTGCAGCAACTCCAGTCTGGTTGAGGAAAAGGGGAAAAGAAATGATATAAAATCACATCTCTGTTTACTCCACTGTGTCTCAAACCAAGTGTCAAACCTTCAAAATAACACAGTGTATAGAATGTAGAAACAGCAATATCAGCTGCTCAGTCCACCACTTTGGTCCTAATGAATATAGCTTAAAAAGTGATTCATCTGTTGTCATGACATTTTTAAAAAGCCTTACAGAGCTGTACAAATTGCAGGGGGCTGTTATATTCTGTCACTTGTTCAACATCTGTTAGAACTAATGACCACTTATTGCCTACCTATGTTTTCTCCTCCAGATGCTCCAAATCTTCCCTCTGTGTCAGTGAGTCCCTCTGGTGAAATCGAGGAGGGCAGTTCAGTGACTCTGACCTGTCAAAGTAATGCTTATCCAGCAGCTAACTACACCTGGTACAAGAAGAATGGAAATCCAGAACTTCAACCTCTCAGTGAAAATACACCTCTTGTCTTCAGCTCCATCCAGTCCTCTGACTCTGGACAGTATTACTGTACAGCTGAGAATGAGCTGGGGAGGACATCTAGATCCATCTCTATTGATGTGAAATGTGAGTGAAACAGTTTATTTAAAATTAATGAGCTTAAATCTGTCCAGTCTTTACAGGAAAATATTTCTACTGATCCTAACTACTTTCTTCAGCTCTAGTTCTTGCTTCCCATTCACAGTCTTCTGATATTCACTGAGCAGCTCCAGGAGATTTTAGGGGTTTTGTGCAGTTTGGACTCAAACCATCACACATCAATGTAGTCGAACCACCTTTAAAAGTCTAAAATGCTGATAGACCAACACGGTCTCAGGGCATTTCGTGAAATTCTCACGTTATTTTTAATCTATTGATTGCGTGTACAACAAACGTTAATCTTGTTTTTTCATGGTGGCCCGCACAAACTGGTCTATACGGAGATTAACCGGGGAAAAAGCAAACGTCACACCCTGGGACACGCCTCACCGCCAACCCGGGGACACACGCCGGGGGCCGGCGGCAATAACGGGATGGCGGAGGTTGGGTTAAAGAGAAAAACAACGGGGAAAGACTCTGCACGGCCACAGGGGAGGACGCCTCACCCGCTAGGACACGGGCGGAACGCACGACAATAACGGGACGGTTAACGCCACACGCGGGACACGATCCCCGGCCTCCGGGGTGAAAGTCCTGAATTGTTTGACCCATCCACTACCTCAACCAACCTCATTACGCGGATTTTCGGCATTTCATACTACTCGCTACCGTAGTTGTGCTGTGACCACCACATATGCTTCCCATTTAAATACATTGGTTTACATTTTTGTGCTGGCCACCACGAAAAACACGCGAAAAACGTCCCCGTGACCACGAATCAATAGATTAAATAACGTGACCATATCACGAACTGCCATGAGACTGGGTTGGATAGACACAGCTACACAGAGATAGTAATTTAAATACCATGTGTTCTTCTGTAGTGAGTCACCTTTAACCTAGAGTAATCTCTGTTAACACATCTCCTCCAGATGGTCCAAAGCTTCCCTCTGTGTCAGTGAGTCCCTCTGCTGAGATAGTGGAGGGCAGTTCAGTGAATCTGACCTGTAGCAGTGATGCTAACCCAGCAGCTAACTACACCTGGTACAAGGAGAATGAAGACTCACCAAAAGCATCAGGACAGATCTTCACCATCACTGACTTCAGAGCTGAACACAGTGGGAATTATTACTGTGAAGCCCAGAACAGAAGAGGACGTCAGAACTCCACCTTACATCTGATTGTTGTAGCAGGTAAGATTCTCCATGACACTAATTGGCTCATTAACAGACAGTATCACCTGGCAAACTGATTTATGAATCAACCTCCCCAATAAGGTCCAGTACTGTTGATCTAATGACTGTCTATCTCCATTTCTAGATAAATCAACAATAACAATGATAACAAACAGCATCAGGTTGACTCTGGTGGGGGTTGGGGGGCTGATTCCTCTGCTTCTTTTTTGTCGGTGGATGAGGTGAAACAATAAAAATTAATCATCACTGATTTTCTACTATTACTTCAACTCATAATCATAGTTTTGCAGTTTCCCATTAAACCTTTTATTTGTTTATTTTTGGATTAAATTCAAGAAGAAGAAAGCTCTGAGCTCCACCACTGAACCAAATGAACCCATAGAGACTGTGGAGGTGAGGAGAGAGATTTGGGACAGAAATTTACTCTACCAAAGGGTCATCATTTGTTGTTTATGAGTTCATAAAGACAATTCACATATAACTTGATTAGTTCAATCTTTCTTCATAGAAACCACAGAGGCGTCTTTACCGTCACATATTTTCCAACCCCATTTCTTGCAGAAGTCCTTTTTAACCAAAGAGCAATTTAAGGAAACAGTCTTTCTTTCGTTATAAAATCTAATTGACTTTCATCTTAATGTCTCTCCCCATCAGTTAGACTCTTGTCCTGAGTATGAGGACATCTCAGAGACTGTAGCACAGACAGAAGACCCAGAGGAGCAGGAAGACCTGGTGTGAGGGGGTGATTCTGAGAAAGAACTCATCAAAACTTTATGTGGTTTTCTTCCCATGCAGTCAAACCAGAGGGAGACTCACATGGAGGAAAACAAAAAGAAGTCTTTAACTCCAAACTTTTTCATTCTCAGTTTTTTAGAAGCAGCAGGTAGCAGAAGATTTGAGAAGAATGCAGCTTTATTTGTACCTGTGCAGGTACATAACATAACTGAACTCAGTTCAGGATTTGACTTGGTATGCAAAGTGATACTTTATGTAGTAAATTACTTTTAAGAAATTTTGTTCACCTTTTCACATCACACCTGTCCTGGCAGAGAAAGCCAGTAAAGTCCATCTATTCCACAGCATGTACAGTAGATCTTATATGGTATATTTTTACACATTGAAAAACATGAGCTCAGCTCTGTCAAACTTTGCTAGTTGTTCATTTGTATTGAATGAATTGTATTGTATTGCATGTATTGTAGTGTGAACATGATGCCAGTTCCCTCTCACTGCTGCAGAGGGAGATAGTGTTCAGGTGCAAGCTTTTGATTTCAGCTTTAAACAAACTCTTTTTGTGTTCATTCTTCAGAATGAAGTTTTTATTGATCAGTAATGAGTGCAAATACAATTTAAATTAGTTTGTATGATCTGATGTATTTCTCACGCTCGCCCAATGTTGTCCATCTGTAAAACTTGTCACAGTGTAATAAAGGTTTACTCTGGTGAACAACCTAAAACAGCAACTGGCTGATGGAATCAAACTGACTCTGTCCTTCCACTGCAGCTCAACACTTCAAGGAAAGAGCTAATTACATTCTAGATGTCCACTTGATTTGTCTCACTTGAACAGCTAAAGTCTCATATTACTTATATGGCCCTATGTAGTTTTGGCCATTGTAGTTTTTGCTGGCAGGTCTCTATTAGAGCCCCCTACAGCTTCAGAATAGATATTTGGCAGCTCCTATGTTTACTTGTGTCTGACTCCTCGCTCGGTCAGTCTGCCTTTTCCTCTTTCTCTGTTCCTCCAACAATGCTTTCCTAGCTTTCTGCTTCTTTTTGCCGGCGCAGCCATGACGATAGTGTGAAAAACTCCATTGCTACCTTGTTAGCCAGTTCCTGAATGGGCGTATGTGTGCAGTGCCGTGAAGCAATTCCTTACATCGCAAGACCTGATATCACGCCATACTTCCTGACGATGAGGCCGGGGGCTTGTCAGCCAAAAGTTGCAAGGGTTTTTCTGCTCACAGGTGCTAGGGGGGAGCAAGACGACCACCATTCAACTCGAAAAAAGTCATATAACTATTCCAATTACACCGAAGCTGTTCAGTTAAGGTAAATTAAGCTAAAAAAAACTGCATATTTCCCCTTTAAAGCAACACTAGAGAACCTTTCCCGCTTCGGTCCCCCTACAGGTTGTCTCACTGGAACTACAGCTCGCGCTACCTGATCTGGCAAACTTGCATAATGTAATGTAATGGACAATTCCTCTTCCAACCTGCAGGGGGACCGAACCAGAAAAGTTCTCTAGTGTTGCTTTAATTAATGGCTAGTATGAACAGGTGATATTTCAACAAAAGAAAAAAGACTGATATCAAACCTCAGGATCACAGTTCTTTAGCTAATTTGCCGCTCCTCTTTTGACCCTGCAGATATTTTACTGAGTGTTCATTTCATGCTATATTCTATTTATTTTGCAGTAAAATTCTTAATATTATATTATATATTATATGATATGCTTTTATTCATAGAGTTGAGACTGACTAGCTGAGTATGAGATGTCCTAAAATGGTCTACATATTTACTGAGGTAACAAATTCACCATTAAGCTAAAAAACTGCATATTTCCCCTTTAAAGCAACACTAGAGAACCTTTCCGCTTTCCCCCCGGTATGCAAGTGTCATTCTTCTGTCACCACATTCCGGACTGAAAGTTTTTTTTGTCTCACTAAAAGAAAAAAATTGTTGCACTGCTCAATTAACTTTGGTGTTAAATGAGCCTTAAGGCTCTGACACACCAAACCTGACGGCTGACCGTCGGCAGAAAAGGCAGTTGGACTGATCAATCGCCCGAGGTCCAAAAGTGCCTCGGAACACACCGACGCGGCGCCGACTTGAGCGCGTAACGTTCAGCGTGGAGTGAGACGTAATACGTCTCCATAACAGCATGCGGCGCTAATCTGTATTGTCACCCCAAAAAATGAAAACCGAGAAATGACACCGCATCACGTGGGTCTGGCTTCTCCAGCCGAGCATAATGGCGGCTTGTTCGAAAATACGAATCAATATCTTACGAAAATAGTTCACGCAAACGTCTTTCTGAAAACATTTTACATGTAAGCGAGAAATAGGCCATGCAGTTGCTGAATCTGTCTTCATTTCAGATCAACAAAGTTCAGTTTAAAAGATTTTCGTCAGATTTTGAGAGGCGTTTGTCACTCATCCCGCTTGCCATTTCCGGGTTAGCACTCCACCAATCAGATTGGTCATTAAGTCCGACTGCCCGCCCTCCGATTCAACATGACATATCGGCTAAAATGAAGGCCGACGGCCGTCCGACCCGGTTACCGACGCGAACACACTGAACAGACTCGAGTCTCTGACCTCGCCAAACTGTCCGACGGCCGATTATCAGGTTGGTGTGTCAGGGCCTTTACTGTCTCATGAGGCTGCTAGTGTTGCTGTAGACTTTAAGCCATGCTGTTAAATAAACTCTGCATGAATTAACATGTATTGATGGTATTGCACATACACACCTTTGTGTTTACCACTGTTGAGAAGCTGAAATAGTGTGTGTGTGTGTGTGTGTGTGACCTCACTTCCTCTTTCTGTATAAGCAACATGCATTTGTCATTTATCTTCTCTACTTGCTCTGTGTTACTGCATGTAAAAAGACGTACCAGTGCTGTTTTAAAATCCTTTTATCTTTCAGGTGTCTATAGTCAAACCTGCAACAGAGTGACAGAGGAACTGTCAGTCAGTGGGAACATGGAATGCCTTACCTTCATGTTGGTCCTCCCCCTGTACGCTACAAACTAAACAGGAACCCACTCATAGTGCTACTAGTGGTCATACAGTCAACTCCACACATTACCTTTAATTACTGTAAAGATGGGTAACATAACTACAACAAACTACATTTGTTTAATGTTAGTTTATAGTGATTGTTATTTGTGTGTAAGTTAAATTGGTGTACATGTACTTCATGACTGGAATATATTTATTAAACATGGTCTTGGAAATTGAATTAGAATTTCTTTTACACACACACACACACACACACACACCTCACCTTTGAAACAATGTTACATTTAGTGTTCGTCTCTGTCTAATGTGACTTGTTTTTCTTTTCATGCATATTAATGATTTAAAGAGGAAGGAAGCCAGGCCGGTTTTTAACAGTGTGATATATGTTAAATACAAATGTACCAACCCCAGAACAAACACTCTGTCTTCAGAGACCACATCGTCCCTTCTTTAATGTAGACATGTTTATAGTGAGTTCCTGACACACAGTATTTCTCATGTATGTGATCTTCCTTCTGATTTAACAGAGACCAGAGGAGCAGCTATGAGTTTAACAGCAGCAGCGAGTGGATTTGTTGTCTTCCTTCTCTCTGTACAAGGTACTGTACATCTACATTTGTATTGTAAGGTATTTAGCACACTTCAGATATGCAGAGGAAGGTTGTTTTTCAGTAAATAAAAAGATTTGATGTTATACAATTTGGTGCGATCCCTTCAACATTAGACATTCACTTGTCTTTCTTTAAAATTAAGTTTTTACAGGATTACCAACACAGAGCTCTGTGTGTGTGTGTGTGTGTGTGTGTGTGTGTGTGTTTTTGTGTGTGTGTGTGTGTGACAACATAAAAATAACATAAGTGACTAGCTGGTGAACACAGTGGCACATGTAGCTGCTAAAGCAAGAGTGAATATTGGACTTAAATTCATCAGATGTCCAGAAACACGACTCTAAACTAATGCTCTGTGTCTGCTGGATGTGTGAATGAGCAACAGTTTGCTAACACTCTCACCATATCAACTCTATAAGGAGACAAAATGGCCGTGTGTGTCTGTTGTAGCTTTGACAAACTTGTACACAGTGCAGAGAAGCCAGATGGTTTCTTTCACCTATCAGAGAGGATCATGTAGGTGTAACATGCAGGATGTTCACAGATCTTCAGACAAAGCTAACAATGAGATTAGGACAGTGTTACAGTTAATTATATTCCATAGATTCACTGCCAGGTGTTCATTTCATTTCGATTAGGACTAATCTGAATTGTGCATGTTTGTGTCAGAGATCTGGAAGCCATTTTTTATTTTTAAGTATCATAGGGGCGGCTTGTGTCTTGTTGGAACAGTGGTCACCCCTCAACCACAAGATTGGTTGTTCAATCCTACGCTGCTCCGCTCGCATGTCAGAGTGTCCCTAAGCAAGACCCTGAACCCCACGTTGCTCCCCAGATGCATTATTTAATACTTATGATGGGCTCAATGCAAGAATTACATTTAACTACATTGTACTTTGTGTATGTGACAAATTAATAATTAAGTTTCATTTTTAAATTTTGTTCTCTCTGTGGAACAAGTCTGTATGTGTTAACTCAACCCAGTATCATGCCTAACCAGTGGGTGTGTTACACACTTAGGCGTGATACTGGGTTGGTTAACGACATGTCACACTATTTGGCCTCGCCTCAGTGTTCTACATTTCTCTACAGTTTCCATTCACACTCTGCAGCAGCCTGAGTGACAGAAAAGTAACCGAGCAGAGCAGATTCTTTTTTTTCACACCCTTCTAAAATGTTATCTTGAGCTTTTGTTTTATCTTGTTCAGTAAATACTATGTTAAAGTTTAATACATCACTGTTCTTACAGATTAACTGCATATATCATGTCTTCAGCTGTGACTGTTCCTTTACATTATAAATTATCATGTAAAACTGAATGATTTGCATATTTTTTCATTCCTCTGTTTACTTAAGCATAAACCAGAAATAACATTAAAACTTGACTTATATGCCCTTTTGTAATAAAAGAAGATAGTGGAAAGTCCCCAAAAAAGAACAAATATAAGAAAGTTTTAAGCTCAGTTCTAGTCAAGATAAAACTGCAGTAAAACAGCCTGCGTTTTGTAAAGTTGGTCCACGCCTTATGGCGCTGACACACTAACCAGACGACCGACCGTCGTTAGAAAAGGCAGTCGGACTGATCAGTCGGGTCCCGCGGATCCCAAAACTGCCTCAAAACACACTGAGGCGACACTGACTTGAGCGTACGTATACGTCTCCATAGCAGCAGACGGGCGCTACTCTGTATCAAAGGGCTTCTATACTCTTTGTCTGTATTGTTGCCCAAGAAATGAAAAACCGGCAGCTGATTGACGCTGCGCGCGTGAGTTTGTTTTTTCCAGAAATTCAAAGCTAGACTGTCATGGCGGCTTGTTCAGAATACGATCTCATATTGTACTAAAATAGTTCACTGAAACATGTTTCTGAAAAACGCAGCTGCTGAATCTGTCTTCATTTCAGATCGACAAAGGTCAGTTTAAAAGATTTTCGTCAGAATTTCAGAGACTCTAGTCACGCTCATTCCGCTCCCCGTTTCCGGGTTAGCACCCCACCAATCAGATTGGTCATTGAGTCGGACTGCCCGCCCTCCGATTCAACACGTCAAATCGGCTAAAATGAAGTCCGACAGCCCCTCCGGCGGACGATGGCACGGAACACACCGACTGACCTCGCCAAACTCGACAGACTCACTAAAAGATTATCTCAGACTGTCTTAAAGTGGGACGGCATGAGAGCAGAAGTAGTTGTTGGGAAATCACACACTGAAGCACCTTCACTACAAAAGTCTCCTGATGTAGTTCTGAGTCTGATTGGGCTTCCTGATGTTCTCTGTGTTACAGTGATACAGGGTCAGGATGGCTGGGGAGTGACTTACACCTCTACTCAGATCTGTGCTGTTGAAGGATCAACAGTGAACATACGCTGCAGCTACACATACCCATACTTGAGGAAAGGCAGTTATACTAGAGTTGAGAAAACATTATGGTTTACTAAAAAGAATAATAATGAACCTGTAGATCTGATAACAGACTCAGAATATTCAGGTCGTGTGCAGTACAGTTCTAATAACAAGGACTGCACTCTGAGAATCTCAGACCTGAGAGAGAGAGACTCAGCTGTGTACAAGTTCATGTTCACAACAAACCAAGAAGGTGGAAGATATACCGGTTCACCTGGAGTCACTTTGTCTGTCACAGCAGGTAACATTTCTATTCATATGTTAATTATTTCCAAATGTTCAAGATCTAGAAAACAATAATATAAATGTGTTGTGTGTTTATTTGCAGTTGTTAGTTGACAGTTTAATAAAACAGTTGTTGTATGTTGACAGTTTTGTCTAACATAACATTCATGTTCCTTCTTCACACATCCAGGTCTCCAGGTGATATCACATTCTAACTGGCTGGAGTGTCGGAGCAGTTGTCGTCTACCTAATAATCCTTCCTATGTCTGGTACAAGAATGGACAGGAAATTCAGGCAAAAACATCTTATTATTTATACCCTGTGTATAATTCAGACAGCTATTCCTGTGCTCTTCAAGGATATAAGGATTTCCCCTCTCCTTCAGTGTGTGAGTTTACTCAACATTCTTCCAACACAACACCATTTAGTGGAGCCTTATAACTTCATGTAGTGTAGTTTTAATCTGGAAATTCCTATTGTGATTCCTCACAGACTCTGGTTTACAAATGGTCAAAATGGTTTTATCTTTCAGGTGTCCAAGGTGAATCCTGCAACAGAGTGACGTACACTGACAGAAGCATCTGTGCCTCTAAAGGCTCTTCAGTGGACATTTCTTGCTTGTACAACAGCTACAATTATCCTGACAAATCAACATTCTGGTTCAGTCGTGAGCGTAATCATGGAGGGCAGAATCCTTCCCAGCCTGAAGACCTTAGTACAGACTCCCAGTATACAGGTCGTGTTCATGTAGAAACAGAGAGAGGACGCTCCACTCTGAGAATCTCTGACCTGAGAGAGAGAGACTCAGCTGAGTATCACTTCAAGTTCATAACACCAAGATTTGAATGGAGGAGTTTACCTGGAACAACTCTGACTGTCACAGGTACTGATCAACACAAACTGATGGAAATACACCAACACAGTACATTTAAAAACATATTATTACTTAAATAATAATATATATAAATAATATTAAATAATAAATAATATTAAATAAATACTTATGCTCATTACTACTTCTAGGATTTTTAACTGTTGTGCTGATGTGTACAGCACAGGCCAAACGTTTGGACACACCTTCTCATTCAATGTGTTTCTTTATTTTCATGACTATTTACATTGTAGATTCTCACTGAAGGCATCAAAACTATGAATGAACACATATGGAATTATGTACTTAACAAAAAAGTGTGAAATAACTGAAAACATGTCTTATATTTTAGATTATTCAAAGTAGCCACCCTTTGCTTTTTTGATAACTCTGCAAACCCTTGGTGTTCTCTCAATGAGCTTCATGAGGTAGTCACCTGAAATGGTTTTCACTTCACAGGTGTGCTTTGTCAGGATTAATTAGTGGAATTTTTTCCCTTATTAATAAAAAAGCAAAGGGTGGCTACTTTGAAGAATCTAAAATATAAGACGTTTTCAGTTATTTCACACTTTTTTGTTAAGTATATAATTCCATATGTGTTCATTCACAGTTTTGATGCCTTCAGTGAGAATCTACAATGTAAATAGTCATGAAAATAAAAGGAAACGCATTTGAATGAGAAGTTGTGTCCAAACTTTTGGCCTGTACTGTATGTACTTTTTTTTTAGAACCTGGGATAACATATAGCTTATTGTTCTCACGTCCAGCTCTGCAGGTGCAGGTGATCAGAGTCTATCAGTCTTCTACCGAGGCAGAGCTGAAGTGTCACAGCAGCTGCAGTCCAGCTGGTGGTCTCTCCTACGTCTGGTTCAAGAACAGAGAACACATTACCTCGGTGGAGACATCTACTTATACAACCTGGTTTTATCCCACAGACGTCTTCTCCTGTGGGTTGAAAGGACATGAGAAGTTCCCCTCTCCTTCAGTGTGTGAGTTTACTGTGTCAGGACACAAACACACTGACATTACAATACAATGACAATTTCAGACGTAATCTCACTGGAGTCTTCTGATTCTTAATGTAGGTGCAGCAGGATTATTCATAGAAACAAAAATCACTCCAATAGTAGAAATATTCAGATATACTTTATGTTCTGATGTTACATTTCAGAATTCCAGTGTTCTGCATTTCTCTACAGTTTCCATTCACAGTTGAGTTGAGTGACCACAGACAGAAATGGAACCGAGCAAAGCAGATTCTTTTATTACACTTCACCCTTCTAATATTAATCTTCTGCCTTTTTATTTTGTTCACAGGTTCAATACATTGCTGTTCCTTCACTGCACCCTCTGTATGATGTCCTGCCTCAGTGCACCTAGAGATTAACTGCAGAGCAGAGATCATGTGTTCAGCTGCGACTGTTCCTTAGCATTATAAATTCTCATGTAAAACTGAATGATATGCATATTTCTCCATTCCTCTGTTCACTTAAGCATGAACAAAAAAATAACATTAATACTTTATTCATATACACATTATTAAAAACAGACGTTAGAAAGTCCCCAACAAAGTACAAATATAAGAAAAACCTGTGTGATACAGTGTTAAGCTCAGTTCTAGTAAAGCAGTCTGAGTTTAGTAAAGTTTGTCCACGTCCCCAAAACCCCAAAACAAGTTGGTACTATCAGATTATCTTTGTCTCACACTGACTTGGGATGTGAGTGGTAAGTGTGAGAGCAGAAGTAGTTTTGGGAAATGTAGCTTCACACACTGAAGAGCCTTCACTACATGTAAGTCTGTCTCCTGATGTAGTTCTGAGTCTGATTGGGCTTCCTGATGTGCTCTGTGTTACAGTGATACAGGGTCAGTATGGCTGGGGAGTGACTTACACCTCTACTCCGATCTGTGCTGTTAAAGGATCAACAGTGGAAATACACTGCAGCTACACATACCCATCCTGGTGGAAAGGCAGTTATACTAGAGTTCAGAGAACATTATGGTTTACTAAAATGAATAATAATGAACCTTTAGATCTGACAACAGACTCAGAATATTCAGGTCATGTGCAGTACAGTTCTAATAACAAGGACTGCACTCTGAGAATCTCAGACCTGAGAGAGAGAGACTCAGCTGTGTACAAGTTCAGGTTCATAACAAACCAAGAAGGTGGAAGATATACCGGTTCACATGGAGTCACTTTGTCTGTCACAGGTAATATTTTCATTAATATGCTAAATACTTCCAAATACACCAACACAGTACATTTAAAAACACTGAACATGTTGATAACAATCAATCAGTTTGTTAAATTAATTTTAACAAAAAATTACAGTTAATAAATAAATACAGTTACTAATTGCTCGCTGCTACTTCTAGGAATTGTAACTTGTGGTGACATGTATCTACTTTTTTTTAATATCATTTTTAGAACCTGTGATAAAATATGATTTTTGTTCTCATGTCCAGCTCTGCAGGTGCAGGTGATCAGAGTAACAGTCCAGCAGTCTTCTACCGAGGCAGAGCTGAAGTGTCACAGCAGCTGCAGTCCAGCTGGTGGTCTCTCCTACGTCTGGTTCAAGAACAGAGAACACATTACCTCGGTGGAGACATCTACTTATACAACCTGGTTTAATCCCACAGACGTCTTCTCCTGTGGGTTGAAAGGACATGAGAAGTTCCCCTCTCCTTCAGTGTGTGAGTTTACTGTGTCAGGACACAAACACACTGACATTACAATACAATGACAATTTCAGACGTAATCTCACTGGAGTCTTCTGATTCTTAATGGAGGTGCAGCAGGATTATTCATAGAAACAAAAATCACTCCAGTAGTAGAAATATTCAGATATACTTTATGTTCTGATGTTACATTTCAAAATTATTTCCTATTATTATTTCAGGACGATTTGAACTTTAAAATATGCTGTTTCTTCATTTTATGTTTAATAATTCTGTTATTGAGATGCTCCATTACTAGATGATTGATGATGTCATGGCCAAAGCTCTAAACTGCAGTTAATTGAACAGTTTTGGACTGAAACAGAATCCATACTGTCAGCTTGTAAGTTTGATTTAAAACTTTAAAATGGAGTTTCTGAAGATTTACTCAGACATAATTTATGTTAGTAAGGATAAATCTGAAAACCATTTGATTATATTCACATTTATTGTCATCTCACAGAGAACAGATACTGACTCAACAGAATGCACAACTTGACTGCTACTATAACCACAGGGACTTGATAAAATAATCTGAAACTGGCCGGTAACATTTGCAAACTGTAACAACAAACTAAAACAGCATCTGACCACAAACAAAACTGAATATTTATGTTCAGTCTTGTAAATATAACATGTGTGTAGTTAATGATGCAACAGCTGTGAGTAGAAAGAAATATTAGGAGGTAGTTTGTTGTATTTTTCTAATTCATGGGGACAGCCCAATGAAAATATTAATAAGAGCCTTTTTCCAAAATAAAACTCAAGGTTCACTCCTCACCCACAACAGTAATGGCAGAAATATTTACAAAAGATGACCAGGAAGTGATCTGCACTCTGGACAGCTGCCAGGACCAATAATAGGGATAGTTTAAAAGAAACAAAAGTAACAATTAAAATAGTCAATGGTCTATATATTCTTATCTTTATTAAGTTATTCATGTTAATGTCTCCTCCAGATGCTCCAAAGGTTGTTCCCCTGTCTCTGACACCCACTGGGGAGATCAGAGAGAACAGGAGAGTGACTCTGACCTGTAGCAGTGATGCTAACCCAGCAGCTACTTATACCTGGTACAAGGATGGTAAACCTCTCTATAAAAATACACCGCTTGTCTTCAGCTCCATCCAGTCCTCTGACTCTGGACGTTATTACTGTGAAGCTGAGAACAAGTTGGGGAGGAGGACATCTGAATCCATCTCTATTGATGTGAAATGTGAGTAAAACATCTCTATTTTAAAAAGCAACATACAGCAAGTCACTGTCTGAATTTGTAGGCGTACTTTGCTGATCATTCTTGATTTTTTTCAGCTCAGTCTGCTTCACATTGACAGCTGTAGGTCACTGAACAGCAGTGGATGAGGAAAAGGTCGTTTTTAGGCGCTGTTGGCATCAGTTTGACTTCTCAGAACAAAACTACTCTATGATTTGTCATCATTTTAATGTTTTCACACATCTCCCCACACCATTTTACCAGAAAATTTAATTGGTGTGTATCATTGTACAGTAGTAGTGCAGTTTTTATTACCTGTATAACTGGAGATGTTAGAGATTCATCTGAAGGATTCAGTCATGTAACAGTTAATCTGTCTGTCTATTAAGAGTTCACAAATAGGATCCAAACTTTGCCACATCATTCTGTTAGTTAACAGACGGTGTGAGGTGTTGCTTCTCTGTATGGTTAACAGTAATCTGCCTTTAGTGATCTAAATATAACACACAGTAGCAACCAAATGTCAGTATGTACTCACTCATCTGCTCTACATTGTTCATGATACAAATGATTTTCCATGATGGAATATATATTTTTTCTTTTACAGTGGGCACAACTGAAGCCCTGAAGTTTGGGTAAAACTCAAACTCCAGTCTGCACCACCAACAGTCACCTGAACTAAACAGTTCACATCAGCTGCAAAACTCATTCCAAGCAACACAACTCTTAACACACGTCTCAAAACAGGCTCAGTGCAGCCAAACACTCAGAACAATCCTCACTGAGATAACACACACTGGCACTCAGAACACACTGAGAGTAAACACACACTAGCATCAAACACCAAGACAGAAATTACAAACTTTCTCATCTTTACAGTTTGAACAATTTGAGTGACTTCACACTACTCAATAGTTTCTTTAAAGAAAAGCTATATATTTTATAATATACCAATGTTACGTAAGGTAAACAAGAAGGAATGAAAATCAGCGGTTTGCTTCAATATAGTATTTTGTCTCTAGTAATTTATGGAATTACAGTAATGGAAAAAAACTAAAGGTACATAACAGTAACAAAAAATAGTGTGACTAATCCTGCCTCTCTCCAGCATCATGCAGCAAGTTTTCTTCATCACATTGGATGTCTCAGACATCTTACCTGGACATAATGGTATCTCTGCTCTTTTACCTGTTTCTCTCAAACGGTACAGTGTAGAATTGTTTCCTTCTTATTTGGTGTTTGTATACAAAAAAAGGCTTTCTGAGCTTTCTCTATATAAATACCGTATATGTTCACTAACTAGTCTAAAACAAGACACCTGCTTAGGCTTTCAGCTAAAATAGCGATCAGCAGTGTTTGATAGGCACCAGACTGAAATCTATTCTGTTTTGAATGTGTGGTTAACAGTGTTGACAGCAGTGTGTTAGCATTTGAACAAAGTGCTGTAAATCCAGAGTGTTGTGCACATTGTGGTTAAAGCCATGAGATAAGTGTGTAGAGTTTTGAAAACTGTGTTCAAGCAATGAAAAACAAACTAGAGATTGGTCCACATGAACTGCTGCTATACAGACTGGAGTTAGAGTTTTGCACATGTGGCTTCAGTTGTGCCCACTGTCGTTTAGCAATCAGAAAAAACTGTAATGTGTCTTTACACCTTGTGTCCCACAGATGGTCCAAAGCTTCCCTCTGTGTCAGTGAGTCCCTCTGCTGAGATAGTGGAGGGCAGTTCAGTGACTCTGACCTGTAGCAGTGATGCTAACCCAGCAGCTACTTATACCTGGTTGAAGAGCAATGTAAAGCTCAGACCTCCCACTGAAGAACAACAGCTGGTCCTCACGTCCATTCAGTCCTCTCACTCTGGACAATATACATGTAGAGCTAGGAACAGCCTGGGGTCTAACACATCCAAACCCATTTCTATTGAAGTGAAATGTGAGTGAAACCACTTTATTTAAATAACGGTAAACAGTTTAATTTTAGTTAAGTTATGCCGATACATATTTCTTCCAGATTTTCAAAAGCTAGGCAATCTGTTTCAAACATACTTTTAGGATATTTCATTTTTTAGCACATTCAAATGTAAGATACTCATTGCTTGTTACCCCCTCCCCACACACAACACACACAAACATGTTGCAGCAACTCCAGTCTGGTTGAGGAAAAGGAGAAAAGAAATGATATAAAATCACATCTCTGTTTACTCCACTGTGTCTCAAACCAAGTGTCAAACCTTCAACACAGTGTATAGAATGTAGAAACAGCAATATCAGCTGCTCAGTCCACCACTTTGGTCCTAATGAATATAGCTTAAAAAGTGATTCATCTATTGTCATGACATTTTTAAAAAGCCTTACAGAGCTGTACAAATTGCAGGGGGCTGTTATATTCTGTCACTTGTTCAACATCTGTTAGAACTAATGACCACTTACCTATGTTTTCTCCTCCAGATGCTCCAAAGCTTTCTGTGTCAGTGAGTCCCTCTGGTGAAATCGAGGAGGGCAGTTCAGTGACTCTGACCTGTCAAAGTAATGCTCATCCAGCAGCTAACTACACCTGGTACAAGAAGAATGGAAATACAGAACTTCAACCTCTCAGTGAAAATACACCTCTTGTCTTCAGCTCCATCCAGTCCTCTGACTCTGGACAGTATTACTGTACAGCTGAAAACTGTGGAAACATCTACGAAAATATTAATGTTTAAAAGTTAAATCTGTCCAGTCTTTACAGGAAAGGATTTTGGATCATAACTACTTTCTTCAGTAATCTCTGTTAACACATCTCCTCCAGATGGTCCAAAGCTTCCCTCTGTGTCAGTGAGTCCCTCTGCTGAGATAGTGGAGGGCAGTTCAGTGAATCTGACCTGTAGCAGTGATGCTAACCCAGCAGCTAACTACACCTGGTACAAGGAGAATGAAGACTCACCAAAAGCATCAGGACAGATCTTCACCATCACTGACTTCAGAGCTGAACACAGTGGGAATTATTACTGTGAAGCCCAGAACAGAAGAGGACGTCAGAACTCCACCTTACATCTGATTGTTGTAGCAGGTAATCATACTTCCACACGACAGACCATTTTTACATTATAGGACATTAAGCAAAAACCACAAGCAAAACTACAGTACACATGAGTCATGATGTGGAATGCATCTGTCTGAGGATCTATGATCTTATGTCTAATTATCAGTTGCTAAAGGACCCAAACAACTTGTAATTCCATAATGAATCGTCTGGTTTCATCACTGTTTCCCAGGTTCAATGAAATCAGTAGCTGCTGGATCCATCACTGCTATTTTCCTGGCTATCATATTCCTCTGTGCCTTCCTATTTATTAGGTGAGCAGTTCAGTTTTACTGTGATTACATTCAGTAATGCATCATTAAATTATTTAGTAATTTAGAATTGTATTTTGATGATTCATTTGATTGTTCATTCATTCTCCTTTCCAGAAGAAAGAGGTCCTGGAAACGAACCAGCGAGCCTGGAGAGAGACCAGACAACCAAGCTCAGGTCAGAAGAAGAGTTCAGTCAGAGTCCTCTCTCACCTGGAAACATTTGAATAATGCTTCATGTCCTCTGCTAAATTATAAGGTGCTGAGACAGGGACACTGTATAAAATAATATAAACCTCTCCATCTACACAGACATGATAGGGTTTGTAAATAAAGAGGATTTAGGCAATCCTTGAATTATATTTCCCTCTGCTGGTGATCAGTAGGCATTACACCGACAAAAACAGAAGTGACCTCAAACCTGTGGTTCACTTTTTGGTTTTGAAAACGAGACTTGATCCCACAACAGAGAACATGAAATAAATGTTGAACCCTGACTTCCCCCCTTTGTGTGAGGTTCCCACCGTTGTGATTGTCTACCCCGCCCCTGATTGATTTCACCTGTTCTCCCCTCCCTCATGTAGAAATAGTCCTTGTCTCCCTTCCTCTTGTGCCAGTTTGTCTTGTCTTGTCTCCATGTCAGTCTCGTCCTCGTTCCAGACAGGTTTTATTTACGTCATTAAGTTTGTTTGTTAAGATCCTCCTTGTGAACTCTTTTCTTTGTTTAAACATTTGTCAAGTAAAGACTTTATTTTTATAGTTTTACATTTTTCATTATTTTTTATTTTTTTCGTTTTGACTTTTTGTTTTCAAGTTTAGTTTTAATTAGTTTTTAAAGCGGGTTTGCTAGTTTAGTTTATATTTTTGAAAATGCTTAGTTTTAGTTTAGTTTTTATTAGTTTTAGTCTTTTTGTAATATGGGTTATTTGTCAGGGGCAAGACTCAAAAAGGTCAGAAAAAAGTATTGTGTAATAATAACTCAACAAAAACATCATACAATTTTAGAAATATGTATTCACATGTTCCAACAATAACACCAGTGTGGTACATAAAATGTGCATATGATGATGAGCACAAATATCTAAACAGTCTACACAAGACGCAGCAGACTAAAGAAGACATACATCAACAGGGGTTTTGAACTTTGGTTCGAGTAAAGTGACGAACTTTTTGAAGTCGATCGACTCCCACAGTTGTGTAGACATCCCAGTATCAATCCACATATTAACCCCCGCTTCCTCCCGCTTTTAGTGTTGATGCGTATTTACTAACCAGCAGCTATCAGGTCGCCGGTGAAAGCCCTCCTGTAGTGTTCTCTGTCCTGAGGTTGTCTCCGTCATACTGCCTGGTCCTGTATCCAGACATGCTGTACCGGGGTTAGCTTCTGGTCCGGGGAAAGGGGGGCTTTGCGTTCTCCTTGCCGTGTCACTGCTTGTTAAGGTAAGCTAGGTTAACCTCCTTCTGCGCTTCTCAAATGTACTTTCAAATTCGTGGGATTTTTCCCTTTAATAAATTGTCCACTTATTTTACCACCTTCCACTGCGAGGCACTTGCTTCTATCTGACACAGTCAGAATCAAACAGGACTCTGCCGCTTTCTTCAGAGTTTCGGTACCGCTATGATGCCAGGCGAGGGGCACGAACTATGTTGTGTTCAATTTGACGTGGAATGTCGGAATTTCTGGGTATCCAGTCGGAAACTATGTCTACGGCATAGACTGAATAAAACAGGTCTATGGTCGGAAATGTCAACTCTGAAAGATATGACGTTATTTGCTCTGTGAAAGACATTGACAAAGACATTTACTCGATAACTTTATTTAATTTAGCAAACAGACATTACAGATTTAGTTTAGTTATCGTTTTTTTGTAATAACTCGTTTTTAACGACTTTTCCCTCCTAGTTTTTGTTATTTTGTTCGTTTTCGTTAACGATTATAACCTTGGTTCTGAGTCGTGCATTTGAGTCCACCAGTGTCGTGTCTAAGGTCGTTACAGAGTTTTTTGTTTTACAGGCCAATAAAAATCATACTTAAAGGTCCCATATTTAGTCATGTCGTTTTTTATTATAAAGCAGGTTGAGGTGCTATATAAATACTGTAAATGCATCAAAATGCTCAATCCACAGAGAAACACACACACAGTCCTTATTCCGTGCATTTAAACGAGCCGTTAGGACTCCAGTACGGTTCTGATGTCACAGCTGTACTATATATACTGTAGGTAGAAAGTGCCGCTACAGTGCCGTTACAGTCATTTTCTGGCTGCAATGATGGTGCAGAGACACAGAGAGTGCAGATGCAGAAGACCTGGAAACGCTGACCAATCAGAGCAGACAAGGCTTTTTCAGGAGGGGCTTAAAGAGACAGGCACTTAAAGGAACACGCCGACTTATTGGGAATTTAGCTTATTCACAGTAACCCCCAGAGTAAGACAAGTCGATACATACCCTTCTCATCTCCGTGCGTGCTGTAACGCTTTCTGACGGCTCCAGCGGCATCAGGCCAGCAGAACAGGCAGGTGAATGGTTCCAGTAATCCTACTGCTCCGAATAAGTGACAAAATAACGCCAACATGTTCCTATTTACATGTTGTGATTTGTAGAGTCACAGCGTGTACAAAACAACAACGTAACATGAGACACAGCCATCTTCTAACCGTAAAAAAAGCGAAAACTATATTCACAGGCGGAAGAATATAGTACTTGGGCGGACTGATATGCTCGCAGCAAGCCTGTCCAATTGCACCTGACTGCAGTACGCAGATCGGGGTTGGGCCAAATGTGGGCGGAGCTAAACGTTTGACTCCGTGGGCGCGCCATCTGGTGGCGGACATCAGGCAGCACATTCTCAAACGTCAATGCAACACCTTTATAATATATATTATAGATATATAGATTATAATAAATAATGATATTTGAATTATAGATTTATAGATTATAATAAACAATGATATTTGAATTGTAAAAAGGAAAAAAGAAAGGGGTTGGGTTTAGGAAAAGAAGAACGGGGAAAGCAAACATGACTCCCGGGAAATGAGCCCTGGTCTCTGGGGAACGCCAGACAACAACTGACGGTTGTTAAGGCAGAGGCGGAGTGGCAATCGGGAAAGTCTGGACGGACTAACCTGCCGGCTGCCTGCCCGCGAACGGACGCTGGCTGCCCGCGAACGGACGCTGGCTGCCCGTGAACGGATGCTGGCTGCCGGCTGGCTGCCCGCGGACGGACGCTGGCTGCCCGCGAACGGACGCTGGCTTCCCGCGGACGGACGCTGGCTGCCTGCCCGCGGACGGACACTGCTTGCCGGCCGGTGGCCTACATGATTTCCCGGTAGATGTTTTGGTTCCACTCCGCCGCTGGGTTAAGGAAAGGATAACTGGGAAAGCAAACGTAATTCGCGGGAAACGAGCCCATGTCTCTGGGGGACGCCAACAACGGACGGTTGGGTTAAGAAAAACAACAACGGGAAAAGCAAACTTCAAACGCGGGAAAAGATCTCCGGTCAGCTTGAAAGTCCTGCGTTTTCCCCTCACACCAATTGCCAGAGTGATAGAGAAATGGCTCTGCCAATTGCTATTTGGCAAGTGGGCGCAGTCAAACGTTTAGCTCCACCCACATTGAGCCACTCCTCGATCTGCGTACTGCAGTCAGGGCTTACTCAGCCTGTCTGAGAATATAGTTCCTGGTTTGTTTACAGATAGAAGACGGCTGTGTCTCATGTTACGCTGTTTTTTGTACACGCTGTGACTCTACAAATCACAACATGGAAATAGGAATATGTTGTTGTTATTTTGTCACTTTTGTCACAATTTGGAGCAGTAGGATTACTGGAACATTCACCTGCAGGATCTGTGCTAGGCTAAGCTAATGCTGGAGCCGTCAGACAGCGTTACAGCACGCACGGAGATGAGAAGGGTATGTATCGACTTGTCTTACTCTGGGGGTTACGGTGAATAAGCTAAAGTCCCAATAAGTCGGCGTGTTCCTTTAAACGGAGTGTTTCAGACAGAGGGTGAATACAGGTATATTCAGACAGACAGTATGAGGAAAATAAGGTGTCTTTTTAGAATTAAAGCATGTAAACATGTTCTAGAAGAAACCCAAAATACAAGTATGAACCTAAAAAACAACCTTTAAACACTTACCTATGTAGCTGAGGACTCTTGTCTATGTTACCTTCAGGGTTCAGTGTATGACAGTCCTTCAGCTCCAGTGCAGAGAACTCCAGCAGAGCCGCACGAAGACCTTTGCTATGCCAGCGTTAGCTTCTCTAAAAACCAGGAAGATGCTCTCTACTCCAACATCAGGCTAGCTCAGCGCCACAGACACAAGGAGGAAGAGGAGGACGAGGATGTGACATACACTGCTGTCAACTTTAAGAGTTCCAGTGCTACTACAGAGTGAGTCCATCAGAAAATTTTTGTTTTGTTTTTATATTTTCATACTCTAAGTATGTTTTTTTTTTTTTTTTTTCTTTCATTCACAGATCAGGAAATCAAAAGGCTGTGGAGGATTTATCTGAACTGTACAGCACAGTCAGCAAACACCCAAGACTTTAAACACAACACAGATCTGTGGTCTCTTTAAAGGGCAGGGTTGGTAATGTTGAAAAACTAGCAAGATTAGAAGGAAGCATCTCCTTGGTGCTCTGTCTAACCCCTCCCCCTGCCCTCTGGGCTCCCCCCCACACACAGACGTGCACCCCTGCCTCGCTGCTTTAGACAGTGTTCAAGCAGGTTAAACACACATTTATGAGTATTAGGATTGAGTTGATTTACTGTATTTAATGCATTATTATGACATGCAGCACTGGGTCATTTATCTAGTGTCATCAGTTAACAGCTGGTAAGCTTGTAATTTATAAAAATACCAATACAGAAATTGTTTAAAAATGCAATAATTTACTGCTAGTGTTAGCAAATAATCTTGTCATGTACATTTCTCCGTATATATTTCTTTATCACATTTTTTCTACTCAATGCAGAAAAATCCTCACATTTTAGAAACTGGAAACGATCCAAACAGTTCTGTTGATCATCTGAGTGTTTAGTCAGCTATTTATTCCAGCTGGACTTGTAGGCCTGTATATTGTTAGGTAGTTATTTATAATAAGACATTGTAGTTTTTTAAACTACATGTGTTTTGTGTGCAAAATCTTAATTTGTAAAGTAGTAGTCTATATCTTTGGATTTCTAACGTCCGGTGGATTTGTGAGGACTATGGTTAACTGCTCCTCAGATCTCTGCAGGGTAAATCCAGACAGCTAGCTAGACTATCTGTCCAATCTGAGTTTTCTGTTGCACGACTAAAACAACTTTTGAACGTACACATGTTCCACCAAAACAAGTTCCTTCCCTGAGGTTATTCCTGAGGCACCGGGGCTCCGTCTGGTGCTTATCCCCACAGTGCCGTGGAGGAAGGTCTGGCAAAGGGAGACTAAGACAGAACTGACTATACTGAAGGGTTATAATTTGTTGTTAATTTATGAGTTCATAAAGATAATTTATATGTAACTTGATTAGTTACATCTTTCTTCATATAAACCACTGATGTGTCTTTACCTTTAATACATTTTAATATGAAATCTAACTGTATCCAGATTCCGTTCATGAGGCTTTTGTCCCTTATTTTATCAACTCTTGTCCTGAGTATGAGAACATCTCAGAGACTGAAGTATAGACAGAAGACCCAGAAGAGCAGGAAGACCTGGTGTGAAGGTCAGACAGCTTTGAGTCTGCTGCATGGAGGGAAAACAATTCTAAACAATTTCTGAGGAATAATTCACCAAAACTTATTTGGTTTTCTTAAGATTCAGTCGAAGCTGGATGTTAACAAAAAGAAGGACAACATTGAATTTGAGGTAAACATACATTTACCTCAACTCCAAAAGTTTGCATTGTCAGTTTTCAGAAGCAGCAGCAGGTAGCAGATGATTTGAGTGGGATGCAGCTTTATTTGTACCTGTGCAGGTACATTACATAAGTTCAGGATTTAACCTGTAATGCAAATTGTGATTCAATGTAATACATTGCTTTTAATAAATATTATTCACCCTTTCACATGACACCTGTCCTGCCAGAGAAAGCCAGTAAAGTCCAAATATTCCACAGCATGTACAGTATATATTATATAGTAGCCTATATTTCAACACTTAAAAATTGTCTTCTTGGACAATTTAGAAATCTTTTTCTAAACCTGCAAACTTCTACTTGTAACTGCTTTACATAATTGTGTTTTCTTTTGCATCCCTATTATCCTAATGCATTTATCAATTATGTTTCTAATTCTGAATGTTTTAGTTTCTTATGATTGTACTTTCTGTGTTGTTGTTCTGTATTTGTCTTTGTAATCTGACTCGATGACATTGATAATGAGGGTCGCCCCTCAATGATCTCGCGATGATAAATAAAGGTTGAATGAAAAAAAAAAAAACATAAGCCCAGCTCTGTCACTCTTTGCTAGTTGAAACATGTTCTATGTATTTCAGTGGCCGACTCAAATAAACCTGCAGCTTGCACAGCAACTGTGTAGTTTGAACATCATGTCAGTTCCCCTCTCACTGCTGCAGAGGGCGGCGGTGTGCAAACAGTTTGGGATTTCAGCTTCAAGCTTCTTTTTCAGAATAAAGTTTTTTTTTTATTAATCAGCATTGAACACAAATAATAATTAAATATGTGTAATTGCTCTGACTTATTTCTCACTTGCTCATTATTCGTCCATCTGTATAACCTGTCACCATGTAATAACCTTTTACTCTGGTGGTAATGCACAACCGTGTGGCCCTGCGATGGACTGGCGACCTGTCCGGGGTGTACCCCGCCTTTCGCCCGACGTATGCTGGGATTGGCTCCAGCCCCCCCACGACCCTGTGCGCGGGATAAGTGGTTGACGATGGATGGATGGATGGATGGATGGTAATGCACAACCTTAAACAACTGCTTCCTGAAATAAAGCTGACTCACCAGTTTGCTTTGATGAGACAAGAATTGAAAAGAACAGACAAAACAAGATCACAAACATTTGAAGCTTTAGAGCGTAACTTTTTCATATTAATGAACGTCCGTTACTTTCAAGCCATTGCTAAATGAGTTGCTACAAAACTAATTAAGACTATCAGCTCCACACAACTCTCTCTGTAGTTCTCAACAGGTTCTCACTCCCATCTCGTAAAATACAGACACTTGGTCAGGTGCCTTTGTCGTTCTTATAGACACTAAAAGTCTCCTTTAGCATCATATAACACGCTTTAACTAAACGTGCTTGGTCGGGAATATTGGCGTCCCTTTTGACGCAGTTATGTTAAAGAAAAGGTCGTGGGTGGGCTTACTTTTCCGTGCCATGCGGGAATAACGGGACGGTTAAAGAAGAAAGCGACTTTAGGAAAGGTGACAAGCGGGACACAAACCCCGGGCTCCTGGGTGAAAGTCCTGTGTTTGACCCATCCTCCACCCAAAACAACCTCCCTATATGGAATTTCGGCCTTACATACTACTGCTAAACCATATGTAGCTGCCTGCTCTGCCCGATACGTTTTACAAACACGCTGAAGAACGCCTTTTTTGTCGCTTCAGACGCTGACAGCCACCGTCCAAACGTCCTTATTTAACAAGTTTGGAGTGAGAACGGGTTGATTTCTCAGTATGGCTATGTTCAGAAGATTGTGTCGTCTGGTGATTTTTCCGTGCAGAAACTCGAGTGAAGATAATGACCTCTTTTGAAGAGTCCATCATGTTTTTTTAATCCTCCTTGTCCTCCTTGGCTACTAGAAACTGCGTGGAGGATGGGTGGAGGTGGGGGTGGTGCGCGATCATTCTATGAAGAGTGTAACTTTGGAAGATTTCTACTTGATCTTTCTAACTTGAACCGCTAAAGTCTCATATTACTTTCATATAAACACAATATGGGGACTGGTCATTTTGTGTCCATCATTTACATTGACAGTATGAACAGATGGAATAAAATGCAAGAAGCAAAGCCTGTCTCAGTGTAGAACCTGACTATTGTTTGAAGACAGACTTTTTTTGTGAACCTATCCTTTAATAATTCAAGTAGCGTCTATCCAACCAGGCTCTAGGCACAGGGTTAACCAGTTAAACTAAAGAGCATTAATATATCAGCCGCTTCTGGTGATCGAGGGTATTACAATAACAAAAACAGAGCGATATCAGATATTTAGCAAATTAGATTCTCCACTTTTTACCCTGCAGATATTTTACTGAGTGAGGCCTAAGGTATGGTAGAAAGAAAACAAGTGATTAAAATGTTTTTCTTCTGAAATTTTAGAGATCTTTTAATTGGATGGAGAGTAGTCTCGAATTGCCAGACATTACTCCACAGCACTGTGGATACATACATTCCAGGATAGGAGAAAAAAAACGCTCTGGGTTGTTTGCATTTCTTTACTACAAACAAATATGCTCATACCAGTGTACAGTGTTGGGAAAGTTCACTTTCTACATGAAGTAGTTCAAAGTTCAGTTCACAAATTTCAAAATGAACTAGTTCAGTTCATAGTTCATACTTCAACATTTTGAACTAAGTTCACAGTTCCAAAAATGAACTAGTTCATAGTTCTTTTTTTCCATATGTTGCTGCGAGCTATTATTTTTCTAAATTGAAAGGCTAGCCGGGTGCTTCAGTTTCTTTTTGAAAGGCGCAAAGTTTGCACAAAAATGAAAGATTTTTCCCATCCTCACCGATCTTGTCATAAAACTTGTGCTTTGTCGCCTCCATGCTGCTTTTTGTTTTGATGACATTCATTCAACATAATTCACAGCCAAATAACAATTAAAAGTATGTTATTTGAACATTTATAACCTAACCTAACCTGGCACTGCCTCCGATTTGGTGTCTGCTGCGGTGCGCAGCGCTGTTTGGACCGTGCGCCGCTGCCCTTTTTTTCCTCCATAAACTCCGCTCTCAGCTCCTCTGCCAGTTGCTGCATGAACTTCCTCCGGGACATTTTACAGCTGGTGCACTCCTTGGAGAGGATGTGTGCAATGATTCCAGCCAGTTGTAGCATGTATAAAGTTATATGAACACGTAGACAGCTACCGTCTACGTGTACTGCGCCTTTCACAGAGCGATCGCCCGGTGCTTTTCTCCTGATTCAGAACCGAGTCTATCCACACCGTAGTAGCCTACGTTACCGACTCTGGCTTTGCCTTCGGCCCATCGGTGATGCATTGCCCACACTTGTTACTCGAGACCGCTAGTTACGTTTCTCTGACAGAGACTATGATTATTACTAAACAACCAAGATGCATCTTCAACCACACAAAAGATTAAAAACAAAACCGCGAAAATCCGAGCGGTCAATATGACAGTATGGCCAGAATAGGTCAAAGTGATTGTATTTTCTTTGCCTTTTGTGTAATGTACAGTATATAAAAACTATTTTAAATGAAAATACAGACTCTTTTAGGAAAAGTCAGGTACCAGCAGGATTGTATTTTTTTATTCAGCAAAGTTATTACACATATAAATTTCAAAACGGTCAAAATGACCGTCCTGGCCGTTCTAGTGTAACCCAGCCTTGGAGTTTTTTTTCCAAAAGCCAAGAAAAATCAAATCCGACAGATCTGCCCCCACTGCTAAAAAAAATCCTAGAGGAAACACTGTTCATGCTAGCTGGTTCTAAAGAAAACAGAATTGTTTTTTATTTTTGTTCTTTTGCTTTTTTGTTTTCTTAATTTTAATGTTCTAGTTTAACATATTAAATAAATAGAAATAAAAACTTTAGTCACTTTAACTAACGTAAAACTTTATGCAACAAAGCATACGATAAAACAAAATATTTTAAGTAAAACCAACTAGGCATTTAATGTATTATACTTAAAATAACAACTCCAGCCTTTCAAGCATTTAAGATAGATGCACTCAAGTTTTCATTACACGTTACTTAATGTTTTTAAAGATAAAAAAAGAAGGAAGAAAGCATGTGTCAATTTCCTGCCTGGCCGGATGGGAGTGCTTGCATCAGCAATGTCTTAATATACAGATAGGGCTGCAATTTTAATTATCGATTATTCTGTTTATTATTGTCTTTATCAATCGATTAGTGGTGTGGTCTATAAAGCCCAAATAACATCCTCAAATGACTCGTTTTGTCCACAACTCAAAGATATTCAGTTTACTGTAACAGAGGAGTGAAGACACTGGAAATGATTCACATTTAAGAAGCTGGAATCAGATAATTTTTACTCAAACCAATTAATCAAATATCAAAATAGTTGACAGCTAATCATCCTTTAATCTATGGAGACAGAGAATTGAACTACTACTCTGTCTGAGACAGGTTGTGACCTACTGCTGGTATGTTGAACACTGACCTGAATGAGATCTTGAACACCACCGTCTCAACTTACACAACATGAGTTCATGAGCTGCAAATTCTACCACAAGGCAGGCCCGTAGCCAATCTAGTGCAAGGCAACACATTCTCACTCCCATCGTGTCAAATATGGCTGCTTGGTCAGGTACCTTTGGTGTTGTTATTGACGCTAAAAGTGTGCTTTAGTGTCCTATCTAAACCCGCTTTATCTAAACATGCTTTATCTAAACGCGCTGGATCAGGACTATTGTCACTTTTGATGGGACAAAATTGCAACAGTTGGGATTAGGAAAAGATCGTAGGAGGAGTTATAGAATGAACATTTCAGAGACATGCAGACCTTAACCCCGGTCCCAGTCCAGTGTTGTTTGACAACCAACCTCCCTACTTGGATTTCAGCCTTCCATACTACTCACTATTAGCCTGAATGCCAGCTGAACTTAGCCCATAACATTTGAGGTCAGGAAGTTCCGTCTGGACTTGAACCGTTGTGGAGCAACTATGCTCGAACCAGAGCTGACCAATCAATGTGTCAGGGCGGGCTTCATACAATGATGGACAGATGATCAACAGAAAGTAATCAACCACGTCACCAAAGAGTGCTTGGGTTGAATTCATTTACAACAAAGATGGCTGCCATCTCGTCTGTTATAGAAGATATTGACAGAGCATTCATTTTGAAAGAGGAACAGAGAACCGCGATCACGTATGTATACACACTGCTACACCCGCCTGTAGCTTCTGTGACGTCTGTCTCCGTTGCTCTGATTGGTTGTAGGTCTATCCAATTGAGTGCAGAAGCATTTTCTTTCCTGGTTCGGTTGAAACACGCCCCATAATCACAGCCCAATAGAGCTCAACAGTCCTGCCCCTCCTCTGAGAGACCTTGGGTTCCAGAAGTAAAGTAAATTTCCCATTAATTTCTCCCATTGACGTCTGGAAAAGTCCGTATATATTTATATATGTAAAGAGTTTTAGACCAGATGTCACGGAGCGGAAGTAGATTTTATTTAAGCATGCTTTTACTTGGATTGCTGTGTTTTTACTATTTGCTGTTTCTATCTTTTATATTGCATGCCGCCATCAGACATGTATTAATCAGGATAAAGGACTTGTACCTGGGAGCCAGAGAATGGATTGATTAGATATAAAAAGGACAGAACAGCAACAGAAGAGGACACACGAGGGAGGACGCAGAGCACAGTAGACGGAACGGAACAGGCAGAGGAGCAGACAGAGAGGAGCAGACGGACAGACACAGAGAGCGAGACACAGAGACCGGGAGCCCAGTGAGAGCAGCATCGTCCCTGGTATGGAGGAGTACACCAAAAGACTCAAACACCGATCGCTAGCGGCAACAGTGGGAGAAGGTGAAACTTCTCCCTTCCGCGTAAGTCTCTTTCTAAGACCGGTGTTTGTTGTGTGTAGTGTACAAAGCTGTGGCACTTTTAAGGGATGTTTGACTGACCCTGAGTTCTCTTTTACAGGCTATGCCCGAGGGGAGGAGCCAAACGACAAAGAAGCTGGTTGCCAGCGGAGACCTGTGGACATTTTAACCTCCCACTCCTGTTCTGCTGTACCATTTTAGCTTGATTTTAGTTGGTTGTGCTTTTGCTTTTAAATTATTTTTAAGGGGGAATTTTAATTGTTTTATTCTTTTTTTTAAATATGGTTATTCCCCAAACTGGTTTTTACTCACTGTTTTAACTGCTCTCCCCCGATATTAAGAACCTGTGCTAATCTTTTACCTTAAATTGGAATTGTTGTAGTTTTTAGACGTGCTAGGCCTCAGCCAAAACCTAGGTGGTGTTGTCGGCCCCGTACACAAACCTTATATCCATGCGCCCTTCTTACACATGCCTTAGGCTAACCAGACGGTATGTGATTCCTAAGCATACAACGTATTATTTTGAGTAAAAAAATGAACAGAAAATCCCCAAAAAGTCAAAGGTACAAGACTGTGTACATATTGTCATTTCAGAGCAAAGGAACTACTCCTCCCATAAACCACCGAGCACCACTGAATAAAGGAAGCTACGTTAGTTTAGCTAACAGCTAATTTGGCTAAAAATAAAACCTGAAAATAACCATTAAAATATATAACGGCTGTTACGTCAGCTATAGCCTGCTATCCCAGTGTGAAGTTTGAGTTAACGTTATTTTAGACTGAATCAAGCTGTCAGCTAGCGGTTAGCCAAATTAGCTGTTAGCTAAACTAACGTTAGAGGCTAACGGCAGAACTGTGGAACAGATCGTGATTCGTGCAGTGTCATAAATCCTTGTGACGGATCGTGCAGGCAGCACAGATTGGGTACTGACACCCCCTCACCAGCATGAGTTCCACCAATCAGAGGCATCACTGTGGGATTGTTTAGGATTGTGGGTAATGAAGTACTTATCCAAGACATAGCGAATAAAAGACATTTATCTCAAAACAAGGTTGGTGCCCCATGATTTTTGGCGTCTATATGACCATATAGAATCGCTTAGTGACGTCGGCATGCTGGTTTTAAGTCTATCATCGATGGTTAAGGACTGTTCATTATCTATTTAAGGGGCCACCAGAGGAGTTTTGTGACCTTTAGTCAAAATAGTAGGGCTGGGTGTATCGATCTAAATATCGATAGTATCGATACCAAGATGAGTATTGATATTGGATCGATACTGTTGTGATGAGATCGATACTTTTGTTGTAGTTTCTCTCCGAATTCATGCGACCACAGCGTCTCTCCAAGTCTGTGCGCAGTATGCAAACAGCGCATCTCTCTCTCTCTCCCTCTCTCTGCCCCCTCCCACTCCCTGCTCTGCCGGAGGCGGAGAGTCAGAACAGTGAGAGAAGCCCGTGATGATGGCGGAAAGAAAGAGAAGCGCTGTGTGGAATTTATTCACTCCAGCTGATACGGACACTGACACATGTTATGTGTGCAAGAAAAGTAATTCCCCACTGTGGTAACACCACCAATTAGCATAAACACATTAAAGCAGTTCACCTGAGAGAGTATCGGCGATACTAGCCTTGTATTTACTTGGTATCGGATCGATACCAAAATTCCCAGTATCACCCACCCCTACAAAATAGACCTGACCCTCCCTTCATCAGAAATAACTTTTGGATGACTGTCAGTGCCCGATCCGTTCCACCGGCACAATCCGTTCTGCGCATTTGCAAGATGTTCACGCATGCGCTGTGGTACGAGGATTTATGACACTACCCAATCTGTTCCCACGCTAGCTAACATTAGTTTAGCTAATAGCTAATTCGGCGGACCGCTAGGTGATTATAGCGGTCTGCCGTTAGCCTCCACCGGGAAGCTAATGTTAGTTTAGCTAACGGTTAATTTGGCTAACCGCTAGCTGAAACTTTAAAAGACAATCAAAATAAAACTTGAAAATAAACGTTAACATATATAACAGCTGTTACGTCAGTTCTACTAGTGCTCATTTAAAATATAATCACTTGTCTTTATTGTTATAACTGTAAAGTCTTAATTTAGCTGTAGCCTGCTTTTCCCATTATGTTTGACTTAACGTTACTTTAGACTGAATCTAGCTGTCCGTTTTGCCTGCACGATCCATTCTGCGCATGCGTTATTTTAGACTGAAGGCTGTCGGCTAGCGGTTAGCCGAATTAGCTGTTAGCTATCGCGGTGGAGTCTAGAGGCTAGCGTGGAACAGATTAGGCAGGTCGTAAAACAGTATTATCATCTGCGCATACGTCATGGCATGAGAGTCATCTTGCACACGCGCAGAACGGATCGTGCCAGTGGAACAGATCGGGTACTGTATGACAATGACACTCCAACATGATTGGGAAAATAAGGATGACCGTCCCCAACAATTTATTGAAATGAATTGCACTTGGCAAAGTTGTACAGATTTCTATTGTTTTTTTTAACAGCCATGACATAGATGGCTAAACCTCTGCATTCTCATCTGACGCATCCCACTCCTCTGTTATGGTGTGGTGGTCATTTCAGTAGATTTACTCACTAACATTGTTGTGGAAACACAATAAGCATGGAAACTAAATGCACACTTCCTGCGTTACTTCAAATACTAAGTTACTCATCTAGTAAACTATTATTCACATGAAATAAACAAAACATTGAGACCATTCAGCAAAGCACACTGGGTAATTCAACACTGACTGCTATGGACTCGTCACTAGGTTTCCTCAGTCATTGTATATTTTAGCATAGGTAAAGCTGCCAAAGCTGAACATTATCCAAAACTCCATTTCTCAGACTAGCGTCAATTTGGGAGCTTGCATGCTACCACTCCTTCCTTCTCAAATCCCTTGAAAAGACTGTCGTTTGCACAATTTCACAAATAATCACTGGGACCGAAAGGATATACCTCCCGTCTCATGCCTTGACGGCTGCCGGCTGGTGTATCCGCAGCGTGAGTTTCGGCTTTTCAAAAATAAAAGCTTGCCACCTTGTCACCTATGTTTTCGTACGGTGTTTTGGATGTTTTTGAACTAAACAGTACAGCAATCATGCTAATGAATACAATATACAGGCAACAGTTTGAGCTAGCAAAGCAGTTTTGTGTTTATATGTGCAAGCGGAATTTATCGTCACCTTCCTAAAATAATTGCCTAAGACATTTTTTCAGGTTTTTCAGAAAACACAAAAAATAAAACTGCCTACATCACATGCTTTACATAGGCAATTATACTAAAGGTGTAGAATCACATGACCTGTTCAACTGAGGATGTAAGCAATTTTACCAGAGGTGGCCAGCACCATGAGGAGATGATTTAGGCAACAAAATCATTTTTGTTAAAAAATGACTTTTAGGCAATTATTTTAGGAAGGTGACGTTATTCAGTTTGGGAAATCCCACGGTCTCTAACCGTGCATTCATGGACATCGGAAAAACGTTTTTCCGAGTGAAAACGTCACCATTCACGCAACGTCCTGTGGGAATCAGAGGTGGGAAACTCGGGCTGGATTTTGATAACCGAGTTCCCCAGTTGGTGACGCGTTGTTGACAACTGACGTTTGATGGAGGCGA